>NC_028647.1:42775624-42816520 GCF_001406875.1 Solanum pennellii
TATATATATATATATAGGTTTAAGTGTAAACGTGATGTAAATTTTGTATAAGAAAATTTAAATGCTAGTAATATTACTTTTAAATTTTGCATTAAAGATCGGCTACTTTTTAATTATACATTTTATGGTGACTAAAATTTGATTTCTATATCAAAAAGTATTCTTTTTATAAATATTGTCTAATTAATCTATATAACCTTCAAAGATATTCCCAAGTATATTTTGTTCCTATATTTTAATGAAATTCATCCATTTGGTAGATATTATCATGTTTTTTTAATCATTATTTATTTTAGGTCCACTCTATTGTTTGATAAAAGGTTCCTAACTACTAGGGATTAAATATGCTTAGAATTATTTTCAAATGATAAAAGAGACAACTCATATAAATATGGGACGATATTGACTCAATATCACCGAAAAGGAACCATTCATGTAATTGTTTCAACTATAAAAAACCCTAAATGAAACCAACTTCAACATTCATTTAGTTTGTGCCTTCTGCACAACTACCATGACAGAAAATGAAAATCCCTTCCTTTCCTTCAAGAAATCATAAAATTTACCCCTCAAATCACTCAAACCTTCCCCTAAAATCACCTTTATATTGCAACTCAGGTATGTTTCAAAATCTATTATACCTAGAAATAACAGGATTCACATGTATGTGAAAAATTTTGTGGAAGTTTTAGGAGTAAAAGGTCTCTGTTGAAATTTGGACAACTATGTTGCTGGACATGCTCTCATTGGAGAAACGGATTCAAAGACCTCATAGATTTGGTGTTCTTTCCTTTCCTTTTATAGGATTTACATTTTAAGGTCAATTATCTTCTTCCCTTTCTGAGGTGAGTGTAAACTTGTCTATGTTTATAATTTTCTAGATTATTATTGTTTTCTAAATAGATTTAACAACACGACAACTATACCAACCATGGTTTTATGAGGCAATTTTTTGGGGAGGTGGGTTTGTTTAGGCTTCTCACTCAGCCCAATGACAAATAAAACAACCACTGTATGGTTATTTTATGGTTGTTCTCTAATATCAAGGAGTTGTTGCAACGTGATAAGGATATGATAAGTAACAGTCCGTACTCGTTCTATTAGATGATATCATAATACAATTGTCCTCCAATATATCAACAATTCACTATGATGATCAAATATTCTTTGGAGCAATTTTCATATGATGTTATGTTATAGGTTATTTTTAATAATATTTCTCTATGTTAGCAAAAATAAACAAATGTGACATAAAGATGTATTAAGATTAGGAAACACAAAATAAGGCAAAAAGTTACATTTAGCCCGATTCATATGCTGGGTATGTAGCAAGAATTGATGGGAAATAGAGGGAAGGAGAGGAATTTGAAAAGTTTAGAACTTGAAAGGTTGGGAACTTGAAAAGTCCTCTAATGCTTTATTGAAAAAGGCAATAGTCCCTCATCGGTAATGGAAATGAAAATAGGAGAGTTTAAATAAATAAACACTCCTATTAATTGTTAAAAGGGTTGGAAAGAGGGACCCCCTCGCGCCGTCGTCGTCGTCGCTCGCTTCGGCTTCGGCTTTGACAAATGATCGAGAGATAATTTTTTGGATAAAATTTATTTTAATTATTTATTAATTAATTTAAATGGCCAAAAATTATTTTCAATAAATTAGTTGATAACCGAAATGTTTTCAATTTTTTTAGTTAACCCGACCCGACTCGGATCCGCGTGAATGACCCGTTTTAAATTCCGTTATATTCAAAATTTCCCGCCATGACTGTTCTGAAAGGTTGCAACTTTCAGGAATAGTCAATACCATTTGAAAGTTTGCAACTTTTCATTAATGGTCGTGTCAATTCTGAAAGGGTAGCAACCTTTCAGAATATATTATTCTTGCCTATAAATACCATTCAGTCTTCAGAATTTTTCCTAACGAATTTTCTGATCTTCCTTCTTCTTTAAAAAACACATATATTTCTTCGTGTACTTTCCTGCTGTGGATTGATTCGCTGACAGTAGAGTTTTTGGTATCTATACTCTACTGATTAAGATCATTTTACCCTGGGAGGTTATATTCCAAATCAAACCTCGGATACTAGAGGGGAATAATTTCCTTAAGGGGACACTGTGAATTCAGTGGACTTGATTTTTTTCCTGAATTTTTAAAAAGAGTATTTTTAAAAAGAGTATTCTAGATTCTGGTAAGTTTTACAGATTACATTATTTTTTACAAATAAATTTCTGTTCATCTTATTTACTGGTTCTAAAAATCTCAGTTACTTCTTGTTTCTGAATGATTTATTACAAGCAGTAATTTCTGATTTTCTTAACACAGATTGGCAACATCATATACATGGCTTTTGATGTGGTTTATAAATTAATAAGTTACAGCATAAACATAAAATTGTCATTTTTTTATTGTGTTTGATTATTTGGATGAGATATGAATATAAAATTACTATTATTATCAATGAGTTTGTGGAATTATATGATGAATATTATTTTTGTTATCACATGATGAATATAAAATTGTCCTTACTTTCAATGTGTTTGATGACTTAGATGATGACTATTGTATTGTTATTATTTTCAATGTATTTTATCAGTTACATGATGACCAAAAGATTTTTTGTTATTTGCAATGTGGCTGATAAGTTATGTGATGAATATACAATCGTCGTTATTTTCAATATGCTTGAAGAGCTACACGTTCCATAAAAAATAATCATAATTTTTAATGTGTTTGATGATTTACATGAAAAACTAAATTATTTTAATTTTCAATGTGATCGATGAGTTACACGAAAATATAATAATCTCATTATTATTAACGTGTTTGATGAGTTATTTGGTGACTATCGAATTGTTGTTATTTTTAATGTTGTTGTACGGTGTGATTCTTTATAAAAATCACACCTCACATGAAACAAAAATTATAATTAGGTTATAGTATAATGGTTTTTATATTTGAGGATATAATTTATCCCTTGAACAAAGGCTTAAAAGTCATAACTTTAATGAGAACATGAGATTTATGATGCAACCTAGTAGTTAAAGAAATTTATATTACTAGTATATCATGTCATGCTGTTAATTTTACCTGTTTGATAATATTTTCTTTCTTGAATCAGTGGGTGAATCTTTATACACTTCCCAAAATATTGTGATGAAATTACAAACATTTTGAATGAGAACACGAGATATATGAATCAAAATTCTAAACTATTATTAACTTTTATTACTAGTATATTGTGTGACATTGTTTGTTTTCTCTTTAAAACAATATTTTCTTTCATTTACTTCATCTGTGAATTAGTAGTCGATTTTTGTTTCACTTTGAGAAACATTGTGATGAAAGGACAAACAATTTCAATGAGACACGAGATCTAGGGGGAAAAATTACAATAGTCATGTGATAAATTATTGTTGTGCTTTCTTAACTTGTTAATTATTCTTGAACTTCAATAAAAAATTCAAAATTATATGTATATGAGTAATATGAACTAAGGGAACTCAATAAAACTGATGAGGCTTGGCATCAACATTTTTTGTTGAATAATTTTTCTAATAAGTGGGGAGGATGACTCGATGTCTCCATAGGGTTCCAAAATTCTCCAACTTCGCAAGATAGAATCTGCATTAGATATTAAGGTTTTCTTCAATCTATTGGGTTCCATTCAACTATGATCTTATTGATGGTTTTATGTCTTTTTATATCTGAATTGAAGTAATTCCATGTTGTTAAGTTGAATACTAAGTTGGTTTCGGACTGCGAGAGATGAATTTTATGAACATATGCATATTTCTCTATAAAATTAATGAGAATAATTGCAGGTTGCTTTGAGAATAAAGCATTAGTGTTGTTCTTGTTATTCTGAAGTATTTCTCATATACTACTCAAACATGATTGTGAAAGGATTTTCTTACATAAAGGATTCATTAGGTTAAAAGCTTTTCTCATTTTCGATGAGTCAAGCTTAAAGAGTTACTCTAATGAATTCTACTTTGTATTTGATATGTGCTGTCACTTCCCGTGAGTACACCCTAGAAGATATGACACTCCCGGAGTGCTTCATGGTATACTTGACCTATCGGAAGTCTTCTAAAAGCCATTTGACATCATTCATTGCATACATGTATGGAAAGTAGTGAGGAATTATATCTTTTCACACGAAATATCTTAAAACATCTTTCGTATTAAAATGATTGGAAAATACTAAGTCTCAACACACGCCAATCATAGACTCAAGAATACTTGAGACATGGCTCATACAATACTAATATATAAATACTTAGTCTATTACAATACTTTGAATTAAAAATCTAAAGATAGCTATGTCCTCGAGTCAAGTGAGGACATATTTCAACTTGCTTGAAAGAATCCTAGTTTCCAAGCTTTGCTTCAAGACGCTTTAAACCTTCCACTTACACCTTTAAATTTAAAATATGTATGAAATTATTACAAACACATGTACTAAGCATGTATTAATGCATAAAACATGAGAAACAAGCCTCTATGAGAAACATGCTCTTTTTATTAAAACATCATATAATAAGCATATGAATCACATTTAAGCACACACCGTAACATTTAGGACACATTACAAATTATACTCAATTTATATGTACATTAAAGTAATGTCACACTGAACTCACAGTGAGCTTGCAGTGTTATCTATAACTTCACCCATAATTCACACATCACACGATAACATCAATAACCCCTACAAAAACATATAAACATGGGATCCTCCTTCCAAAGATGATTCTAAGGCTCACTTGGGTGAGTTCTAAAGCGACCGCCATACAATCCCTTCGCACACACCTAAGAGATCATTTACACTACCTAAGATAAGATCATTCTCACTTCACATAATAGAATATATATAATATAAATTTCTTCTCCGAAAGGTTATAAAGATACTTACTTAAGTAAATGAAGAAGAGAATGGCATAGACGCTCTCAAAGCTTGTCTACCTTATCAATTTACCTTTCCCTATCTAGAGTCATTCTTAAGACTTCCCTCGATAAGAAATTAAAAGACAATTCCTATTCCCCCTTCATACCTCAACTAAGCAACCCTAAATTTCTTTAGGTAAGTACTTAGTCATTTAAAATACTTTAAAACTTAAGTCAGTTTCTTCATTAATTCATTAAGGGACATTTAACACAATAAAGACAGTCAAGTAATGGTCTTGGGTAAGACCTAGGGACTCACTCACTAACATCTCAAAGTCTAATCGTGCAATGTCTAGATAGTGTCTCATACCACCACCTAAACTTAATAGAAAATCTCCAATTCTAGTAGGTATCCCATATGATGAGAATAGGCAATAATCAACATAGACCATACTATCTATGCATGGAATCCGGAGTCATGAACCTACTCCGTTGGAGGTTTGTTCTACAGGCCAATGGTAGAACTAGGACACATCCCATGTAGGCACATGGTTAAGGAATATGAAGGGTTCCTTTGTACTGTCGCCTCATCCTTAACTAGAGATACTCTCCAAACCATACTCTCTCGGTGCTAGCCTTTGTTCTCATAGAGTATTTCAATAAAGGAGTACATGAAGAGGTTCCATATCTAGTTCACAACCCAATCACATTACACCTTACCAAAGAGGGACCACTGAGGCTACCTATCAACAGGATAACTCAATGACTGTCCTAAGGATTATTTCATATCATTCCTGCCAATCAACCTTAAGTCCACCATTCATACAAGAAGGATACAACTACAACATTCAACTTCAAGGATATCATAACCTTCCAACTAGTTTGAAGGTTCCACATAAGGGCCTTCTTAACAATGTTCAAGGTCACCTGTCAATGACACATACAATACGAAGAATCTTTCGCATACTAAGTCAAAAACTCATATTCACATTCTACACGTATCAAGTAAGGGACACAAATCTAACAAAACAGGACGCACACATACTTCACATATAACATATCATTCTAAAGAACATATGTATAACCAATATCATCTATATGTCTCCCTATTGACTACTATAATATCATTTAGGTATCACATGTATCATATAATCTATCAATACACATCATACTTTAACACCAAGCAATACTCATAATTACTACTGTATAGTCTACTAGAGACACATACCATCAACTATAAGAACTCATGCTTTGACTCCACATAAACACATAAGTAATCAAAGCATTCATAATATTCACATAATCAAGTTATAACATGATAAATCCATACTATATAAAGTAATGCCGGCGAGGCCACATAATTCACAATTCATAAAGTAATGCCGACAAGGCCACATTAGTCACAAGTATAGCACATAAGCACCGCCACCATAAGTGGACTATACCAAACATCATTGCTATCTAAAGCCTATAATACACAATATATAGAAAGTTAGATCAACATACCATGAATCCAATCTCACAAATTTAATCCATAGCCAATTCATCCAAAACAATATACCAAGGCCCTTACCAATACCCATGATAATCAATTCAACCCAAAAATCACAATACATAATGAATCAAGGATAATACAACATGAATTTATGAAATTAGGGAAGCCAACTAACAATTCTAGCATGATTCTATCATAATTCAATAGTCCTAATCAAACTACATTAGAATTCAATAGCATTAAGACATAATCAATCCCACAAAGTAGTCAAATCTAGGTTTACATGACTTACATGGGTTCATAGTGTTTTTAGGTTAAAAACATTAAATTAATATCAATTCAATCAATATACAATATTTCAAAACATTTTATGCAAGAACCTATAGATAGATTACAAAATTGGACAAGTTCATCTTTGAAAGACTTTAGAAATCAATTTGAAGTTTGGCTTCTTGAAGAAAAAAGATTCAAGGATGAAGGTCATACCTTAATTGATGCTAGACCACGAATTTGATGAAGAATCACCAAATAAATCTTCAATTGAAGCTCTATCTTGAGTTTTGGCTCCAATGGAGTTCTAGAGGTTTTCTTAGAGAATTTGGTTTTTGATTTAAAATAATGAATTCATCTAGGTGTTTAAGACATAAAACTATTTATGATACCAAAAATATCCCTAGGAAACCACCAAAACATTTATTTGAATGTGGGGGTGAATTTACCAATTCACCCCTTCACTTTACAATAAGCTGCGTGCAGGTGCAGACCCAATGGACGCCAGGCCATCGACAGGGCATCGACAAGCCTACTAGACGTCGATTGCCTGTGTCGTTTGGGGCTAGTCTAGGAAGCCATTGGCTGAAACATGGGTCCTTCCTCAAGGACTCTTGGTTGGTCCTTGAGGACTTTTTCCCGGAAGTTTCCAACTCGAATATATTTGTATACGACGTTAGTACCTCTCCCATCAATTTCATCGAAAACGAACGCATAAAACTCAACGAAATAAACTAAGGCACACAAGGATATTTTAAGGCAAACCTTTTGAACGTCATGGATGTTCTGGACTTTTGACCTCCAAACATCATGAAACTTTAACCACTTCCTCCTAACCTACTTATAAACCATTTAAGGACTTCAAAACATCGATACACAAGTGTTAGACTCTAAGTTTACTTAAGTCATTTTAGAGGTATTACATGTGCCCTTCCATGGTTGATAAGACAAGCAACGATTGCCCATGCCCAAACAATGATAAGACAACTTAAGTGATCTTGGGAATATTTATATGTATTATTAATACAAATTACCCATCTTTGAGCATAATCTAAAGGACATGGACTAATTTAACTAACATGTTTGGCATAGGATTGTGATTGTAACACTCTGAAAGTCCAAAACCTAATCTAGAGCCTTACATCTTGGTATAAAGTTTTTAACACTATTTAAGACCCAAAATAATGTTTGTAATTCATTTAGGAAGTTTTAGAGTCAAGACATCAAGAAACAACCATGACGTCCAAAGCATTGTGAAAAAGGTGCTAGTGTGCCTTATACTATTTTACGGGGTTGTACGAGTCAAAATTTGATGAAATTTGGTTGAAAAGTGTTAAACATGTAATAGAGTGTGTTTATTGTAGAAATATTTGAGTACTATTCCCCAATGACCACCCCAAGGGTCCTTGGAGGGGACCCTTGCATTTGACACAGAATCTACAAAATTTGGCAGAATAGGTTGTGGCTAGCAACGCTTGTCATAAACGGAACGTAGATAAGGTGATGGGGAGTCGATGACTCCGTACTCCCACACATCGAAATTTTCAAAAAATGGCCAAAATTCATACTCTCTGACCCCATCAATGGTTGTGCACGATGGTTGGGGGGGAGAGGCATCGACTAACCTATAGACCATAGGTCGAGGTCTCTTAGGTCAGGTCTGCAATTTTGTGTTTGAGTTTAAATTGGTTCATTTAATTAGTTAGTTGGTTAATTGTTTAATCAGTGGTTATGGGAGGTATAATTATGTTATTTAAGGATCTATATAGAGACCTAAACCTAATTAAACTAACCCAACTCCCACATTTCCCAAACTCAAATCACTCTACCTTCTCTCTACTTTCTTTCTCCCAAAGAAAACTCCGCACAAGACCAAGGTCAACGGGGTTCTAGGTCAGAAAGAACATCACATTCCTCCATCTATATTCAGGGATTAACAAGGTATGGGAACCTTTCACCGTTGGAATTCCTTTCCCAAATGGTTTCCAAAATTGGTTTCAAAAAGATGAATTGCATATGGTTTCTTTCTAATCCAAGATTGATCTTCTAAATTGTATTGTTCTTGATTTCTAATTATTATTATGGTTATATTATATTGTATTATTGTTCAATTATGGTAGTTCTTGATGTTGAACCTAGTATGTGGATGAAGTGATGAATTGACCCTAATTCCCTAACCCTAGGATATCAACTCATGTTGAATTAATTAGGATTGATGAAATTGACTTAGTGTTTGTGTTAATTACTATTATAATGATATGATCACACCTATGTATGGAAGAATTTTATTGGTCGATGGTAAGATCATGGATGATGGCTTTTGAAGGAGAATAGGTAAGACTTTATGATCTTGAACCTTTACTTCAAGTGTGATGGCTTGTACTTGGTGATGAAGTTCAATTGAAGCATTTCTTGTGATTGGATTAAGTAGGTGTTGGTATGATGATGTAATTGAAATGTCTTGATTGTGTGAATTGTTAGATTATGATTAAGATGTAATCATATATGGTTGGTTGTGAATTACCTATGTGCCTTTTTATGACATGATGATGATAAAATGTTAATCTCACATATTAGGGTTGTATTGAAAAGATGTTCTCATGCAATTCCTATTGAGATGATGACTATGATTATACAAGAGGTTAGTTTCCTCTGGCCTAAATTAAGTTATGATTATTAAAGAAGGACTTAAAGACATTTCAAAAGGGACTCTAACATAGCACCGAGTTAACTAGTAGTAAGGAGTGTCCCTTCCCAAGTAGGGAAGGTAGGTTCACTATTGTACTCATGAGATGGCGCCTACAATGAAATATGCATAAAAAGGGTCTCAATCATATATCCTTGTTCTAGAACTATATTTCTCCCACAGGAATACTAGTTAGTGGATCCACCTTGAATGATATATTCATATTTTGGTAATTCCTTGGAAAGTAGTCCAAATTCATTCGGTATAGGGTTTCATGAGACCGGATTCGATATTTAGCTCATGTGGTCTATGTAGGTTAAGTCAAGTGTTCCTGAAGTAAACTAAATTATTAAAGTTAACACTAACTAGGGTGACTTGAGGGGTTTGACTTAGTCTAGGTAGGGGTATGGGACTCTACCTGTACATTGCACTTGTAAGCCTTGAGGGAAGTGCTAGAAGGTTGTTCTTATGTCTTATAAAGTAAAGTTATGCATATGTTGACTTTGCATGTTGATGATCCTATATGATGTTAGTTTCATTTGTGAACATTCTATTAGTATGTGTGCTAAATATGATTATCACTACTCTTGATGCTACGTTATGTTAGGATACGCATTGCTTGTGATCTTTTTTTTTTTGGTTTACTTGCTTGAATAAGGTTATGGGGCTTTACTTGGTAATTGCACTTGTAGAATTGATTGTGGGTTAGAAGTAAGGCTCTTGCATATGTTGCAAATTTATGAATTCTTAACATGCTTTGTTGTTATGACATGATGTTGAAGTTATTTTGGTTATGTACTCAAATATGCTATTATACATGTTGACTTGGGTATACTTTATAATTTTGGTCTTGTGTTGTATATGGTCTTGTCTCAAGGAATATGTGGTTATTGGCTTATATGGGTTCTTGGTTGTGCATAAGGCTTTTCAAAGTCTCATAGCATGGTTTTGAACAAATATACCGTTAAGCATGTTTTCAAATGTTTTATGTGTATGTTTGTACAAGTGGTGTACTAACACATATTTCTATGTTTCTACAATTATGTAGGTTCAGTCTGTTGAGCTTCTAGAGGTCCATTTGAAGATAACTTTGACTCTCATTCTCCAAGTTTGGTATGTCCTCACCGTCCGAGGATGATGCCAATATCTAGCTATTTCATGTAGTCGTAGTCTAAGACATTTTGTTCTTTCACTTTCATTTGAAGACTATTATTGTATAAGCCTCTGTGTGGCTTTTGTTGCAATGAAGTATGGGCTATGCCCGAATGTTTTACTCATTGGACATTGCTTAAATTTGAGACATCCCTATTAGACTATCTTTGTATATTGTGTATGTAGCTTAAAAGTAGAAGCCTATGTAAGCTTCCTATGTGAGGAATCTATGTAAACTCCCTATGTATATATGATGAGTAAGCGAGAGGTCTATATAAACCTCACTATATAGATGTATACTAAAAGTTTTAATTTTCCGCACTTATTAACCTATGAAATGTAATGACGAATGCTAGGAGGTCAAACTTAGTCCTCACTGGGGACGACGACACCGGTTACGTCTAGGGGGTGCTCCCCGGTCATGACAGTGATATACATGATTAGTTATTTTGCAGGGTTCCAAAGAGAAGCAGTGAATCCTGAAAGAAAAGGATTTGAAGACAATGAGTGACGGCAACAGCAAAGGCTGGTGCGACGCCGCAACATAAATGTCTCAGCAAAGGCGTGACATGCCAAGTTTTACTCTGGCTGCTTTTTCGCGCACTCGCACAGCGGTGCCCCGTCATGCTGGCCACGAGTTGGGGGAACAACCCTAGGGTTTGGTGGACGTTTTGGAAAAATGGTTTAATTAGGATTCCTTCTTGGGCTAACTTTGGAAATAATTTTCCTGAACTTTTTAAATACAACCGTAGGTTTATTTTTTAAAGTATCGACTACTTTGTTATGTGCAAGGGCAAGAATTCATGTTTTGTAATAGATTTTGATTCTCCAACTCTATTTTATTTTAGACATCGTATGAAAAATTATATTTTGTTGTTTTTAAATATTATGAGTGGTTAAATTTCATTGTTCTTTGGTTGTAGCTATGGATTGATTGTGAATATTGAAGACTTTTCGAATTAATTCATAGTTATTGTTTTGTGTTACTTTTATATTCTTATTTTAGTATGTCATGTTTGATAACCATTGAAATAATCTCTTGTCCAGTTAAAATAAAGAGAGGATAAGGTAGATGGATCAAAGAATATGAACAGAGTGATCTTCCATCGAGTTAATTTGTGTTTAGGAGTGACGCCAAGATGAACACCTAGCTTTGTTATAAAACCGGATAAAATATAAATGATCACCAATTAGGACTGCCTATCCCTACTAAACGATATATTTATATAGTTAATTATAGTAGGTGGCTAGAGGTTGAGAGACCGTACACATATAATTAACCCTGTAAATCTGTAACTTGATAACTGAAATTAATTTATTGCCTAAGATATGTTACATGAAGTCCAATGGTATTGCAGACCTTCCATTGTCTTTTACTTAGTGAAAGCATCAATTTGAAGTCGTTCACATTTGTTACTTTTAGTTATTGCAGGAATTGTAGTAGTAATTAACAACCATCAACCTCTTTTAAAATGTTAATTTTATTGATGTGTGGAATTAAATTGCTAAGTATAAGTTAATCATAAGTCACTTGGGAATGAAAATTCATTTCTAAAACAAACTATATTACTTGATTGACCACATACACTTGCATGTATATTTGGAAGCAACAAGTTTTTGGTGTCACTACTGAGGACTTAGAAGTTGATTTATATTTGACTTTCTTAAGTCTAAAATGTTTTTGTAAGTTTTAATAACTTTTATTTAGCTCTTATGTATTGGAAGCACTGAATTCTGAAGTTTGGATTGAAAAGGAGAACTTGTTCAACCCGACAACAAACCTAAAGAGCTTTAAGACTACGAAGAAGCCTGGAAACAAAGGACATAAACAAGAATTGGAACTAGGTCTCCCGGTAGATATAGAAGGTGACAAGGGAGGAAACTAAAACAACAAAGGTTACGAAGTACCCCCGACAATACACCCAACACCGGTCAGTGACGTGGTACTCCCACTCACAGACAATGTGGCGTCTAATAGAAGGAAACCACCACCGGGCGGCAGATTTGAACTAAAACAGAACATGGTACATATTATCCACTCAATGGTAAAATTCACCGGACTCCCTCACGAGGATCCCCAAATCTACCTTTGGAACTTTTTTGAGATGAGTCATACATATAACTTAAATGGAGTCTTACCATATTATGAGGTTGACATTTTCTCCTATCTCATTTTTGGGAGCACCCTAATAGTGGTTAGACAAAGAGCCACCAAATTCCTTCACTACACGTAATTATCTAGCAAAGAAGCTCTTGAGTCGATTCATTCCATCAGGAAAAACCGCAAATTGAGGAGTGAAATACTGAGCTTCGAGCAAAAAAATGGGGAGGATATGTACCAACCATGAAATTGTTTCAAACAATTGTTTAATTCTTGTCTACATCACTACTAGGCTGATAAGGTACTTGCTCACACTTCCTTTGTTGTTTTGATTGTAATGCGAGAGTACTTCTTCATAGTGCAATAAGTGTACAAGCATTAGCAATAATGTGTGAGGAGCTATTCGATCTCCTAGATAAACTCCCAAACGGAGACCTGATTACGAAGGAGAAATACCTAGAACCACACACGTAGAGTGACATAAATGTTAGATGGGTATAGGTACATCAATAAACGCAAAAATAGATGCAATTAACCATAACATAACCATGCAGTTCAAAAAATTGCACTAAACCAAGAACTAGTAAATGTGGTGCAACATGAAGCAAGTATGTGTCACTACAACAAATATGATATATAGGTATGAAATTATTACCTACAACATCAAATTTGTCACTAATTATTTGATTTTAGTGACAAACTTTACTTTTCGTGCTTAAATATCTGAGACACATACATTAAGTGACAAAACATAAGAATTCGTAGCAAATGTTGTCCAGTAAAGTTTCTCAGTAAAAAAAATTATTTGCCGCCATTTTGCTAAGTAGTGTTAGTCACGAATTTAACGTTATTCGTGACACATTATTTTTTCACTAATAGTGTATGTAATTCATGACAAACTACGACATCAAATCCATCACTAATTATTCGATTTTAGTGACAAAAATAATTTCGTGCTTACATATATAAGACACATACTTCTTTTAGTGACGAAACATTAAAATCCATAGCAAAGTTTGCCCACTATAGTTTCCAACCAAA
Source organism: Solanum pennellii (assembly GCF_001406875.1). NCBI lineage: Eukaryota > Viridiplantae > Streptophyta > Magnoliopsida > Solanales > Solanaceae > Solanum > Solanum pennellii. The sequence continues at coordinate 42,789,257 of NC_028647.1, forward strand.
AACTTAATTAGCATCATTTGTTTAGTAGTGTTAGTCACGAATTTAGAATTATTAGTGACACGTTAAAATTCATCTAAAAAATATGTTGTTACAATATCGACAAATTAGAGTTCATAGTTAAATCTTATAAATTTTAGCTATGAAAATTTTATATTTAATTATGACATCTATTTTGTCACTAATAATATAAATAATTGGTGATAAATAATTTATTGTCTCTAATCAATCTACGATTTAGTGACAACAAATAAAATATTACAAAATATGTAAGGTGTTAGATAGCGACGACTTAAAATTTGTAGTGAATAATTAAACTATTTCCTACAAAAAATATTTATACCTAAATAAAAATTTTTTTGCTACAATTGTTCACAATTACAAGTGATAACTCACAAAAAGAATAATCCAAGTGCTTCATAAGAAGTATACAAAGTCTATTCGTAAATTGGCAAGTGAAAATATTAAAACCAATGAATTCGGTAAATTTTGTAAAAAAAAATTTCAATATATTAATTTTCTTAAATTACGCAACTATAAAATGCATCATTTAAAAAAAAACAATTCGGGTTATCAATATTGTGTTTGGGTAGGGTTCTACCACTAGATCACTAATATTTGTTGATTTAGAACTTTTGGTTTTTATTTGATACATTTTAAATGTTAAGCATGATAAAAGAAAATTTGTCAAGTATTTGTGCTAATTTTTGTGCATATCTATTGATTTGTAATTCATAAACTACGTAAATTAATTCGATCATTTTACTTATGTCTATAGTATGTACATATTTAATAGTAATTCCACCTACATACATAGAGTAAGTATACAAAGTTAACATCGACTTACAAACTTAGACTTCACAAAGGTGCAATATGTTTCATGAATTTCTATTAACTTTTCCATCAGTGTGAAAATTGAAATAAACTAAAAAAATAAAAGCACGAATAATAAAAATGAACTAACGAGGATTTCAAATATATTATGAAGAAGTACTGTAGTTATTGGTATCAATGTTCAACTTGAACTTATTATTCATTTTTTTAATAAAATCAAAAGTTTAATTTAAATAAATTTATAATGTATGAATAATTTTAAAAATTTACAAAAAATAAACAAATAAAATGAAAAAAAAACATACTGAATATATTTTAAAAAAATACACAGTTTAATTTAAATATAATCTACATTTAAATGAATTGTGGGTTGTAAATTTCATTCATTGGTATATGACTATAAATAATCATATTATATATTATTTCTACAAAAGTTAAATTTGAAAGAAGTAAATGAAGTATAAACTAAAACAAAAATGAACGACAAGAGAGAGTTGGTCTGATGGTAAAGACTCTTTATTTTCAATCATAAGATTGTGAGTTCGAATCCCCAAGGAAACATAATGTGCGACCTCCTACTGGATATATATACCATTTTTATAATGATAAATTTATCTTATATACATTTAAGAACAAGATAATTTTTTTGTTTATAAAATATAGTCATTAGTGACGAAATTAGATTTTGTTTAGCTACGAGATAAATATAACTTTAAATACAATTGATTTCGTCACTGATTGAAGTAAAATAATTAGCGACGATATAATTTTGTCTGTAGTAACCTTTTAGTCGCGAAGCATACTATTAACTACAAATAAATTACTTTTTACAAAAAAATAAATTTGTCACAAATGTTTAAGAATTTGGGGACGATTTTTGTTTTTATAGTTAATATAGTAATTTTAGCGATGATGCACTAAATAGTCTTTGTATACTTTTAGAGACACATTTAGTGACGACTAAGTGAGAATTATTTTTCATCACACTAAATGTCTAATGACGAAATATGATTTATTAATGACGAAATTATTTATCCCTGATAATCGAATTTGTTATAGTGCGTGGAGTATGCTCTAATAGAGCACATACAACTAAACTTTCTGAAGCAAACCCATATTCCGTAAATATCTGGGAAATGCACAACGAGGTGGAGGTCATCAAAATATATGGTAATATCTATAACTTAACCATCGCCACTTTTTGTGGGGTGGAAAAAAGAAAAATCAAAACCAGGTGCAAGTGTGTAACTTGTCACAATCGGAGTCTAGAACTCAGACGAGACCGGCGTCGTTGACCTCTCAGAGGTCGTAGACAAGCCTACTTACGTTATTCTTACTTCGTCTAGGTTAATTTTAGCGTAAAATTTGAAACTTTTTGTTTCTTAAGATATATACTAATCATTCTATTAGATTCATAATTGTTAACCATCAACCATCTAACATTAAGATCATCAAATGAAAGAAATAGTTTAATATAGCATTAAATGTATACTTGCCAAAATGGCACCAATACAATTTCTAAACAAAAGTAGAAAGAAACGCTAGTGGAACATACTCCACTAGATCAATCCTATAACAAATCTAGAATATAATGGGCAAGCATCCTCAAAATCATGAGGGTCTACCAAGTCCGGATGAATGCTCCATGTCCAGATAATATCAGCGTCAACCTATAGCTCTAGCGTTTGCACCTGCACCTAATATTTTAGAGTTGTATGGGGTTATTACACACTTGTACTAAGTATAGGTATATGCAAGCACACATAAAGGACATGCATGAGTAAGAATAGCTCTTTCTTAACAACATGATTCTGGAAAGTCAAGTCAGAGGACTTGCCAAATTGGGATTAGTAAAGTTAGTGAGCTTTCCAAATTTGGATGAGGAAAGTGAGTGAACTTTCCAAATTTGGATTAGGAAAGTCATGCCATGAGAATAACACGCATCATCATATTTATCATATTGCATATAACAAATAACATCTTAAACTTAGCACATATCATACTGCATATAGAACATAACATCTTTCATATTCTTCATTCATATGCCATGAGACCTTGGATGATGGACTTAACTTTAAGACTTTCAATAAATGAGGGCTCAACATATGGTACCTCAACTAGGGAGTCTTCTTTAGCAAACGAAGAGTCTTCTTCGTTCATTCATACGTACTCCATTTCATTTCATTCATGGGCCAGTGTAAATACCTGCTATACCTAGGATGTAGTTTAAGACTTTTATCGGGTTCGTTGTGCAATGACCAAGAATGACCTAATGTCATTACTTGAATCTAATTCACCTTTTGATTATCCTATCCTAACACCTTTGGTATCATTCATTTCATTATGTGCATAATTTGAGGCTGACCTCCTTCATTCATTGGGAACTTTAACATTAACCGACATAGATCATGTGAGCATCATGAACTCCAGTGTCATGAAACCCCACACCAAAAAGAGGTGGGATCACCGGCCAAAGTGACCCAAAAAATGCTAGCGTACATGGGAATTGAACCCCGCCAGATCCCTATATTGGCAGTATAGGTTCGAAGACTAGGAGATATAAGGAGACACATACCCGGCATGCCGGTTAGTCTCATCTAATGAGAGTTACGTGAACCTCCGCCGTTCATGAAAGAAGGCATCACCGCTCATAGCTAGTCCATCGGTGCTCAGTATAAAGTTCCATTACATTCAACTCATACGTCATGGAAGCTGACTTCTACTATGAGGACATCATAGATCAATAGATGATTTCTCATCTCATCATTAGTATTAAGTGTGTTAATCTCGATACTTTCATTAGAGTGTTCATAGAGACTGCTCTCTTCATTAACTTTACACTCTCATACGTGAGTACGTTTTAGTAACATTTACTTAGGCGCATTTGAGATTGATCTCATGTTTTACATTATCCTCATAGCATGTTGTCACCACATTTATTAACATTAGCACATTTGCTCTTTATAATTACTCACCCCTTTTTACGTGAATGTTCATTTCATCATATGCCAATGCACTTTTCCAATTAGTGTGTTTCACACTCTTACTTAACCCTTCTACGGTTTCATCATTTCATTGTTCATTTCATCATATGCCAATGCACTTGGCCATTTAGTGTATCTTACACTCGTACTTAACCCTTCTAGGATTTCATAATTTCATTACATACATCTTAGGTTCACTTATTTTTAATCGTATGCTAGACTTATGGGTCTATACATTCAAGACATGAGACTTTATTTATAGTTTTTTAAATGACTCATATCTTCCTAAGATTATTTAGTACAAGACTTATGTATCTTGTATGTATGCCAAGATATCAATTTCGATCTAGTAGGTGGCATTATTCATGCACATTTAATTCACGTGTGATTTATGTATCAATACGGAAATTTGGGCAAGGGAACCCAAGTTCGAATCCCATGGATAATACTTACATTTTTCCTTGACTTTATTTTTAGTCTTCATGAATTGGGACCCTAGATCGAGCCTCAACATCAACATACTATCTTTGTTTTTCTCCTTGGATTCTCCTCTTATTTGGCCGAAGGGTTGTGGGATCGAACCCCTACAACCCCTATTATTTTTCATTTAAAATTGTGTTGTCCAATTCGCCTAGACCAAGAGGTTGTGGGATCAAACCCCCACAACCTCTTTTTATTTTACTCTTTATTTCGCTGGGAATTTGGAGGTTGTGGGTTCGAACCCCCACAGCCTCCTTAATTTATTTTTTATCCTTAATTTATTTTTTATTTAAAATTTGCTTTAGCTATGTATAGGAAGTAATGTTGTGGGATCGAGCCCCCACAACCTCACTTAATTATCCTATTTAATTCGCCCATTTTCCCATCCAACCTTGAGGTCGTGGGTTCGATTCCCACGCCTCACACTTTCTTTCTTTTAATTTTATTTCCATTCATTCGTTGCCTAGAGGTCGTGGGTTCGATTCCCACGCCTCCCATTTTATTTATTTAAATTGGTGCTCTCTATCTCAACAAGTAGACCCCATTTCGAATCCCCCAAACCCCTTTCCTTTTTTACTGCGAATTTAAGTTGTCACACGGGTGAGGTCACAGGTTCGAATCTTGGTGGCCTCAACCCTTTAGAATTGATTAAATTTTCAAGATATCTTCACTAAACTTTAGCCTGAACTAAACTTATAATTTTTAGTGGAAACTTACTCTTTTTCTTACTTATTTTCATCAATATTTTCCTACGCATCATGCAGTCTCTAATCCATGATAGTTGTGCACTTCACTACAATGACTTAGAAACTACTCAATGTGGTTTATGTGATCTTATTATCCTCGGAATTTTACCTACTGCTCTGATACCTACTTTGTGACAACCGCAGTCTAGACCCCAGACGAGACCGGCGTTGTTGACCTCTCAGAGGTCGCAGACAAGCCTACCTACGTCATTCTTACTTCGTCTAGGTTAATTTTAGCGGAAAATTTGAACTTTTTTATTTCTTAACATACATAATAATCATTCTATTAGATTCATAATTGTTCACCATCAACCATCTAACATTAAGATCATCAAATAAAAGAAATAGTTTAATATAGCACTAAATGTATACTTGCCAAAATTGCACCAATATAATTTCTAAACAAAAACGGAAAGAAACGATAGTGGAACATACTCCACTAGCTCAATTCTATAACTAATCTAGAATATCATGGGCAAGCATCCTTGAAATCATGAGGGCCTACCAAGTCCAGATAAATGCTCCACGTCCGGATAGTTTCAGCGTCAACCTGTAGCTCTAGCGTCCACCTGTGCCTTCACCTAAAATTGTAAGTTTTATAGGGTTAGTACACACTTGTACTAAGTATGGGAATATGCAAGCACACACCAAGGACATGCATGAGTAAGAATAGATCTTTTGTAATAACATGATTATGGAAAGTCAAGTCAGTGGACTTGCCAAATTGGGATTAGGAAAGTTAGTGAGCTTTCCAAATTTTAATTAGAAACGTGTTTGAAATTTCCAAATTTGGATTAGGAAAGTCATGCCATGATAATAACATGCATCATCATATTTATCATATTGCACACAGAAAATAACATCTTACACTTAGCACATATCATACTGCATATAGAACACAACATCTTTCTTATCCTTCATTCATATGCCATGAGACCTTGGAATCATGGACTTAACATTAAGACTTTCCAGAAATTAGGGCTCAACATATGGGACCTCAACTAGGGAGTCTTCTTTAGCAAACGAAGAGTCTACTTTGTTCATTCATACGTACTCCATTTCATTTCATTCATGGGCCAGTGTAAACACCAGCTATACCTAGGATGTAGTTTAAGACTTTTATCGGGTTCGTTGTTCAATGACCAAAAATGACCTAATGTCATTACTTGAATCTAACTCACCTTCTGATTATCCTATCCTAACACCTTTGGTATCATTCATTTCATTATGTGCATCATTTGAGGCTGGCCTCCTTCATTCATTGGGAACTTTAACTTTAACCGACATAGATCGTGTGAGTATCATGAAATCCAGTGTCATGAAACTCCATAACGAAAAGATGTGGAATCACCGGCCAAAGTGACCAAAACATGCTAGCGTACATGGCAATTGTACCCCGCCAGAAACGTATATTGGCAGTATAGGTTCGAAGACTAGGATATATAAGGAGACCCATACCCGGTATGCCGGACAGTCTCATCTCATGAGAGTTACGTGAACCTCTGCCTCTCCCGAATAAAGGCATCACCGCTCATAGCTAGTCCATTGGTGCTCAGTATTAAGTTCCATTACATTCAACTCATATGTCATGGAAGCTGGCTTCTACTATGAGGACATCATATCTCAATAGACAATTTCTCATCTCATCATTAGTACTAAGTGTGTTAATCTCAATTATTTCATTAGAGTGTTCATAGAGACTGGTCACTTCATTAACTTAAAACTCTCATAGGTAAGTACATTTTAGTAACATTTACTTAGGCTCATTTGAGATTGCTCTCATCTTTTACATTATCCTCATATCATGTTGTCACCAAATTTATTAACATTAGCAAATTTTCTCTTCATAATTACTCACCCCTTTTTACTTGAATGTTCATTTCATTGTATGTCAATGCACTTTGCCATTTAGTGTGTTTCACACTCTTACTTAACCCTTCTAGGGTTTCATCATTTCATTGTTCATTTCATAATATGCCAATGCACTTGGCCTTTTAGTGTATCTTACACTCATACTTAACCTTTCTAGGATTTCATCATTTCATTACATACATCTTAGGTTCACTTGTTTTTAATCGTATACTAGACTTATGGGTCTATACATTCAAGCCATGAGGCTTCATTTATAGTTTGTTAAATGACTCATATCTTCCTAAGATTATTTAGTACAATACTTATGTATCTTGTATGTATGCCAAGATCTCAATTTCGATCTAAGTAGGTGGCATTATTCTTGAACATTTAATTCACGTGTGATTTATGTATCTATACGGAAATTTGGGCAAGGGAACCCAAGTTCAAATTCCTTGGATAATACTTACATTTTTCCTTGACTTTATTTTTAGTCTTCATGAATTGGGACCCTAGATCGAGCCCCAACATCAACATACTATCTTTGTTTTTCTCCTTGGATTCTCCTCTTATTTGGCCGAAGTGTTGTGGGATCAAACCCCTACAACCCCTTTTATTTTTCATTTAAAATTTGTTGTCCAATTCGCCTAGACCAAGAGGTTGTGGAATCAAACCCCCACAACTTCTTTTTATTTTACTCTTTATTTCGCTGGGAATTGGGAGGTTGTGGGTTCGAACCCCCACAGCCTCCTTAATTTATTTTTATTTAAAATTTGTCTTAGCTATGCGTAGGAAGTGAGGTTATGGGACCGAGCCCCCACAGCCTCAGTTTATTTTCCTATTTAATTCGCCCATTCTCCCTTCTAGCCTTGAGGTTATGGGTTTGATTCCCACACCTCACACTTCCTTTCTTTTATTTTTATTTCCCTTCATTCGCTGCCTAGAGGTCGTTGGTTCGATTCCCACGCCTCCCATTTTATTTATTTAAATTATTCCTCTCTCTTTTCTCAACTAGTAGACCCCATTTGGAATCCCTCCAACCCCTTTCCTTTTACTTCAAATTTAAGTTGTCACACGGGTGAGGTCACAGGTTCGAATCCTGGTGGCCTCAACCCTTTTAAATTAATTAAATTTTCAAAATTTCTTCACTAAACTTTAGCCTAAACTAAACTTATATTTTTACTGGAAACTTAATCATTTTCTTAATTTTTTTCATCAATATTTTCCACTTGAAAACTTAGGAAGATTCATGGATGGTTTAACACTTTTTGGGGTGTATTTCATAGATTCGTTTAACCAATATATTGACACTCAAATCAGCCCCACTTCCATTTTAATGAACATCACGATTTACATAGGTTTATACATAAAAAATGACAATCAAAACAATATCAAACTTGAAGCCTTAACTTGAGACTTCATTCACAGTACATTCACTGTAACCTTTTTGCAAATACACACACTTGCTCAAACTTTGAATACGTGGTTGTCTAACCTACGATTTCAAGTATACAAAAAAAATTATGTTCATCACGAAATCATAACATACACCTTAATCTACAAGCAATCATATCCAACCTACGATTCATTGGGATCTAGTGACAGGGGCATGCAAAAGGGAAACAATCCTTATTTTCGAATGAATAACCTTAACCTTAAAGGGTCTCTTGGGAATGGGACCAAGAGATAAGAAAACCATACCTTACTTTGACGTTCAAACCTTGAAGTTTCTGCCCAAAACCTCTCAAATACTCACGTCCAAGCCAAGTTTTCAACAAAAAACTTTCGACGGAAAAACCCTCTCTTTGCCTAACATGTTCACTTAGCTTGTTTTCTTATGTTATCGTGTGAGTTCTTCAAGTGTGAAGAACGCTAGTAATTTTTTCTGTTCTTGTAGTTTTTTAGGCAGAGAGCAATTGTGAAAAACAAATGAGGAAACGTGAGAGAGATGAGCGTGAGAGAGAATTAAAAGAGGTGAAGTACTTTAAACTTAGTCAACTAAGAGACTTAGTCATAAAAACATATAAATTAATAAATAAATAATAATTAATAATAAAAATATGATTTTCCTTTTTAAATCAGCCATTAATTAATAATTGATTAAATTAATTCACCAATAAAAAAATCACATTAAATCATTGCTCCCACCTAGATTCGAACCCTGGTGGAGCAAGACTTAACTTCAAGAGCTCCATTTCGTCTCTCTCTCGCCAATTTTTCCCTACACCTTATATAAATAAATAATGAATTATATATTTAGGGTAATTACGATATCACCCTTTTCCTGGAAAAAGACCATTTTACCCCTAGACCCTCCAAGCCTAAGATTAATTCTTTTTAAGTCCGGTAAAGACTCCTTCAAGTAAATCTTTGTATTCGAGATCCCTACATTGTTGGAACCACCCTTTCCTAACTCAAATAACTCCCCAAGTTAGTTGGGTTAGATGTAGCAAGGGTTCCGAAGTCTGGTTATACGCGGATTAATCTGTTTGATCCTTTGTCTAATCATAGGCATTCTTGCCACATTAAGTATCACTTAGTATATCCATTTTTAGGGTTGTTACATAACCAATACCGATTGTGCGGAATGAGGTAACAATACCAAAATCCTAGCCTTTGAGTAAATCAGAGTGCTCGAGAGGGGGAATGACTGATGAAGGGTTACTCCAAAAAACAATGGCAGAAATCGGTACAAAGAACAATGTTACGATAGACAAGCAAGATGAGAGCATAAGAAACATCCAAATGTCCCAAATGAGTTTAGAGAAACAAGATGTGCAGGTAGGTAATTCCTTGAAATTGCATCCTCAAGGAGGTTTTTCCGGTGACACTGAACCCAACATTGATCAACTCAATATGGTGAGTACGAGAAGTGGGTCACAACTAGAAGAACTAGCTCCAATTAAGATAGAGAATGAGGCAGTTAATAATGAAAAAAAAGAATATGAGGTAAATAAATCAAATGTTGAGAAGTTCGTTCCCCAAATAAAACCACCCCCTCAATTTCCAGAAAAACATAGAAAGTAGAATTAAGAAAAATGCTTTGGTAAGTTTCTCTCTCTCTTTAAATAGGTTCATGTTAACGTACCTTTGGTTGACCTTTTGCTGGGAATTCCAAAGTATGCTAAGTATGTGAAGGAGATAGTGGCTAACAAGAGAAGGCTTATGGAGTATGAAATGGTAGCACGTAGGAGTGCAAATCTAGAATTCAAAATTGATTACCCAATAAGTTAAATAATCCAGGTAGTTTCACAATGCAAATTATATATGGTAAAAATGTTTGCGACTGTGGGTTATGTGATTTAAGTGCAAGCATTAATCTTCTGCATGCATCATTATAGAAGAAACATGGGCTAGGAGGTCCAAAACTAACCATTGTCATTCTCAAACTCGCTGATAGGTACATCACTAGGCAAGAGGGGGTAGTAGATGATATGTTACTACAAGTGGGTTCATTGATCTTTTCGATGGACTTTGTTTTCTTAAACTTTGAGCCTCACCTTGAAGATCAATTCATTTTGGGGCATCCGCTCATTGATACAAGGCGGGCATTGATTGATGTAGCAGTTTGACAGTTTACAATGAGGGAACACGCTAAGGTTGAAGTATTTGATGTTTATCACGTCTTGAAATTTCCTTCTATATCGAAAGTGTTGTTTGCTATAGTAGTTGTAGATCTCACAATGGAATCATAGCTCATTATGCCTGTGGTTCTCTTAGAAAGGGTGTTAGTGGGACATAGAGGGTGATAGTGAAGCTCGTGACATAGCGACTTGTTTGAATTTGGCAACCATGGGGTCAAACATTAGTAGTCATTGGAGTGTGAATTAGGGCCTCCACCCAAAACCTCAATTGAAGAAGCATCTAAGTTGGAATTAAAAATTTGTGTCTGGTCACCTTAGGTATGCGTATTTGGGTACTTATTAACTTTTTTGTCAAATTATCTAAAATATAAGTTGATGCAGCGTTAAGACTCTTAAAGGGGAGAAAGAAAGCTATTGGGTGGAATATGTCATATATTCATCGGATTAGTCAGTAATTATGTATGCACAAAATATATATAAAGGAGGATCACAAATCGAGTGCACAACATTAACGTAGACTAAATACCCTGATGAAAGAAGTAGTGAGAAAAAAGTAATAAAGTGGTTAGATGATGGAATCATGTACCCAATTTCCAATAGCAAATGGGTAAGTCTTGCGCACTGTGTCCCAAAAAAAGGAGTTATGACAGTGGTGAAGAATGATAAAAATGAGTTAGTTTGCACTAGAAAAGTAATTAGATGGAGAATTGACATGGATTACCGAAAGCTAAATAAGGCCACACGAAAATATCACTATCCCATCCCCTTTATTGATAAGATGCTTTACCGTAAAGTAGAGCAGGATTACTATTGTTTCTTAGATGGGTATTCTATATATAATCAGATATTGGTTGCGCCCGAGGACAAGGAAAAAAGCATGTTCACTTGTCCTTATGGTACATATGCTTTCAAACGCATTCAATTCGGACTTTGTATTGTGCCGATAACTTTTCACAGGTATAAGATTGCAATTTTTCATAATATGATAGAGGACTTTGTTGAGGTTTTCATGGATTATTTCTCTCTCCTTGGGAAGTCTTTAAAGGTATTCCTCCAGAATCTTTATAAAGTACCTAGTAGATGTGAGCACACCAATTTAGTGCTAAACTGGGAAAAGTATCACTTCTTTGTTCAAGAGGGTGTAGTACTGGGTCATAAGTTGTCAAAACCTGGATAAGAGATAGATAAAGCAAAGGTGGAAGTTATTGAAAAATTTCCCCCTCATATCTCTGTAAAAGGGGTGCGAAGTTTCCTTTGACACACATGTTTTTGTGGGAAATTCATCAAGGATTTTTCAAAGATTGTGAGACCTATGTGCAGTCTTTTGTGGAAGGAGATGAAATATGAATTTGATAAGATGCATTTGAAATCTTTTGAGATGTTCAAGAGGAACATAATTTAAAGCTCATATCTTACTTGATCTAATTTTATTACCATTTAAACTCATGTGTGATGCAAGCGATGTAGAAGTTGGTGCAGTATTCGGAAAATAAAATATAAAGTATTCCACTCAATCAACTATGAAATCAAGATCCTTTATTCTGCTCAAGCTAATTACATAGTGACTGAAAAGGAGATGATGGCTCTAGTGTTCGCCTTCGACAAATCCAGATCGTATCTGGTAGGTACCAAAGTGATTTATTATATTGACCATGGAGCTATTAGGTACTTATTCAACAAGAATGATGCTAAACAAACGTTGATTTGGTGGATATTTCTTCTCCAAGAATTTCACCTTGAGATCAAAGATAGAAAGGGTAGTAGAGTTAAATAGTTGATCATTTCTATAGGTTAGAAGATTTTTCCCATGTATGTGAATGGGAACGAATCAGGGAAGAGTTTACAGGTGAACAATTTTTGGCACTAGATATCTCTCAAGTGTCTTTTTATGCGGATATAGTGAATCTTATAGTAAGTTGAGACTACCCTCCGATGCAACTACCCAACAAAACAAAAAGATAATTCATGATGATAAGTTCTATATATGGGATGAACCATTCTTATTAAAGAAAGGAGTGGATCAGGTGGTAAGAAGATGTATTCCGAGTGTGAACTAAAGAAAGTACTCGATAGTTGTCATGTAAACCTATATGGGGTAAATCACACGACACATAAGGTACTACAATATGGTCTATTTTGGGGCCCACTTAATTTAACGATTCTATTGCTTATGTGAAGGGATGTGATAAGTGCCAACGGTTGGGTACTATATCAAGAAGTCAGGAGATGCCACTAAGTAAAATTCTTGAGGTTGAATTGTTTTATGTGTGGGGTATTGACTTCATGGGTCCCTTCCTGTTATCTAGTAGAAACCAATATATTCTCATGGCTACTGATTTTGTGTCCAAATGGGGTAATATGGTAGCTCTTCCCTCGAATGATTCAAGAGTGAGGATTAAATTCATGCAGAAGCAGATTTCACTTTTTTTGGAAACGCCAAGGGAAATCATAAGTGATGGAGGTGAGCATTTAATTAACCAACTAGTGAGGAACATTTTGCGAAGTATAATATTCAACATAAGGTTGCTATAACTTATTATACTTAAACAAGTGATCAAGTGGAAATAATGAATAGAGAAAAGAAAAAAAACTTGTACAAAACGATAAATGCAGAACAAAATGATTGGTCTTAGAAGTTGGATGATGTGTTGTGTCCATCTAGAACAACATATAAGACACCCATAGGGACTTCTCCCTATCACATATTATTTGGAGAAGAATCTCATCTTCCGATGATATTAGAACACCAAGCATATTGGGTGATTAAGAGTTTAAATTGTAACACCTTGTTATTTCAAAGAACTAGAATTACAAAGAAATTGTTTTTGGAAATAATCAAATTTGGAAATTTTGACAAGTTATGCTAAGTATAATTTTTTGTTCATATTCAAATGACCATTAATCAAATAACCTGATGAGTCAGGTGGGCTAGAAGATACTATAGGAAAAAAATCTTTGAATTATCTTTCCAACTCCACCAAGTTTGCTTATTTTCACGTTTGTATGAGGGTGATACCTGTTTGAAGTTGGGTTGTCTGAACAAGGAATGTCACCCGAATTTTCAAGGTTATTTTGTATTTTCTCTACCCAATTAATTAATTCCATTTTAGTAATTTATTTGGGGTCTAAGCTGAATTTATTCAGTAATTTATGCTGTATACACAGTCAAATTTCACGCTAGGGTTTTTAGATAAAAAAAATCAAGAGGAGAAAAGGTTCAATACTCCTCAAGTTCTTGAGATTTTGGTTGCGGAGTTCGCCAAGTATTTAATCCTATGAGGTATGTTAGGCTTTCATAGTGTTGAGTTCATTCACTTATGCGCCAAACATGTTTATTTCAGCGAAACATGTTCTAAAGAGTTTAAAGTTTGATGATCTTGAGTTGTGTTCTTGAAATTGAAATTGGCTTTAGTTCTTGAGGAAATCATGTGGATATTGGTAATTTATGAATAGATTCCTTGAGTATATGTACTAGCTAGTTGAATCTAAAAAAAAATTAATAAAAAGAATTGAATCTAGGTGAATTGAGGTAAGAAAATGAAGAAGGAAAAAGTCTGACAGAATATAAGTACCAGGTCTATTCCGTATAAACGAAACTTTTCTCTTTACGTCGTGGAAAGTTTACAGACCCTTCTACCGTAAATTTTATTTTCCGACCAAATGTTTAAATGGCGCATCGTGGACTTGCTTCCAGACAATATTTTCTTTGTTGTTTATCATGTTTAACTATCTAAAAACACTTCTAAACATCACAAGATTTTTCTTTTCACAAATCATAATGCAAATTCATGATAGGGTTAAGAGTCGAGTCTTGAGAGTTCTTGACGTCATTTTTTAAGAAGTCTTTTACAAATCTTTTAAATGGTTTTAAGACTTAAGCATTACGATTGAGAAAGTGTAAGGTCGAGTTCATGTTCCTTAAAATGTTATATGGAGACTATCTATTCCCAAAAAGTAAATATGTTCACATTTAAGATAAGAGGAAACACTGATTTCAAAAATGAGACTTCATGAGTAGTTTTGAGTTCAATATCTTTTAAGAGATAAAGTTTTTAGTAATAAACTCAAATCACAGAGAAAGAGATATGTTTTAAACATACGAGTAAGTAATTTTGAGAGTAGTACTCAACACCGACATGAGGAAGAGTTCATAATGACAAGTCTCCATAAACCATGTAGCCATCGTGGAAAGAAAGAGTCATACCTTTCAGATGATTCCTTAATGATTTTTTTCATAGACTAGTGGATCCACTAATTTGAGGCGTTCTATTTTTCGGGAAATTATAGGACAAATTCTGGCAAGGTTGACGAGATGGTGTGTCATCAAATAGCTCATAGTGATTGTTGTCGGTTGCAGAAACAACCACTTAAGTATATGACTTAAATGTATGCATATACATTGATTTGTAATTTTATTTTTCAATACATTGACTTGCTACCTATTGTTTAAATGCCTTATCTATATTGCATCTTTACTGTTGTTTATTTATGCATGGAGTTGAGTATTCATGCGTTGAATAAAGCTGAGGTAAGTGTTTGTTTGAAAATTTATTTCAATATTATGTCATGTTTAGTTTTCCCCTCGCATTCTCGTACATTAGATGTATTTATGTCATTTGGCCTGCATCATTTTATAATGCAGATACATGTAACCACGATCATCATCCAATGTTTCATTGATTGAATTGAGCACTAAGAGTCAGTTAGTGAGCGTGCTTGCTTCCAGAGGAGTTTCTTTTAATTTATTTATTGGTTCTAGTTTATTAAGATGTCGTGGGTCCATTTTCAACATCCATCTCAGTTGTGAGAGGATTCATAGACAATTAGCTATTTGTTCATTAGTCTTGACATTTCACTTGTTTTGATTATAATACTTGAGTTTCCTTATTGGTCAGTTGAATATTTTCCTTTATAACATTTTAACTACCCTCCTGTGTTTATATCGTCGAGTAAAGTCTTCTGCTAAGTTGTAATCTAGGAAAGTGTTTGCTTGGGGCAACCAATGGATGTCTAGTGCAAATTCCGCCTACGGTGTAGGCTCAAGGCATGATAAACTTGATATAAGAGCAAAGATTTCGAGATTCTTAAAGTGTCTACGAAGTTGTGTGTCTTTAGAGTCCTAGTTATCACTATTAAGAGCGTCACATCTATTATTAGGAGGCTGCAACATTTAGGAATTATATCTCTTCATTCATATTCTTTCTGTGCGATAAAGTGTATCTCTCAAAAAGACTCTTTCTAACTCGTGCTTGCGCACGTTTTTAAGATCATGCCTCCACGGAAAGCTGTTAGAGGTCTTCCCGCTAGGAGGAACATTGTATAATAAGGGGTGCCTTATGCACCAGAAGTGCACCCCAAGGAGAGGTCACCAATGCTGAATTTCGGGAAGTTATTCGAATGCTTAGTCAAGTTATGACCAACCAAGTTGGACAAAGAGGGATTCAACAAGATGTAATTGATACATCTAGGATCCAAGATTTCTTAAGGATGAATCCTCCAAGATTCATTTTTAAAGCATACTGAGGATCTAGAAAATTTTTGTTTAAGATCTTCAAAATTTTTCTGGGAATGCATGTCACTGATGTTGACAGAGTTGAACTAGTTGCATACCAACCAAGAGTTGTTGCTAGAATTTGGTTCGATCAATGGAAAAATGGTAGAGTTAAGATTTCACCGAATGTGAGTTGGGCTATATTTGAGGCGACTTTCTAAGGGAATTTCTTTCCTTTGAAACTGAGAGAAGCGAAGGTACTAGAGTTCCTTAATCTTAAGCTGGAATGCATGAGTGTTCAGGAGTACAACCCTAAGTTCACCCAACTTTCTTGTTATGCTCCTGAAAAAATTGTGCATATGAGAAGTAGGATGAGTCGATTTGTTGTTGGGTTGTCTCGTCTGCCAAGTAAGGAATGTAAGATAGCTATGTTAATAGGTGATATTGATATAGCATGGTCAATGATTCATATGCATTGTTAATGAATCTGGACAGCTGTAGAGTAATGATAACCGGTTATTTTTCCAACATAAACAAAATTAACTTGCTCCATCATCTTCCAATGTACCTACACCAAGGAAAAAAGGTGAGTACAATTGTCAGAATTTACAGGATTTCAGAGCTAGACCTATACATTATGAAGGTATTGTGGTGCAAGGAGGTAACTAAGCTCCTACATGTGCTAAGTGTGGTATAAATCACTCCGAGACATGTTATGATGGCTCTACAAGTTGCTTGAAGTGTGTCAAAGATGATCGTTTCATGAATGAGTGTACACTAGGGACAATAAAGCCCAATCTTCTTTAGTTTATCCACTAGACGGGGCCACACCTAAAGAAGCTACTTCCGGGACTAGAGGAGGATAAAACTGCTTATACTATCACTAGTCGCCAAGAGCAAGAGAATTCTCCGTATGTTGTCACTAGTATGATCAAAATCATAACTTTTGATGTTTATGCTTTACTAGATCCAAAAGTGAGTATATTTATTCTGAATCCTTATATTTCCATAAACTTTGGTATGCTTCCTGAGAAACTTCTTCAGCCCTTTAGTGTTTCTACACCCGTTGGTGAGTCTATTATTGTTGATAGAGTTTATCGTGATTGTACCATTATATTCAATCACAAGATCATTATGGATAACATAGTTGAGTTAGATATGGTAGATTTTGATGCCATTCTAGGTATGGATTGGCTTCACGCCTGTTATACCCCAGTCTATGTAAAACTTGAATAGTCATGTTCCAGTTTCCTAATGAGCGAATCATAGAGCGGAAGAGTACTTCAGTAGCACTTAAGGGTAATATTATTTCATACCTTAAGGCAAGGAAGTTAGTTTCCAAGGGTTGTGTGTAGAACTTAGTCAAAGTTAATGAATCTTTTTCAAACACCTCTGCTTCACTCTGTTTCAGTTGTTAGCGAGTTTCTAAAACTCTTCCCAGATGATCTTCTCGAAGTTCCTCCTGAGAGTGAAATATACTTCAGTATATTCCCGATACTCTTCCTATATGTACTCCATATATAATGGATCCACCAAAGTTGAAAGAGTTAAAAGAGAATTTTAAAGATCTCTTAGAGAAAGGTTTTATTTGACCAAGTGTCTCACCTTGGGGCGCTCGCATTTAATTTGTGAGAAAAAAAGATGGTTCTCTTAGAATGTGCATAGATTATCTTCAGTTGAACAAGGTAACTTTTAAGAATAAGTATCCACTTGCGAGAATTGATGATCTTTTCGATCTACTTAAGGGTTCCACTTGTGTTTTAAAAATAAATCTCAAATTTGGCTACCATCAGTTAAGAGTAAGAGATTTATATCCATAAGATAGAATTAAAAACCCCTATAGTAATTATGTGTTCGTAGTTATGTCATTCGGTTTGACCAATGTTTCTTCAAGATTCATGGATCTTATGAACAAATTATTTAGACCTTGTTTAGATATGTTTGTTATTGTATTCATTGATGACATTCTAATCTATTCGAGGAGTGAGGAAGATCATTCTAGCCATCTCAGAATAGTTCTCCAAACTCTCAAAGATAAGAAGTTATGTGTTAAGTTTTCCGAGTGTGAGTGTTAACTTGAGTTTGGGGCATTCTAAGGCCACATTATTTTCAGTGATGGGATTCGAGTAGACACTCAAAAGATAGAAATAGTGCAAAATCCACCTAGTTTCACTCCTCCAACTGATTTTAGGAGTGTCTTGGGATTGGTTGTCTATTATACAAGGTTCGTTGAAGGGTTCTGTTATAGTTCATTTCTTTTGCCTAAGTTGGATCTAAAAATTTAAGTTTCTATAGTTGGAAGTTTGTGCGAGAAACATTCAGGAATTGAAAAAGAGGTTATATATTGTCTAGTATTAACCTTATTAGAGGGTACACAACGTTTTGTGGTTTATTTTGATGCATCAAGAATTGGTTTGGGTTGTGTGTTAATGCAGAATTGTGATGTTATAGGCTATGACTCTAGACAACTTAAGGTTCACGAGAGGAATCACCCAACCCATGATCTAAAGTTGGCTTCCATAGTATTTGCTTTGAAAATATGGTCTCTTTCTATTTATGGTTTTCATGTAGATGTGTTCACCGATCATATGAGCCTTCAGTTTGTGTTAAGTGAAAAAGAGCTTAATCTCATACAGAGGAGGTGGTTAGAATTACTAAATGATTATGACATGAGTATTCTCTATCAAGTAGGTAAATCTAATGTTGTTGAATATGCCTTGTGTAGATTGTATGTGGGTCTACTGCTCATTTTGAGGAAGAAAAAGAAAGATATAGCAAAAGAGGTGCTTAGACTTGCACAATTAGGAGCTCTTTTGATGGATTCTGATGAAGGAGGAGCAGTGGTAATGAATGGGGATGAATTGTTAATTGTGTCTGATGTTAAAAAAGAAACAAGACCAAGATTCTATTTTCTTGAATTAAACTTAAACATTCATAAGCAAAAAGTTATTGTTTTTTAATAAGGATATGGTGTATTGAAGTATATAGGTAGATTGTGTGTGAAAATGGTGGATGAACTCTAAGAGAAGATCATTGCAGAGTTTGCTGCTAAGTGTTCAAATTTCCAATATGCTAAAGTGGAGCACCAGAGGCCTGACTCAGAATATAGATCTTCAGGAATGGAAGTGGGATATGATTAATATGAACTTTATTACATGTTACCCCAGTCTAGCATGCAACATGATTCAATCTGAGTGATTGTAGATCGAATTACTAATTCAGCCAACTTTTTACCAGTAAAGACTACTCATTTAGAAAATTATTATCCCAAGTTATATCTTCAAGAGGTAGTTAGACTTCATGGAGTTCCATTTTTGATTATATTAGACAGAGTTTCAAAATTCACTACACGGTCTTGGAAGTCATTCGTGAAAGGTTTGGATTCAAATGTGAACATGAGTACTGCTTTTCATCCTCAGACTGATGGTCAAGCAGAGAGCACAACTCATACTTTAGAAGATATGTTGAAATCTTGCGTGGTTGATTTTAAGGGTAATTGGGATTATTACTACCTCTCATACAATTTGTTTATAACAATAGTTACATCTCTAGCATCCAAATGGCTCTGCATGAATCTCTTTATAAGAGAAGATGCATATCTCCTATTTGATGATTTGAGGTTGATGAACATAGGTTGATAGGACCAGAATAAGTAAATCAAGCAATAGCAAAAGTGAGGGTTATTCAAGATATATTGATAACAACGCAGAGTCGTCCAAAATCCTACACAGATGTAAGGAGATTCCTCTAAAATTTCTTCTTTCCTAGTTCATGAGTCGCTTGAATACTAATCAACTCTATAGAAACATATTAATATTTACTTATCATCCACTCTAATTTGATGTTCAACTAAAATTCTAATATCATAAATGAAGAGCTCAAAAAGTGTGACATTGAACAATACCAATTATTCATCTAGAATACTCATGTGTTGTTTGTAAGTAGTTTCCTAGTGGTTGCCTTATCTTCCAACAGAGTACAATTAAATCCCAATTCATAAGTTAATTAAAATCCACTGAGTCCATAACTCACAAAATTGGACTTTTAATCAGGTACGAAGATTACCTTGAGTTCCTCCTCCTTTTTGTTTTCTTCCTCTCCCCATTCGATCATTTTTTTCTGTGTTCTCCAATGAGAGGCACATACTGCGTCATTTATTTTCCTTGGGTTTTAGAAGGGGTTTGCCAAAGCTTCCACTTGAAATCTCCTATTTGCCCGTATTTGCTTTCTGTTATCGCAATACCTAAACCCCTATTTTCGCTTATTTTTTAAAAGAAAGTTGTAGGGCACGTGATTATGGGCTAAGCCCATTACTAACATTATTATTCTTTATATGGTCATTGACTCTCTATTTTCCTTTTTTTTTTTTTTTTTTTTTTGCAGCTGAAATTAATTTTCATATGGGGTACGACATTCTCGCCATCTTAAGAAATTCGATCCCCGAATTTAAGCAAGTATGAACTTGTAGACTGAAACAAGAAAAGACACTTAACTCACATATCATTTTTCAACTCCTAAGTAGCTTCTTCAATTGTATGGTTCTCCATAGGACTATCCTGGACTTAATTTCTCTTGACCTTATCTTTCTTACTTGTTTTTCAACAATACCCACGGTTCCTATTCATATGTTTAATTTTCATCTAATTGATAGTTGGTGCTTCTACCACACAATAACAGTATAATATACATTTTCTATAAATATATGGTACGATAGACGAGAAACACATATCTTATAATGAAAAACCAAACGACAGATCACTACTCACAACTTGCCAAAAAAGAAAAATTACATGGTCTCACTATCTGGAGGTCAATTTACCTTTGTCGCTTCACACTTTTCATAGAGGGACTCTTACAAAGTTCCGGTCTCCAACTATCTATTCTAAATACATTTCCTTTTCCGTATAACAGGCTTTCATCTATTTGTATATTGTGCAACTTCGGTATGATTAAATAGACCTTGTCGATAGTTTCTTGGACCTTGGCTGTCCCAACACATTAGCCTTTCCTATTTCAACCACCCTATAGGAGAACAACAATCCCTATCATACACGTCTTCATATGTAGCTAGTTCAATGCTTGACGGAAAGTTTTTGTTGGCAAATTCACCTTAAGGCATGTAAGTATCCCAACTACCCCAAAATAATGAATGCGAGCTCTCATCATCCTCCGAGATTTGTATAGTGCGTTCAAATTGTCTGTATCTCAATATTAAGAACTATTCATGTACTCAATGTTTCTTAGAAAGCTTCTCAAAAGTGTGAAGTAAACAGTGATGCTCTGTTAGCCATGATGGGCACTAGGCTCATGAAATAGAACAATTTTGTTCAAATAATTTTCTGTAGATTTTTTTTCATTTTATCTGCTTTTGAACAGTAAGTTGTGTGATGGTTTCGTAAGTCGATCTACAAATACCCATACAGGTTCATAACCTCTAAGGATTCGTGGTAGCACAGTCATAAAATCAACAGTAACTCCTTTCAATTTCCATTCGGGAATATTAAACTTTCGTAGTCATGTTAGTTGCTTATCCTCATCTTTCACATGTTCACAAGCCAGCCACTAGAATTAAAGTTAGCAATATCTTTTATTATAAGTTTCTACCAGTACACTTGTTTCAGGCGTCTTAGTAGATCCGAGAACTATAATGTATTGAGAGTCACAACTTCTTGAAGAATAACCTCTCTCACATCATCTATGTTTCATTTTCATAACGATTATCATAATTAGACATTTTTTCTAAAGCTACATAAATGTCAATACTTATATCCTTGTCTTTACTCACTATAACGTCAATTCAATAATCACACAATTCTAATCCTTCTGTTTGGTGATCTCGATGTGCTCTACCAATGAAGACTTAGCCCGAACATAAACCAACAACGTCTCTAAATTTCTCACACTTATTTGATATCCATACCTTAAGTCTCTACACATCTTAGGTCAAAATTCTATTCACAAGAGCTATACACTAGTGGAAAAGACCTATGGAAACACAAGTAAAAATGTTTCCATAACTATTGCCATAGCACTACCGCAACACTTCATGATGCGTTACATTAACTCCCATGGCCATAGGCTGCTCACACAGAGTTAGCCAATGCTTATTCCCAGATACAGTCATTGCTTCTTCTCCAGAAAAAGAAGTTCACGACCCGTGGGCCTTCTACCTCCGCGGGACATTGCTCTGTCAGGGCTTCGTCCATTGAGAAAAATTCCCCACTGCTGCCTCCCTTAGGAGTCTGGGTCGTGTCTCCGTCCCAGTGTGGCTGATCTTCCTCTCGAACCAGCTACTAATCATCGTCTTGGTAAGCTATTGAATCACCAACTAGCTAATCAGACGCGAGCCCCTCCGTCCCTAAATCCGTTGTTGTAGATACATCTATAGCAATGGTTATTCTTTCTACTATTGCAACGAAAAATATATCATAATATCAACGGTTGATAACCGTCGCCATAGACATCTATTACAACAACGTATTTTATACTGCAACGATTGTTTTGGGATAAAGAAACTATCAATAGCACAAGAATGCAACGGTTTGAAAGGCATATTACAACGGTTAACTTGACCTTTTTTCAATAGCTCCAATGTCCTATTATTGCAATGATTTTGATGAATAGGAATACTAGTTAGTAATTTTCATATATTAAAAAATATAATTAACTACAAATTAAATTAATTACAAAACTAAAAATTCATATAAATTGATAATTTAAAATACCCAACATGCCAAATTTTACATGATTTCAAGTATTACAATAAGTTTCATAACGTTTGTAGAAAAATGAAATATTAGAACATATCTATCTATCACTACCTAACATCTTTCTCACTACTTTCTTCTGCCCTTCCTTCATTTTCCAAACCTAACAAAAGAAGATAAATAATCTCATTGATTTCAAGAATTTTGATAAGTTGCATGAACCACATTCTTAACTAGAATTCTGACAAAACACAACACAAATATTAAAATAGAGTGATTGTTCCTGGCCATAGTTACTTCAAGCACAAAACCACATCTTTATTCATTCAGATAAGATATGTTTCCAATTATTCAATTACATTGAAAATTAATAGCAATAACTTAAACATAATAGAAAGAAATGTGTAAAGAATTTGGTCATATCTAGTAACTAGGAAATATACGATAAGTTATAACTATTCGATTAATATTAAGAGACAACCAAAAGACTTACAGTTGTAAGATGTGTCCAAACTTCAAATGATATATTCAGGTGCAGATCAACCTTACTGTAGCTGCAAAGATATATCACAAGAATATATACCACAAAAGCTTTATAGAGCATCCTTTGACTTTATAAGAGACATTAATATGTATAATTTGAAAGCATACATTTTTTCAAAACAGATCTAAAATGACACGAGAGAATACAATTATCGTAAAGTGCACTTTTCTTTCTTCTTTACCACAACAAGCTTTCCACATGATTATATAAAAATAATTAATATTTCAATACATTGATTTCTACTATGATCTAACGGATGCTATCAAAAATATAAATTGAAGAAAGAATCTGTCGACCAAGCATATCAGAAAAACAAATATCACATAAATCTATAGCCATGATACTAAAATTGATACACCTACACATAATACTAAAACTGATATTGTGTATTATCTTCTTTTGTACAGAATTCCAGCTGTAAGGGGAGAAGTTTACGTAAATTCCTATGAGAGTTGATACTAGAATTGATAGTATACAAAATGCAAACTTCAAGGAGTTGTTGCGGGACTCTAAAATTCAATCAATAGAAAACTCAAACCAAAAGCATGACACAAAAAAGTAGATGCAAAGACAAATATAGTGTATGCATCCCACCATGGTTATCCGTGAAATGTTATCATAGGCACAATAGTGTATCCTTTCCTTCTGCATAATATTGAGTAGGTGACATCATTAGGAGTAGATTTTCCTATAAATAGAGAGCCCTTGCTCATTTCAAAATACACCAAAAAAGAATTACAAAGGAGAGAAAAGAAGAGTGAGGCATCACAGAAGAAAATAATCTGTGAGGAAAAAATAGAGAGTGTGAGCGGTATTGTAGTAAAGTGGAAAAATCAAAAGAGTGTTATTTCTTTTGAATGTGTAGTGGTCTTTGGAGTTTACTCAGACATACAAGTGTAAAATCCTTACTATAGTGATATTCGTTGCTGCTCTCGGGTCGTGGTTTTCCCCTTATTTAGGAGGTTTCCACGTAAAATCTTGGTGTCATTATTTCTCTCTTATTCTCGTTGATTAACCGTATTATTGTGTTCCGCATTTGTTGCCTTTATTACCGCAAATATTATTTCTGTTACGGATTTATTCCCAACAATTGGTATCAGAGCACAAGTTCTGCTCATTTACAGAAATATTTTTTGCAGCTTATTGTACTATACTCAATAAAAAAAATGTTTGGAGTAAAGTACGAGGTAGCAAAATTCAACGGTGATAGCGGTTTCTCCACGTGGCAGAGAAGGACGAAAGACTTGCTCATCCAACAGGGTTTGCATAAGGCACTAGGCGGCAAATTCAAAAAGCCCGAATCCATGAAACTTGAGGATTGGGAAGAAATGGATGAAAAGGCTGCTAGTGCAATCAGATTGCACTTAACAGATGATGTAGTTAATAACATCATCGATGAAGAGAGTGCATGTGGCATTTGGACAAAGTTAGAAAATTTATACATGTCCAAAACGCTGACAAATAAATTGTACCTAAAGAAGCAGTTATATGCGCTGCATATGGGTGAAGGTACAAATTTTTTGTCTCATTTAAATGTACTTAATGGACTAATTACGCAGCTAGCAAACCTCGGAGTAAAGATCGAGGATGAATATAAAGCCATAGTGATCCTAAACTCGTTGCCATCTTCCTACGATACTTTAGCAACAACCATTTTACATGGTAAGGACTCTATTGAGTTGAAGGATGTCACATCAGCCCTTTTGCTTAATGAGAAGATGAGAAAAAGGCCTGAAAATCACGGACAGGCTCTCATCACGGAAAGTAGAGGCAGAAGTTACCAAAGGAGCTCAAGTAAGTATGGTAGATCCGGAGCTCGTGGAAAGTCCAAGGTCCGATCAAAATCGAAGGCCAGAAATTGCTACAATTGCGATCAACCTGGGCACTTCTAAAGAGATTGTCCAAATCTAAAAAGGGGCAAAGGGGAAAGCAGCGGCCAGAAGAATGATGACAACATAGCTTTCATGGTGCAAAATAATGACGATGTTGTTCTCCTCATAAATGAGGAAGAAGAATGCATGTACTTGGCAGGTATAGAGTCGGAATGGGTGGTCGACACAGCAGCCTCTTATCATGCAACACCGGTAAGAGATCTTTTTTGCAGATATGTAGCCGGTGATTATGGCAAAGTGAAAATGGGTAACACAAGTTACTCAAAGATTGTGGGGATCGGAGACATTTGATTAAAAACAAATGTTGGGTGCACATTAGTGTTGAAAGATGTGCGCCATATACCTGATTTGCGGATGAACTTGATCTCGGGAATTGCTTTGGACCAAGATGGATATGAGAACTACTTTGCAAATAAAAAATGGAGACTCATCAAAGGGGCATTGGTGATTGCAAAAGGAGTTGCTCGTGGCACGTTATACAGGACAAATGCAGAAATATGCCAAGGTGAATTAAATGCGGCTCACGAAGAATATTCTGCAGATTTATGGCATAAAAGAATGGGTCATATGAGCGAGAAAGGATTGCAAATTCTTTCCAAAAAGTCACTCATCTCTTTTGCCAAAGGTACAATGATAAAATCGTGTAACTACTGCTTATTTGGTAAACAACATAGAGTCTCATTTAAGACATCATCTGAAAGAAAGTCGAATATACTTGATTTGGTATATTCTGATGTTTGTGGTCCAATGGAGATAGAATCGATAAGAGGTAATAAATACTTTGTTACCTTTATTGATGACGCTTCTCGAAAATTGTGGGTTTATATCTTGAGAACCAAAGATCAGGTGTTTCAAGTATTTCAAAAGTTTCATGCTCTGAGAGAAATAGAGACAGGTCAAAAGCTAAAACGGCTCCGATCCGACAGTGGAGGTGAGTACACTTCAAGAGAATTTGAAAAGTATTGTTCAAAGCATGGAATCAGACATGAAAAGACAGCTCCTGGAACCCCACAACACACTGGTGTAGCTGAGAGAATGAATCACACTATTGTTGAGAAGGTGAGAAGCATGCTCAGAATGGCTAATTTACCCAAGACATTCTAGGGTGAAGCAGTTCGGCCAGCGTGTTATTTGATCAATCGCAGTCCATCAGTTCCGTTGGAGTTTGACATTTCGGAGAGAGTTTGGACCAACAAAGAGTTGTCTTACTCGCACCTAATGGTGTTCGGTTGCAAAGCTTTTGCACATGTACCGAGGGAGCAAAGAACAAAGCTAGATGATAAATCAGTTCCTTGCATATTCATCGGATATGGAGATGAAGAGTTCGGGTACAGACTATGGGATCTTGTAAAGAAGAAGGTCATCAGAAGTAGAGATGTAATCTTTCGAGAAAGTGAAGTTGGAACTGCTGATGATCTATCCGAAAAGTCCAAGAAAAAGAATGGTATAGTCCATAATCTTGTTACCATTCCTTCTTCTTCTAACCATCCCATAAGTGCAGAAAGTATGATTGATGAAGTTGCTGAGCATGAAGAGCAACCTGATGGGATTGTTGAGCAGGGGGAGCAACTTGGTGATAATACCGAGCAAATGGAGTACCCAGAAGAAGAACAATCTCAACCTCTGAGGAGATCAGAAAGACAAAGGGTAGAATCAACCAAATACCCTTCCTCAGAGTATGTCCTTATCAATGATGAAGGTGAGCTAGAAAGTCTTAAGGAGGTGTTGTCTCATCCAGAAAAGAGCCAATGGATGAAACCCATGCACGAAGAGATGGGATCTCTACAGAAAAAATGGCACATATCAACTAGTTGAACTTCCAAAAGGAAAAAGACCACTTAAGTGCAAGTGGGTCTTTAAACTCAAGAAAGATGGAAATGGCAAGTTGGTGAGGTACAAAGCTCGATTGGTTATAAAAGGCTTCGAACAAAAGAAAGGTATTGATTTTGATGAAATTTTTTCACCTGTTGTCAAGATGACTTCTATTCGAACTATTTTGAGCATAGCAGCTAGTCTAGATCATGAAGTGGAGCAATTGGACGTGAAAACTGCATTTCTTCACGGAGATTTGGAAAAAGAGATTTATATGGAACAACCAGAGGGATTTGAAGTATCTGGAAAGAAACACATGGTGTGCAAATTGAATAAGAGTCT
>NC_028647.1:42816683-42816972 GCF_001406875.1 Solanum pennellii
ATTGCAAAGTTGAAGAAAGATTTGTCCAAGTCATTTGACATGAAAGACTTGGGCCCAGCACAACAAATTCTAGGGATGAAGATTGTTCGAGAACGAACAAAAAGAAAGTTGTGGCTATCTCAAGAGAAGTACATTGAACGCGTACTAGAACGCTTCAACATGAAGAGTGCTAAACCTGATTGCACGCCTCTTGCGAGTCATCTGAAGTTGAGCGAACAGATGTGTTCTACAACAAAAGAGGAGAAAGAGGGAATGGCTAAAGTTCCTTATTCTTCAGCAGTGGGGAGTT
>NC_028647.1:42826972-42831783 GCF_001406875.1 Solanum pennellii
TCTCTATGTAAAATGGCAACAGGCTCCTCCTCATAAGATAAATTCTCATCAAGAAAAACTGAATCCCAACGAATAATGTAGTTTCCATCCCCATGGTATTTTTTCAGCATAGACACATGAAATACCGGGTGCACTCCTGAGAGTCCTGGAGGCAATGCCAATTCATAAGCCACCTCCCCCACGCGCTTCAGAACTTCAAATGGACCAATATACCTCGGACTTAGCTTACCTCACTTACCAAACCGCATCACCCCTTTCATGGGTGAAACCTTCAGCAGGACTTGTTCACCCTCCATAAAATCCAAGTCCCTAACCTTTCGATCTGCATATTCTTTCTGCCTGCTCTGAGCTGCTAGAAGCTTCTCCTGAATGAATTTTACTTTATCTAACGATTCCCTCAAAAGATCGGTACCCCAAGGTCTCACCTCAAATGCATCAAACCAACCAATGGGAGACCTACATCTCCTCCCATACAGTGCCTCAAATGGGGCCATATCAATACTTGAGTGATAGCTATTATTGTATGAAAACTCTGCTAGGGGTAAGAATTTATCCCAATGACCACCAAATTCTATCACACATGCACGAAGCATATCCTCCAACACCTGAATCGTTCGCTCAGACTGACCATCAGTCTGAGGGTGAAATGCAGTACTAAGATCCAGCTTAGTACCTAATTCAGCATGTAATGTTCTCCAAAACATAGAAGTAAATTGCGTACCTCATCTGATATGATAGAAAGTGGAACTCCATGCAATCGAACAATTTCTGAGATATAGAGTTTGGCTAACTTCTCTGCATTGTAAGTCATCTTGTCTGGAATGAAGTGAGCAGACTTAGTTAACCTGTCAACAATTACCCAAATAGAATCAAACTTACCCAATGTCTTTGGAAGACCAACCACGAAATCCATTGCAATTCTTTCCCACTTCCATTCAGGAATGGGCATTCTCTGAAGTGTCCTCCGGGCCTCTAGTGTTCATACTTTACCTGCTGACAATTCGGGCATTGGGCAACAAAATCAACAATGTCACGCTTCATTCTACTCCACCAAAAATGTTGCTTTAGTTAACGATACATCTTGGTTGCACCAGGATGTATAGAATACCATTAACTATGAGCCTCTGTAAGAATAGGGTGAATCAAATCATCAACACGGGGCACACATACCCTTCCCTTAATTCTCAAAACGCCTTCCTCATCAATTATTGCCTCTTTAGCCTCCCCTCGTAATACCATATCTCGAATTCGGCTCAGCTTCTAATCAGCAAACTGCTTTCCCTTAATCTTGTCAAGAAAAGAAGATCTTGCCTCCACACAGGCCAAAAATCCTCCTTTCTCTAGTACTTCCAGCCTCATAAAGTCATTAGCCAAAGTCTGAACCTCTCTAGCCAATGGGCGTCTAGAAACCTGTAAGTGGGCTAAACTACCCATGCTCCCTGCTAATCTACTTAAAGCATCTGCCACAACATTAGCTTTTCCTGGGTTATACAAAATAGTAATATCATAGTCCTTCAATAGTTCCATCCACCTTCTCTGCCTCAAATTCAAATCTTTCTGAGTAAAGACATACTGTAAACTATGATGATCTGTATAAACTTCACACTTGACCCCATATAGATAATGTCTCCATTGCTTTAATGCAAATACAACTGCAGCCAACTCCAAATCATGGGTCATATAGTTACGTTCATGCACTTGTAATTGCCTCGAAGCATAAGCAATTACATTTCTCTCCTGCATTAGCACTGCACCCAAACCAGAATAAGATGCATCACAATAAACAATAAAATTCTTACCTTTCACTGGCAAGGTAAGAATTGGTGCAGTAGTCAACAAGGTCTTGAGTTTCTGAAAACTTTCTTCACATTCATCCGAAAATACAAATGGAACATTCTGCTTAGTCAAATTTGTCAGCTGCGAAGCAATAGAAGAAAATCCTTTGACAAATCGACGGTAGTAGCTAGCTAAACCAACAAAGCTCCTTACCTCTGTAACATTAGTAGGTCTTACCCAACTCTTCACTGCTTCAATCTTAGAAGGATCCACTATCACTCCATCCTTAGAAACCACGTGCCCCAAGAAGGACACTGAATCTAGCCAAAACTCACACTTGGAGAATTTGGCATAAAGCCTTTTCTCCCTCAACAACTCCAACACAATTCTCAAATGCTCCTCATGTTCTTTCCTGCTCTTTGATATATCAGTATATCATCAATAAATACAGTAACAAAGAGATCCAGATATGGCTTAAAAATTCCATTCATCAGGCTCATGAAAGCAGCAGGGGCATTCGTATGCCCAAAAGACATTACTAAGAATTCATAATGCCCATACCTGGTTCGAAAAGCAGTCTTTGGCACATCTGCTGCCCGTATTTTCAATTGATGATAACCGGATCTCAGATCAATTTTAGAGAAGACACAAGCACCTTGTAACTGATCGAACAAATAATCAATGCGAGGAATAGGATATTTGTTCTTAATAGTTACCTTATTCAGCTGCCTGTAGTCTATGCACATCCGAAAACTTCCATCCTTCTTCTTCACAAATAAAACAGGAGCACCCCAAGGGGATGCACTTGGTATAATAAAACCTTTACCTAACAACCCCTGAAGTTGGGCCTTTAACTCCCTTAACTCAGCTGGAGCCATTCTAAAAGGTGGAATGGAAATGGGGCGAGTACCCGGCTCCAGATCAATACAAAAATCAATATCCCTATCCGGTGGCATACCGGGAAGGTCTGCAGGAAACACATCCAGAAACTCACAGACTATCGAAAAAGACTCAATCGAAGGTACTTTGGAAGTATCATCCCTGAGATGTGCCAAGAAATCTAAACAACCCTTACTAACCATCCTCTTAGCACGAAGAAAAGAGATGGTACGAACTGGGGTGGAAATATAGTCACCCTCCCACACTAGCGGATCTGTCCCAGGCTTGGCCAATGTCACAGTTTTAGCATTACAATCTAAGATTGCAAAATTTTTGGAGAAAGCCAAGTCATACCCAGAATTACATCAAAATCAACCATCTCTAGAACATTCAAATCTACATAAGTATTGCTCCCCACAAAAGTCACAAGACAAGACCTATACACCTTCTCAACTATCACAGACTCACCCACAGGAGTAGAGACACTAATAGGCATGTCAAGCAAATCACAATGTAAATCAAGACCAGTAGCAAATGAGGAAGATACATATGAAAATGTGGATCCAGGATCAAATAATACAGAACCCATGCAATCACAGACCAAAAGAGTACCTGTGATAACAGCATCAGATGTCTCTGCTTCAGACCTCCCGAGGAAGGCATAACAATGGGCCCTATCACCTGTCTGTCCATTACCCCTATCATGTTGCGCCGCAGCAGTTCCAGCTTGCCCGCCACCCCGACTGATTGGGTGACCACCATTACCTTGGCCACCACGTCCTCCACAATGGCGGCCTCTACCATGACCACCTCTACCTCTAACTATTGGGGGTCTGTAACTCTGTTTTGGACAATATTTCCTAATATGTCCAGTCTCTCCACATCCATAACAATTTCTGGAGTCAAGCATAGGTCTCTGTGAAAATGATGAAGTCTGGGGATAACCTCCAAACTCAGAAAAAGGCTGACTGGGCTGCGATGGACCCCCAGCTAAAGCCTGCAGTGAAGACTGAATGGGTAACCTCCTGAACTCTGCCTTCTGGAGTAAGAACCATTAAACTCACCTCCCTTACGGAACGTCTTAGACGTCGACGCCATGGTGAAGTCGTCTGGCTTCACCCCCTCCACATCTATCACAAAATCAACCACTTCCTGAAAGGATTTTGATGCAGCAGCTACCTGTAAGGCTGGGATCCGCAAATCTGACCTCAATCCTTTCACAAAATGGCGAATCTGCTCTTGTGGACTGAAGCAAAGCTGAGTGGCATACCTGGATAGTGCACGAAATTTAGCCTCATAGGCAGCAACGGACATCCTTCCTTGATCTAGGCTCAGGAACTCATCTCTCCTCCTATCCCTCAAAGTCCGGGGTATATACTTATCCATAAATAAGCTAGAGAATGATGCCCAAGTCATAGGTGGTGCCTGTGCTGGTTGACACTCAACATACGACCGCCACCACATTTTGGCATCCCCCTGAAACTGATAGGTCACAAACTCAACACCGCATCGTTCTACTATGTCCATCTTATGTAGCAGCTCATAACAATCAACCAGAAAATCATAGGCATCTTCAGATTCAACACCCTTGAAGACTGGAGGTTTCAACTTTAAGAATTTAGTGAAAAGTTCATGCTGATAACTTGTCATTATAGACCCTGTAGTCAATCGAGGAAACGTGCCTACTTCCAATGAGGCAGCCATGCGGGGAGCCACAGCAGCTGCATGTTGTACTCCATGAACCTGAGGTGCTGGTGTAGAAAACACTGGAGGTGTCTGGCCCTGATCAGATAACCCGCTAAGATAAGTAAGAACCTGATTAATCATCTCTGGGGTAGGCTGGGGTGGTAATTCCTCATCTTGAACCTGCTCATTTTCCCCTTCTTCGCCCTCTCTCACTACCTCATCAGTCGGTGGAGGAGTCACTGCCCTATTACTAGCTGGACCAGGTGTTTGTCCTCTACCTCTAGAGGGCGTCCTCCTGCGACCTCTACCACGGCCTCTTGCCACTGCTCTTCTTTGAGCTACAGTCCCATTGGTTGGCTCAAACGCACCCTGTCTTGCCGGTGTTGGTGTTGACACAGTTGTTGGTCTAGTTCTAACCATCTGCGAAATAGAGTGAGGATGTCAGATACCAATTTGTATCACCTAGATAC
>NC_028647.1:42833699-42839697 GCF_001406875.1 Solanum pennellii
TTCGTTCACGCCCTTCTCCTCTTTTTATTTTTCTTTTACAGATTCTTTTTACCCTAATTATCATATAATCAATTATAAAAGATGATAAAAGTAACCCACTATTTATTTTAAAGTTATCTCCTTTAACCCCCAACTAACTCAATTATTAAAATTACCCCACTAATTTCATAATAATAATTATGAATAGTCCAAAACACCCATTTAAAATTTTTAGCGGAAGTCTGACCAAGTCGGGGTTACGCAGCTTGTGACGGTCCGTCGTATCTACGACGGTCTGTGCTGCAGGTCCGTCGTGAAGTTCAGAGAGTCGATCCCAGTACCCAGATTCCAGAGTTGAAGTGTTTTGGAACAAAGACCCTCGACGGACCGTCGTGCCTATGACGGTTTGTCCTACTTGTCGTCGAGGGTAATGAGGAGAGCAGCAGAAGAAATTACACAAGTATGGGACGACGGAGTCCATCACGGTCCGTCGTGACCATGACGGTCCGTCGCGTGGTCCGTTGACCCAGTCAGTTTTTATCAAAAATAATTCTACTGCTCGAACCGACTAAACAGGTTGTTACAATGAAACTCTACATTTACTCTAGAAGACTAGTTCTTATTTCTAAGGGACAAGTTTTCATTTAAGCCCTTATTTTCATTTTCATTCAATGGTTGAGATGACGACACACAAGCTCTATATTTTTGTTGGAGGAGGACACATCAATACTATTTTTTTGGGGGTGGATATATCATCATTAGTGTTACGCAATACCGATCCTCAACAACTAAAAGTAAATTAATTTGATACATCAACAAAATCTTAATCATTCAAATTATTAAGAAATTTCAAAACATCAAATCAATATTTAACATGTAATAGCCATCATTCTTGTTGATTCTACATCAAACGTTTCTACATTTTCATCATGCATTTCCAGTACTAATTCATGAAGCAACATGATATGCAACTCATATATATCTATATTAATCTTTTCAAGATTAATGGTTCATTTGACATAGATTATCTCAAGATCATATACAAAACACCCTCCATAATTAATTTTAAGTGTCACTATTATTGCAATTATTTACCTACCATGTCTGTTAAGTGATATGAAAAATAACAATATTAGTGAATTTTTTCGTACTTGGAAGATATTCTAATTTAAAAATTAAGAATAGCAAAAAGCCCTATTTTTTTAATGTAACAAGGTGTCATGATTCTTATACACAATTGATAGTCATGCTGGCGTGATCTGACGCCCACAGAGGAGACTTACAAGCTACTCGGCTAGTAGTTCTTGGACTATTTAGGTACGCTGAACCCTAGTCCAACTCGGTATTATGCTACTCCCAATAAATTAAATGATTAAGACATTATGACTGAATTTCTGTATATACTGGATAGCTCAAGACTGAACATGCAAATTGAGAGTGCATTTATTAATATAATAATTATGCATTCATAACAGAGACATGTATATCTAAAGTAACTGAATTATATAACCTAGCATGTGTAATTTAAGAACTAAAGAAATACATACTTACGGTACTGAAATTCATCTGATAAACTGAATAATAACCTCACAATGTGATTTGGACTATATACCTAACTAATTATTGATGATTTGGTGTAATTCTACAAACCCTAGGTTTAACCTTGATAAGAGAATCAAGAATTGACTGAAAAATAAGGATTTAATAGGTGAAATGAACCCACCAGTGAAATCTCACATACCTGGTGATGAAATCCACAGAGAAATATTAAGACTTCGGGGTTGGAGCTGCTGGAACCTTGTTGCGTTCTTGAACTAGGGTTCTTGACCTTTTTCTCCTTCCTTGCTTCTAATTTACTAAGTTTTGATTTCTGATTTTGACATAGGTAAGTTCTTATTATGTTTCCAGGCTTAAACTGAATAAAATCTGATGGGTCAAAATGATGTATCTTAGTTGTTAAATAAAGTACACAAAGACCAAAAGACCTTGATTTAATTGCCGTTGAACCAAACGACGACCTGGACTGACGGGCCATCGTTTAATCAACGGTCCGTCGTTGGGTCAATAGGTTGGGTCTGTTCAACATACCTTTACTAAAATGGTCATAACTTTTTACTTAGAGGTCTTAATTTAGCAAGGTTAGTGGCTATGGAAAGATAATTCAGTTATCTATCATTTGGTAGGTCAAGAGACACCTAATTCATTTTGAGCTAAGAGTTATGGACATTTTAAGTTGACCCAACAACATTTTTCCCTTAACTGTCTGCTAATTTTAACCTACGGTCCGTAGGTCCATCTACGGACTGTACTGGTCAATCGTGGTTCCTGTCAGAGAGTGGGTGATTGGGGTCTTGATCGAAAGGACAGAGACTATGGACCGTAGGTTTGTCCGTCATTCGATGCTTAGTCATATTTCTAGGCTGAGTTTATTTTAGGGGGGGGCTTAAGACTCAAACGATAGATGCACAGTACAGGCCGTAGATCAAACTACGGTCTGTGGATGGTAACCGTCAATTACACCTACTGATTTCTGGTTTGTTTTAGATATGGGATATTACAATTTGTGTCACGCCTCGAGCTACCCCCGAGACGCGGACACGGAACCTAGGACCACAAGAGATCCCAATATAACCCTGCTTGCATGATCATAAGCATACTAAAGAATATAAACTGTTGCACAAGCTAAATCATAATTTAATCTGAAAATATGGGGAATACCTATATTTCATAACTGAGATATTTGAAAACAATAAGTTTAATACAAAGAAATTATTAATTCAATACTAAGTTGAATCTAACTATGTCTGAAAATAGCCTCTAAACTGGACTAGAAATACTAGGAAAAGCCCCCAACTAAATCTAGCAAAAACTAAAACTAAATGACTAAAGACTAAAATGACACTCATGACTGTTATCCTCGGAAAATGAGGACTCACCACTGAATTTGCTGAACTTGAGATCGCAAATCGATCTATGTTTGATCTGGATGCTGAGAACCTGAACCTACATCATGAGAAGATGTAGCGCACATATGCGTCAGTACTTGAAAGGTACTGAGCATGTAGGATAGAGTAAAGCTGAAATAAAACATAACAGAAAAAGCATAAAAGCAAGTATAATAATATGACATGATAAACTGAATTCTGAGCTAACTAGATGCAATGACAAATTTATAACATGCTGAAACTGAATACTGAATATACTGATAAATGGACAATGCAAAGAGTCTGACTGATCTGTGGGAGCTACTAATAACTGATGATAAAACTACATGAGCTAAATGTGGAGTCCGATGTATACGCCCAATCGAGAGGAACCAATATACCCTATCAAAGGTATAAGGCATGCTGTCGTGATCACTAAACTGATTGCCCACTGATGGGACTTACAACCTACTTGGCTAGTAGTTCTGGGACAATTGGGTACGCTAAAACCTACTCCAACTCGGTATTATTCTACTCCCAATGAATTTTGTAAATTAACCGATTATGTCTGAGTTTCTGTAAATAGTGGATAGCCTAAAACTGAACATACAAACTGAGTGCAATAATTAATCTAGTAATTATGAATTTATAACTGAGGCATGTATATCTGAAGTGTCTGAAATATCTGACATAGCATGTGTAATTCAAGAACTAAACAAATACAAAGCTAAGGTTCTGAAATTCATGCGATAATATGAGTAATAACATGATAATCTGATTTGGAATATATATTTAATAAATTCATGAAGTCTACCAAAGTCCTAGAAACCCTAGGTTTAATCAGGATAAGAGAATCAAGAATCTAACTGAAAACTAGGGACCCAATGGGTGAAAGGAACACACTAGTGAAATATCAGATGCCTGGTGATGAAATCCATAGAAAAATACTTAATTTTCGGGGATGGACTGCTGGAACTTGTGGTGTTCATGAACTAGGATTCTTGAGCTTTTTCTCCTCTCTTTCTTCTAATTTTTTAGGTTTTAATTTTATGATTTCACTTGGATATGTTTTAATCACGTTTCCAGGCTTAAAATGACTAAAATATGATGATTTAGGGTAAAAAAGACATAATTTAGGGTTTAAATGGAGTGGGAAAGGTCAAAAAGATCTCTTGGAATGTTGCTGTCGGGCCAAACGATGGCCAGGACTGACGGTCCGTCGTCTGCCCGACGCCCCGTCGTTGGGTCCGTCGTCAGGGCCTGTTTGACAAGCCTTTACTAAAATAGGCATAACATTTTATTCGAAGGTCTGATTTTAGCAAGGTCGGTGGCTATGGAAAGATAATTCAATTATCTATCTGTGGGTAGGTCATGGGACACCTAACTCATTTTGTTCTAACAGCTATTATCATTTGAAGTTGACCCAACTGCATTTCCCCTTAATTGCCTACAAATTTTCCACCTACGGACCCTAGGTCAACCTACGGACTGTGTTGGTCATCCGTAGCTCTTGTAAGGAGTGGATGAATGGGGGTCTCGATCGAAGGTCATGGACTACAGAACGTCGTATGACCTACGGACCGTCGATCAAGACTTAGCCAATTTTTTCCCGGCTGAATTTTTGGGAGTTTCTGATCCCATCAACGGTTTTGCATGATGGAACGTCGTCTTTCCTACGGACCGTCGATGCCACTGTTGGTTGCACCTGCAGATTTTTTTGAAAAAACTGATTTTTGGTCTATTTTGGCTATTTGGGGTGTTACAATTTGTTTTCATTGGGTGAGTTTAAATCTGGTTGTAAGTGATGCCATTGATCTTAGTATATGTTTATTACTATTGAATGTGAGTGGAAAGATATGTTTCTTTTCGGTCAAAACAGAAAATATACAATTTTATCAGTGTATTACTTGTGCCATTAGTTATATGACAGCCTTGTGTTGCCATTTCTGTAATAATTTTATTAGATCAAAGTTAAATCAGTTGCTAGTAGTTGTTCCTTTGTAACTTGTTAAGTGCATGGTTGTGGTGATAACTCTCCTTTGATGATAGGCTTCAATGTTCTGCCAACAATAGAAGAATTAAGCGAGGATACATATTATTTCTCCGGTGATCTAATAATAAAAAATTTTTAGAGGAAGAAAAGTTCCTATATNATTATCAAGTTAAGAAGATATTTTAAATTCAGAATATATTATTTTAAATTATTCCGAGTTCTTTCGCAACAAATATGAAAAAATATGTGAAAATATATATGAATCGTTTAAAAATCATATTTTACCAAATACATTTTATTTTCAATATTATTGAATAAACATTTTCATTTTGTCCCTACACTAAATTAAAATCTTATGACTATTGATAAAATTTATTTGAAATACAACTATTATACATTAATTCTTTAGTTATAACATTATATATTTTCTTACATATTACTGATTATTGCAAATACAACTATGTGGCACTATCTTGTGAGTCCAGCGTGTGTTGACATTTTTTCAAGCTAGTGCCACGTAAGGCCGAAAAGGGGTAAAAACTATTTATAAAATAAGTTCAGGGGGTAATAGGAAATTAGTTTAAAATAAGCGTCTCTCTGAGATTTCAGGCAAAGGTTGAGGGAGTAATCATGCATTTTCCCAACAATATACAAACAAGAATAGTTCTAAAAAATAAAATGTAGTTGTCTTTTCATATGTTCATATGAATACTGAACATTATGACGTCAAATACATGTGCAAACACATTTGGATAGATGAGAAGAAAAATATACAACAAATATCGTCTATAAGGTAATATTATTGAGATACCGCGAATTACATGATTGAACCTTAGTAAATTGAAATTAATATATTCATTTAACCAATAAAAAGTTTCATTGACCATCTTCATATGTTCGCGTGAATAAGAGATATATACTATGATCCACATCTAACATACACAAAAGAATCTGTAATATTATTTTGTGGAAACCATATTATTAAAATCTTCGCTAAATAAATAATACTATTTACTGTAACAAAATTTTAACAATATACACAGACACACACACACACACACACACACATACACACACATACACACACAGATATATATATATA
>NC_028647.1:42840003-42853209 GCF_001406875.1 Solanum pennellii
ACAATGGATCACTAAATCAATACCTAAGACAATTGGTGAAAAATAATAGTAATTTAAGTTGATATTGAGACGTTATGAATAAATCCTAGAATATACTCGAATTTACGGAATATTCTATTGAAGTTATAGTACTCACTACACAAGCATATTACACTAACATTAGGCACAAATCAAAATAAATCTCCAAAATATTTAGGAAATTCAATGACACTCGACCCTAAAATCAAACAAATACAAAAAGAAAATGACAGACGAAGTAACATAACTTGAAAAACTGAGAAACTTATAATGAATATCAAAAGACAAAATGCCCTTGAACTGAGCTCGTGGGAGAAGGGGGAAATCACGGAGGAACTGACATCATGAGAGAATGGAAAAAATTACGCTCTTTGCAAACAAAAGTAGACATATCTAGATGAACTATGAAAAATTAGTTTTATTTGTCTCATGCTAGTCATTTTATACGTGATTGAAATATTCCTACATGAATCAAACGATTTGTTTGTTTAGCCAACATATAAGTGTTTGTGCAACACACACAATATCAAGTTAAAAATTATATTGAAACACTGAGGTTTGATGAGTTCAGATAAGAAAAGATTAAATAGAAGGGTTCACAATAAAAAAACATACAAGTATAAGGCTATATCACGTAAATAGAACGGCTCACAACACAGTACATTATTCTAGATACACTTGATCGATGTAGATTCACATGTATATAGGATACATAGATAAATATTGTGGCCTCACCTCCCTCCCATCTTGCTTGTCACTCTTTTCTCATCGCGTATTTGATATGCAAAATACATGGTAATTATACTATATTTTTTGCTAGTGTTGTTGAAACAACATGAATGTTTTCCATAATTTATTTTACAAAATCTTCTCATTTTCTTGATGTTATAAAATTATAAAATTGAAAAGAAAAATAAGAAAAAAAAGAAGTGCTAGCTCGCCCAAAACCTCGACCCTTCTAGAGCTGGGTCTAGTCGAGCATTTTTAGACCCTTCAAAATGACGAGCCGATCCACCCTAGCCCTTCAAATTCCTTGGCCCGTGAGGCTTGGTCCGAAAGGGGCTGGGTCTGCCCTTTTTAACACCTCTTTCTATACAAAGCTATATCAAACCATTTGACCTTTATGCTTAAACCCTAAATAACCCGCAACACTGTAATCTCTGTCATAGGTGATAAGTGGACATGGATGCTTTAGGCAGGAGTATTTTTATAGTAGTTGCAGGTGGCTGTTATTCTGGTGTAGGAACTCCATTGACAGATTACACGGCTTCTTTGATCATCTCTTTTGGTTTATTCCATGTATGTATCTGCTCCATTTTTTTGGGTGTGATGAATTTATCTCAAATCTCAAATTGTGTTTCTTTGCTTAATTTTTATGTCTTTTTGGCTGTTTATTATGATTGCTATTTGAGCTTCGCTTTTTTTTCCAGACATATTAATCGTTCGAATTTGGGGGTTTTAGGTTCTTTCGCAGCTACAAAGATTGCGTTGATGAGATTTAACTTTTATGTATAGGGACTCTTAGATTTTGATTCTAAATTTGAATGAGTGATTGCAAGAATATGCTATTGAGATTTAATAAAATTGGATTTGTGTTTGACTAAAAGCTTTGTTATTCTCACTTCATAAGCTAGGACTCTCCCCCTGTTTTGGATGCTTAATTCGAGGTGTGTGGTGCATTAAGAGTTTTGCGTTTGGTTGATGAAATGAAAATTTATCTCATTATGTAGTCTTTGTTAAATCCTTACTTCATAAGCTACGTTCCATGCTTTAGATGTTCAGTCCTACGTGCGGGGTTGTTAGAGTTTCACTTTAATTGAAGAATTGTAATTATGTCTTGTTATGTAGTATTGATTAATCCTCACTTCGAATGTTACACTTCGCTAATGTTAAGGTCCATTTTCCAAGTGATGACCCGTTTATTTTTCTGTGTTTGTTCAAATTTTTCAGTTTTATTGGCCTGCAAGGAATGTGTGGACAACAAAGGGCGAGGAGCCACAGATTTCAACTCCAACTATATATGAAAGTGAATCCTTTCTTGATTTCAACTTTCCACCTCTCTATTTGGTTTGCATCCTCAGTGAATTCGTAATGCCCTTGAACTGAGCTCGTGGGAGAAGGGGTGGATATCATGGAGGAACTAAGCTCATGAGAGAATGGAAAAAGTTACGCCCTTTGAAAACAAAAGTAGACATATCTAGATGAACTACGAAAACTGAGATTTCTTTGTCTCATGCTAGTCATTTTCTACGCGATTGAAATATTCTTACATGAATCAAAAGGTCTGTTTGCTTAGTCAACGTATAAGTGTTTGTGCAACACGCACAATATCAAGTTAAAAATTATATTGAAATACTGAGGTTTGATGTGTTCAGATAACAAAATAATAAATAGAATGGTTCATAATAAAAATTCATACAAGTATAAGACTATATCACGTAAATGGGCTCACGATACACGTATATTGTTCTAGATACACTCTATCGAAGTGGATTCACATATATTTAGGTTACGTAGAAAAATATAGTGACTTCACCTCCCTCCCAAGAAATAATTGTAATCATCATATGTGGGTATGTGGTATGAGGTCAATTTGGAGTAGTTCAAAAATTTGTTGGTAATATTAGTACTTCCCTATGAAGGTACACTGGCCTGTCTTTCCATAAGACATATGATACAAGTGAAAGGTTGTCTAGTAAAAAAGTTTATAGATATATATGGTAGAGATACTCTTCATTTTACAAAAGGCAGATGTCCTAATTTAACATGTCACAAAAATTTAGTATCATAAGTGTGAGATGATGGTAAATATTAGCACAAATTAAAGAAATCAATAATAGAAGAAGAGGAATTAGAAACATAACTAGCTTCTTTATTAGCTATTTATGAGTATTTTACCTAGATGATGGTGAGACTTGACTCTCACTTTCAACCAAGAGCTTTTGACAATTGATAAAAGTAGGGACGAACTGATAGACAATTAGAAGAATAACTAGTGATATGAGATGAAGCAGTATCATTAGTGTTACATTTCAGAAATTGATAAGTTAGATTGAAAAGGAAGAGTTTAGATGTTTTCCCTTGTTGCAGGAATTGTGAGTCTTAGCTATAGACTTTAAGAAGTCCTACGGGTCATAGGAAGGAAATATTTAAATTGAGTTTTAGAAATGTTGAGACTCTGATTATGGAGCTACAAATGGATAGGGCGGGATGTAGTCAGTAATATGGGTCATATATGGGTTCCATAGAAGGGTTTTGGGCTTAGTAAATTTCGTGCTTAAAATTGAGTTCTATAAGTTGGCTCTACGAGGAGAAGGAAATTGGACAAATTGTAGAATGGTTCCGCATGAACTGGATAATTTTTGGATTTCTGAAGTTGGTTCTATGGTTGACCAGTACGAGCCATAGAAAGGTATACATATCTTAAGGTCCCAATAATAGATCACTTCCGCCAGTTAATTCTTAAAGGTACTTGGATATTTTTCTATGTATTTAATGTCTATGCTATGTTGTTTGACCTAATTCTAAGACCTATAGCTACCTTTCAACCCGTAAAGCTACAAACTCTCTCATTCAAACCTTTATTTTCCTTTTCATTAAATGGTTGATATGAAGACACACCAACTGTATCTTTTTGTGGTGAGGAGGACACTTCAATACTATATATTTTATGGGGGAGGAACCATCATCATTAGTGTCACACAATACGGGTAGCTCCTCAACAACTAAAGGTAAATTAATTTGATCATCAACAAAATGTGCATCATTCAAATTATCAAGAAATTTTAAAACATCAAAATCAATATTTAATATGTAGTAGCCACCATTCTTGTTGATTCTACATCCAAATGTTTCCACATTTTTAGCATCCAATTCCTATGCTAATTTATGAAGCACCATGATATGCAACTCATATACATCTATAATATTTTCAAGATTAATTGTTTCGTTGAATAGTTTAGCTCAGATAAACTACAAAAAATCCTCCATAATGAATTTGAAGTGTCACAGTTTTTTCAATCATTTACTTAATATGTGTGTTAAGTGATAAGAAAAATAACATTATTAGTGAATGTGGTCGGACTTGGAAAATATTCTAATTTTAAACTTAGAATATCAAAAAGCCCTATCTGGTTTGAGGTAACAAGGTGTCAATATTCTTATACACAATTGAGATATTAAGTTTAGAAGTTTAGGTGAAATTGAGATTTTACGAATAAATCCTAGAATCTGCTCAAACTTACGAAATATTCTATTGAAATCATTCGAAGTCATAACACCCAGTACAAAAGCAGATTACACTAACATCAGTCACAAATCAAAATGAAATCTCCAAAAAATTTTAGAAAAATCAATGACACTCGACCCTAAAATCAAATAAATAGAAAAAGACAAAGAGATAAAGAAATACGAACTAACCTAACTTGAAAAACTAAGAAACTTATAATACATATCAAAGATAAAATGCCCTTGAATTGAGCTCGTCGAAGAAGGGGAAAATCGGTGAGGAAATGAGATTATGAGAGAATGGAAAATAATACGCCTTTTGCAAACAAAGCAGACATATCTAGATGAAGTATCAAAAATGAGTTTTCTATGTTTCATGCTAGTCATACGTGATTGAAATATTCCTATATGAATCAAAAGATTTGTTTGTTTATAAAATGTATGAGTGTTTGTGCATCACACACAATATCAAGTTAAAAATAATACTTGAAATACTGAGATGAGTTCAGATAACAAAAGACTAAATATAAGGGTTCACAATAAAAATTCTACAAGTATA
This sequence comes from Solanum pennellii, assembly GCF_001406875.1. Classification (NCBI taxonomy): domain Eukaryota; kingdom Viridiplantae; phylum Streptophyta; class Magnoliopsida; order Solanales; family Solanaceae; genus Solanum; species Solanum pennellii. The sequence continues at coordinate 42,844,808 of NC_028647.1, forward strand.
AGGCTATATTTGGTAAATAGAAGGGCTCACAATACAAGCACATTATTCTAAATACACTCTATATAAGTAAATCCACATGTATCTAGGATACACAGGTAAATCTTGCGACCTCGCTTCCCTCTCATTTTGCTTGTAACTTTTTATCTCGCTCGCCTATCTGGGGTGCAAGAGACATGCTAATTATACTATATTTTTTTGCTAGTGTTGTTGAAATAACACGATTGTTTGCCATATTTGATTTTAAAATCTTCTCATTTTCTTGATGGTATAAAATTATAAACATGATAGAAAAAAAAGGAAATAAAAAGGGCTAGATCATCCTAGCCCTCAGCTTTTCTACAACTGGGTTGAGTTGAGCATTTTTAGGCCCTTCAAAATGACGAGTTGGTCCACCCTAGCCCTTTAAATTCCTTGGCCCGTGAGCTTGGGCCGGATGGTTCTAGGCCGGCCCTTTTTGACACCTTTCTAAATTTAAGGCTATATCAAACCATTTTACCTTTATGTTTAAACCCTAAACAACCTGCAGCACTACAATCTCTGTCATAGGTGACGGTGGACATGGCTGCTTCAGGCAGGAGTATTTTTGTTATAGTTGCAGCAGGCTTTTATTCTGGTGAGGAACTCTATTGACCGATTTCACCACTTCTCTTATCATCTCTTTTGGTTTCTCCCATGTATGTATCTTCTCCATTTTTTATTGGATGTGATGAATTTATCTCAAATTGTGTTTCATTGCTTAATCTTTATGTCTTCTTTTTGGATATTTGCTATTGATTGCTATTTGAGCTTCACATTTTTTCCAGACATGATATATCATCTGAATTTGGGGCTTTTAGGTTCTTTCGAAACTACAAAGATTGTGTTTATGAGATTTCACTTTTAGGTAAAGGGACTCTTAGATTTTGGTTCTAAATTTGAATGAGTGTTTGCAAGAATATGCTACTGGGATTTAATAAAAGGAGATATATAAACCTAACTTCAATTAAATAAGAAAGTGAATCCTTTCTTGATTTCAACTTTCCACCTCTCTATTTGGTTGCATCTTCAGTTAATTCGTAATGATACTTCAATAGTTCTAAATTGGTTTAGAACATATATAGACAAATAAACAACAGATAACTTACATAATATATATATATAGAAAAATTACTTACGTTATCAATATATGCAAGTACATGCTCTCTATCATTATAGTCTGGAAGGATGTTTTTGCAATTAATAGTAATTACATAACTTCATTAATTTCTTTTACAATGAAACTAAATGAATACTTCAAACAACGTTTCATTCAACTGTAGCGGACATTGGTTCTCTTTCCATGTTATGCAAAGAAGCTAGCTGATTGAAAGTATATGTTGAAAACACTAGAGAGATAAGACATTAATTAAATCTCATATTATTTTCATTTTCACTTGTATGAAATTGGATGTGCATGAAACCCTACTTCTACCCTGTGGAGGTGAGGTTGAAAGATTGTTTTAGATAGACCAAAGTGAAGCATATCAAAATAAATATTATAAAAAACTACAATGATGAACAAGTCATATTAAGTGATATTAATCACCTAAAACTGAAAGTAAATAAACTTTTATAACATGTTAATTACATAAAACATTGAGAAATTGCATGATAGATATGTATAAATATGTGTTAAATCTAAAAAAGATATCGAACATCCGATAAGACAAATAAAAAAGGGATACACATACATATTTTACAATGAAAAGTAAAAAACGAAAAAGAAACATATCTAGAAAAATGATATGAAAAAGGGTAAAACATTACTAACCCCTAGACCCACCAAATTCATCAACAATAGCAACAGATCTTGCATGGAACTCATTTGTCCAATTTATATCAGATGGTTTGTTTTGTAAAATCTATGAAACAACGTTAGTCTGAGTTGATGAGTCATACGATTTAGAATAAAAATATAATAATAATAATACTCAAAATCATTATGATCAAACTCCAATCGAGAATTGTCATACTTGACACCAAGGAAATGGGACGGAGAAACATTTTCACAGAGCTAGACGAAAGAGATCAATTAAGAATGTAAAGAGTACTCAACACTTTATGAATATGTGGTAGTTTGGAGAAAATTCTTGACCTATTTTTATAGGTGAATTTCCATTAAAGAAAGCTCCATCTTTAGTGGAAATTTACCCATAAACATAGGTCAAGGGTTACTCCAAAGTACCCCATTTTTAGAGTGTGTATGGTATTATTTACTTTCTTAATTTTCTTTCCTCTATCTTTGCGACAATGTTTCCCCGTCTCCATCCAATGTTGCCAAGAATGCCAATTCAGACAGTGTTTAATGATAATGATATTATATGATATGATCCTTGTATTTTAAATTTTGATCTTGTGATTTATCAACTCAGACAAAAAGTTACCAAAAACTTAATGTTGTTGCATCAACTTTGCCAGACCAACCATTTCTGATACGTTAGAGTAGTGAGTTGCATACATGATTTGTTGCAATTAATGAACTTGGAGGATGTAAGAGTTAGTAATTTTTCACCTTTTATTTCACTTTGTCATATTTACGCTTTCCATTTTCTTTGTAAAATATTTGTGTATTTCATATCCTCCTTTTTTTTATCTTACTAAATGTTCGGTATCTATTATGGATTTAAATCGTATTTATCGTAAAATTTGTCAAAAATTTTATGTAATTCACTTGTTATGAAAGCTTCTTCATTTTTAATTTTAGGTAATTAATATTTTTAACAATGAATTTGCAAAACATATTGTCGCTAGCTCCATTGGCTTAGAAACTCCTCAAAAGAATGAAACGCACCAGACATGTATCCTTGTTGTTCTGAAATTACAAAAAGACTTAAAATTTTTTGATGTTGATATGTTCCTTGCCATTTCCTTGATAAGACATGTTCCTTACTATTTCCTTGTCAAAAAAATGGGTTGTCATTCAATTTTGTGAATTCCTTTTCTAATTGATTCGATGTTTTATTGTGTTGGTTTATATTGATAATCTATGGTTAATTGATAGTGAAGTTGTTATAGTTCTTAGTCTTTGACCTAGTTTCTATAAAAGATTCATTATTGAACCCTTTTTCCTAACCCTAGCCATGAATTGAAGTTGTATATGATCAGAGTTGTTGGAATTGATCATGTTATTGTTTAATGCACTATAATGATGATGATGATGATGAGTGTATCATTGAAATTTTTTGATGAATTGACGGTAAGATCTTGAAGAATGTTTTGGAAGCTATTTGGTAAGACTTTTATGATTATGAGTTCCCTACTTCAATAATGTTGGTTTATTCTTGATGATGATATTTAATTTAAGTATGATGATGTGCATAGATTAAGAAGATGATTATATAATTATTATGATGGCATTATGAATATGTTTAATTGTGAGATCATGGTAAGGGTATGATGATACAAGGTTGAAGGTAATTCTCTTGTGTACCTTATATGATATGACTGTGATAAGTTGATCTCACTAATGATGGATTGTGATGAAAGGAAGTTCTCATCCTATACCTAATGAGCTAATGAAATGATTATACAAGGGGTTAGTCTCCTATGGCCTATATTAATATTTGATGATTAAGAATGACCTAAAGGCATTTCAAAGGAAATTTAGTGTAGCACCAAGCGAACTAGATATGAGAGGTGTCCTTTTCCAAGAGGTAATGTAGGTTCACTAATGTTCTCATGAGATGGATACTACCATGCAATGTTCATACATGAGTTTCCACGATCTCTCCTAGTTCCTTAACTATGTTTCCTCCCGTAGGAATGCAAATTAATGGTTCCACCTAGAATGTTATGTTCATATTTTGGTTCTACCTTGGGAAGTAGATCACCTTCTTTCGGTTTAGGGTTTCATGAAACCGGATTCCATGTTTAGCTCACATAGTCTATTGTCAGTTAATGCGATTGTTCCCGAAAGTAAAATGAATGAATGGAAGTAATAAATATGGACTTAACTAGGGTGACTTAAGGGGTACTACTAAGTATGGGTAAGGGTATCGGACTTTTACCTATGTGTTACACAAGTTGACCTTGAGGGGAGTCATAGGAGGTTGTTCTGATGCACTTGTGTTATAATGAAATGTATCATGTTGATCCTATATAATGTTGCTCTTATATGATGTTGGTTTCATTTGATGACCTTGATATTGGTCTAAGTTGATATGTATGTTGGTGACTACTCATGATGTTATGTCATATCAGGTAAGACATTACTTATGATATCTTTTATAGTTTACTTGATAATGTGGGGTTATGGGGCTTCACATGAGTATTGGACTTGTAGGTCTGGGATGGGATTGTTGGTAAGAGTTTTATATGTTTTGATGATATGAACTCTTGAACATGATATGCTAATATGACTTTATGTTGGTGTTGTTACTATGTATGCATATGAGTATGTCTTATTTGGTTTTGATCATTTGCTTGTATATGCTCTCATATATGTCTACAGAAAGGCTTTCAAATGACTTAATATGTTTCCAAAGAAATGGTCCCTTTTATGCACTTCTTCAAAGGTTTTATGTGCATATGTTTCCATACTTAGTACAAGTGGTTGTACTAACCCATATTCCTTATGTTTCTACAAATATGTAGGTTTAGGCTGTTAAGGTGTTTCGGGGCGATTTGTATGAAGACTTGAAATTTTCCCCAAGTTGTTGGTGAACCCTCAAAGTTCGAGGATGGTGCCAATTGTTCAATCCTAGTAGTATTGCTTATGTCTAAAGACACTTATCCTTTCCTTATTCTTGAGACTATTGTTTTAAGTGTGTATGTGACATATTGTACTTGTAAGGGCTATGCCCAAACCTTTGTAACTCTCGTTTAAATGGATATATGTGATACAAATTATTAAACTACTTAATTGAACTGACCATGCTAAATGATAGATCTATATAAACTTCATAAGGGAGGAGTCTATGTAAAGTCCATATATGATATGTGAGAAGTCTAAGTACACTTCACTATGTAAAAGTTTTAATTTATGCATTTTTTCTACTAATGATATGTCATGATGTATGCTAAAGGATAGTGTAAGTCCTCTTTGAGGACCAAGACGCCAGTTACATCTATGGGGTGCTCCCGGGTGTGACACATGGTCATGATTGAATATAAATGAAGTGAATGAACGTTGTGGACAGGGGGTGTTAGATGTAGGTGTAGGGGAAAGCAAGTTAGTAAAGTGTAGTTGTATTCTTTCAAATAGTTGGTGGTATGAATTGTCTTAGTTTTCCTTAGAGGTGCAAGTGACGGTGGGGCGTCACTAGAAACATATGTGTTAGGACTAGGCAGGGATGGTACATGGTTAGATGATTGTGGATATGCATTCTAATCCAATGTATGCACATCATATTTTTGGTTACTTGGTTAGTAGTAACTTCTTAAAATGTGTTTCCATTCAATAATTAATCATTAACAAAAGTTCTTGTCGTATCACACATATAAAACAATTTATCCAAATGATAGAAAAGTAATTTCAAGACATAATTGATACTGGAACATTCAGGAGAAATATCATAAGGAAAAATAGTTTCGAGAAAAGAGAACATATCTAAATATAGGAGCTCTCTTAGTAGCTTTATGTGGTACCTTGTAGCCTTTTGTATTGAAAGGGTATCCAACAACATGTGTGGTGTTTCCCTTGACTCAAATTTGTCTTTGTGGACCTTCAAATTGTAGGAAAACAAAGGCATCCAATATCTCGTAGGCAATTTTGATTGAAAAATAAGTACATGCATTTGTTGTTTTCAAGAGATATTTGTGTTTCCTTACTCTAATAGCATTTTGTTAAGGTTTATAAGGGCATGATCTTTTGTTTGAAATTGGTCTTCTATTTAAGATATGAAGGCTTCCATAACTTTTCGTGCATTACTTTGGCATATCATGTATTGTGTCCAAGTCGATCTACTATGGTAATCCACCATCGTCAAGAAATAATCGCAAGTATCATATGTGGATTTGTGGTATGATCTCCATAGGTCAATTTGTAGTTGTTAAAAAATTTTGTTTGTAATATTAGTACTTTACTAGAAAGGTATAAAGGTATGTCTTTCCATAAGATATGTGATACAAAAGGTTGTCATTAGAAAAGCTCATAGATATGGTAGAGAAATTCTTCATTTTATAAAAGGCAGATGTCCTAATTTAGCATGCCACAAAATTTTACCGTCATAAATGCGAGATGGTGGTAAAGATTAGAAGCAAATAAAATAGAATCAATAGTATAAGAGGAATCAACAACACATCTAGCTTCTTTAATAGCTATTTGGGAGTATTAAACCTTAGGTGATGGTGAAATTTGACTTATACTTTTAACCAAAATATTTTCACAATTTATCAAAGAAATAACAAACCGATTCACATTTAGAAGAATAACTAGTGATATGAGATGAAGCATTCTTCTTAGTGTAACATTTTAGAAATGTACAAGTTGGATTGAAAAGGAAGAGTTCAGATATTTGTCCTTGTTTCAAGAACTGTGACTCTTAGCAACAAACTATAAGAAATCCTACAGGTCGTAGGAAGAAAGTAGTTGAGTTGAGTTTTAGAAATGGTGACACTCTGATGTTGGGCCTACAAATAGATAGGGTGGGATGTAGTAAGTCATATGGGTCATATCTGGGTTGCATAGAATGATTCTGGGCTTAGTAAATTTCGTTCTTGAAATTGGGCTCTATAAGTTGTCTTTAGAGGCGTAGGAAATTGGATAAATCATAGAATTGTTCTGTGCGAAGTGGATGAATTTCTGAAGTTGGTTCTATGGTTGACCAGTACGAGCCATAAAATGGTCTACATAACTTAGGTCCCAATCATAGATCACTTCCGCTAGTTAATTCTTAAAGGTATATTTGAGTCTTTTTCTATGTATGTAATGTTTATGCACATCATTTGACCTGATTCTAAGATCTATAGCTACCTCTCAATCCCTAAATCTACCTAACTCCCTCATCCTCTAAAATTCCCAAGTCACACCCAAGTTCATCCCCTATAAATCTCTCTCAAGTTCTAGGAAGAAAGCTAGGGTTCCAAGTCCAAAGTCTCCAATTGTCTCATGTTTCGCTAGGCTTCATTTATTAAGGTATAACAAGAGCTTGTTCCAAGTTCTAGTAAGAAAGCTAGAGTTTCAAGCTTATAAAAAGTAAAGAAGATATTTTAATTTCGTGGTCTTACACTAGAAATATGTTATTGCACTAAAACGTCGTTAGTTTACAGTATTCAACAACACTTTCGTGGTGAATAACATGGGAGAAGTGAGGTTAAAGACATGTGAAGAGAAGAAGATCACACACCTTGTCTTTTTTGCCACATAGATAATTGAACACAGAAGGAAACTTTTTTACATTAATTAACCTCTCTCAAGTTCTAGGAAGAAACCTAGGGTTCCAATCTCAACGTCTCCATCTTCCCTCTTACACTTATAAATGTCTTCAAAACCAGTATTTATACCTACATGGCCAGATGGTTGCTCGTATAGATTTACCCTATCAACATTCTATTTAGCTTGTTACTGGATGTTAGATTGTCTAGCTTGAAGCAATTCATCAAAATCACTCAAATTATAAATTTTTCATCAACATCATAGAGCGAATCAGAATAAAAATGGAACTCTACATTTACTCTAGGAGACTAGTCCTTAACTCTGTTTCCATTTAAGCCCTTATTTTCATTTTCATTAAATGGTTGGACACACAAGCTCTATCTTTTTGTGGTAGGAGGACACATCAACACTATTTTTTATGGGGAGGATATATCATCATTAGTGTTACGCAATACCGGTAGCTCCTCAACAACTAAAGGTAAATTAATTTGTTACATCAACAAAATCTGAATCATTCAAATATTATGAAGAAATTTTAAAACATCAAATCAGTATTTAACATGCAATAGCCATCATTCCTGTTGATTCTACATCAAATGTTTCCACATTTTCATCATCCATTTCCAGTGCTAATTTATGTAGCAATATGATATTCAACTCATATACATCTATATTAATCTTTTCAAGATTAATGGTTCCTTTGACATAGATTATCTCAAGATCATATACGAAACACCCTCCATGTAAAATTTAAAGTGTCACTATTATTGCAATTATTTACTTACCATGCCTGTTATGTGATATGAAAAATAACAATATTAGTGAATTTTTTCATACTTGGAAAAATTTTTTAAAAACAAGAATAGCAAAAAGCGCTATTTTTTTAATTTTTTTAATGTAACAAGGTGTCATGATTCTTATACACAATTGATATATATATATATATATATATATAAATATATATATGTATGACTTTTCTGATAAGTTGTTACTTTTTTCAAAGGTTTGTGATTTTTCACTGAGTTGTGTCTTTTCCAAAGAGTTGTGCATTTCCAAAGAGTTGTGACTT
>NC_028647.1:42853375-42857428 GCF_001406875.1 Solanum pennellii
ATATATATATATATGACTTTTTTGATAAGTTGTTACTTTTTTCAAAGGTTTGTGATTTTTCACTGAGTTGTGTCTTTTCCAAAGAGTTGTGTATTTCCTAAGAGTTGTGATTTTTTCAATGAGTTGTGACTTTTGAAAGAGTTGCGACTACTAGGAATGGTCATTTTTCAATAAGTTGTGACTTTTCGAGAAGGTTGTGAATTCTCAAAATGTTAGGACTTCTCAAAAGGTCATGATTATGCCGATAAGACACAAAAAATATAATTTCACTTAGTTGTGACTTTTTCAAAGAGTTGTGCCTTTCCAAGGAGTTGTAAGTTATTCAATAAGTTGTGAGTTTTCATTTTTCAATAAGTTGTGACTTTTTCAAAAGGTTTTGACTTCTCAAAAGGTTATGACTATTTCTATAAGATATTAAAAATACTTTCTCTCATTTCTTTTAACCACAATTTTTTTAATGTTCTACTATTCTTTTTCTTGCATTTTAAAAGATTACATGTGCTTTGTGTCACGCCCCGAGCTACACCCGAGACGCAAACAGGGGACCTAGGACCACAAGTTATTCCAAGCTAACCCTGCTGGCAATTGGGGCACTTACTCACAAAATCAACTATATCTCTCTTCATGTCATTCCACCAATAGACTTTCCGCAGATCATGGTACATGGATGAATAGAATGTCTGGAGTTATGGACTTCTGCAATAATATGTTGTCTCAACTCGCCCACATTAGGAAAACACAATCTACATGTAGTAGAGAAGTACACCATCTACCCCTTGGGAGAAAACCTCCTCTCTTTGATTATGGATTGCACCCTTAATTTCAAGCAAGATTGGATCACTGTCTTGCTTTTCCTTAACCTCCACTACCAAAGAAGATTTTGCCCCATTCTGAACTGTTACACCACTATCTGATATGCTCATAAGGTGAACTTCCAAGCGAGCAAGACTATGTGCATCCTTCACTAGATCCTTCCTTTCTTCCTCAACATGGGCTACACTACCCATAGATAATCTACTAAGAGCATTTGCTAATACATTCACCTTACCAAGATGGTCATTCACACTCATATCATAATCCTTAAGGAACTCAAGCCATCTCCTCTGGAGAAGATTCAACTCCTTCTGGGTGAACACATACTGAAGGCTCTTATGGTCAGTGAATACATATATATCAACAACAAACAAGTAGTGTCTCTAGATCTTAAGTCCAAACACCACTGCTGCAAGCTCGAGGTCATGAGTTGGATAGTTTTTCTCATAAAATCTCACATACGTGGTGATGAAATCCACAGAGAAATATTTAGACTTCGGGGTTGGAGCTGCTGGAACCTTGTTGCGTTCTTGAACTAGGGTTCTTGACCTTTTTCTCCTTTTTTGCTACTAATTTTCTAAGTTTTTATTTCTAATTTTGACTTAGGTAAGTTCTTATTATGTTTCAAGGCTTAAATTGAATAAAATCTGATGTGTCAAAATGACGTATCTTAGGGGTTAAATGAAGTAGAAAAAGACCAAAAGACCTTGATGTAATTGCCGTAGAACCAAACGACGACCTGGACTGACGGGCCATCGTTTAATCGACGGTCCGTCGTTGGGTCAGTAGGTTGGGTCTGTTCGACAGACCTTTACTAAAATGGTCATAACTTTTTACCTAGAGGTCTTAATTTAGCAAGGTTATTGGCTATGGAAAGATAGTTCAATTATCTATCATTTGGTAGGTCATGAGACACCTAATTAATTTTGAGCTAAGAGTTATGGACATTTGAAGTTGACCCAACAACATATTTCCCTTAACTGTCTGCTAATTTTAACCTACGGTCCGTAGGTCCATCTACGAACCGTACTGGTCAATCGTGGTTATTGTCAGAGAGTGGCTGATTGGGTTCTTGATCGAAAGGACACAGACTATGGACCATAGGTCCGTCCGTCATTCGACGCTTAGTCAAATTTTCTAGGCTGAGTTTTTTTTTTTTTGGGGGGGGGGGGGCTTAAGACTCAAATGATGGATGCACAGTATGGGCCGTAGATCAAACTACGGTCTGTGGATGGTAACCGTCGGTTGCACCTACAGATTTCTGAATTGTTTTAGATATGGGATATTACAATTTGTGTAATGCCTCGAGCTACCCCGAAGACGTGGACACAGAACCTAGGACCACAAGTGATCCCAATCTAACCCTGCTGGCATGATCATGAGCATACTAAAGAATATAAACTGTTGCGGAAGCTAAATCATAACTAAATCTTAAAATATCGGGAATACCCATATTCTATAACTGAGATATTTGAAAACAATAAGTTTAATACAAAGAAATTATTAACTCAATACTAAGTCGAATCTAACTATGTCTGAAAATAGCCTCTAAACTTGACTAGAAATACTAGGAAAAGCCCCCAGCTAAATCTAGCAAAAACTAAAACTAAATGACTAAAGACTAAAATGACACTCATGACTGTTATCCTCGGAAAATGAGGACTCACCACTGAATTTGCTGAACTTTAGATCGCAAATCGATCTATGTTTGATCTGGATGCTGAGAACCTGAACCTACATCATGAGAAGATGTAGCGCACATATGCGTCAGTACTTGAAAGGTACTGAGCATGTAGGATAGAGTAAAGCTGAAATAAAACATAACTTAATAAGCATAAAAGCAAGTATAATAAAATCACATGATAAACTGAATTCTGAGCTAATTGGATGGAATGACAAATTTATAACATGCTTAAACTGCATATTGAATATACTGATAAATGGACAATGCTAAGAGTCTGACTGATCTGTGGGAGCTACTAATAACTGATGATAAAACTACATGAGCTAAATATGGAGTCCGATGCATATGCCCCATAGAGAGGACCCAATATACCCTGACATAGGTATAAAGGCATGCTGGCGCGATCACTAAACTGATTGCCCATAGATGGGACTTACAACCTACTTGGCTAGTAGTTCTGGGACAATTGGGTACGCTAAACCCTAGTCTAACTCGGTATTATTCTACTCCCAATGAATTTTGTAAATTAACTGATTATGTCTGAGTTTCTGTAAATACTGGATAGCTCAAAACTGAACATACAAACTGAGAATGCAATAATTAATCTAGTAATTATGCATTTATAACTGAGGCATGTATATCTGAAGTGTTTGAAATATCTGACATAGCATGTGTAATTCAAGAACTAAATAAATACAAAGCTAAGGTTCTGAAGTTCTGCGATAATATGAGTAATAACATGATAATCTTATTTGGAATATATATTTAATAAATTCATGAAGTTCTACCAAAGTTATAGAAATCCTAGGTTTAATCATGATAAGAGAATCAAGAATGTAACTGAAAACTAGGGAACCAATGGGTGAAAGGAACACACTAGTGAAATCTCACATGCCTGGTGATGAAATCCATGGAAAAATACTTAATTTTCGAGGCTGGAACTGTTGGAACTTGTGGTGTTCTTGAACTAGGGTTCTTGAGCTTTTTCTCCTCTCTTTCTTCTAATTTTTTAGGATTTGATTGTATGATTTGACTTGGATATGTTTTAATCATGTTTCCAGGCTTAAAATGACTAAAATATGATGATTACGGGTCAAAACGACGTAATTTAGGGTTTAAACGGAGTGGGAAAGGTCAAAAAGACCTCTAGGAAAGTTGTTGTCGGGTCAAACGACGGCCTGGACTGACGGTCTGTCGTCTGCCCGACGCCCCATCGTTGGGTCCGTCGTCAGGGCCTGTTCGACAGGCCTTTACTAAAATAGGCATAACATTTTAGTCAAAGGTTTGATTTTAGCAAGGTCGGTGGCTATAGAAAGATGATTCAATTATCTATCTGTGGGTAGGTCATGGGACACCTAACTCATTTTGTGCTAACAGTTATGTAACGACCTGTTTAGTCGTTTTATGCAGCAGATTTTATTTCTGGAAAAAAAAATGTCTGAGTCGACGGAACCCACGACGGACCGTCATGGGCACGACGGGCCGTCGAGGGGGTCTCGTTCCAAAACACTTAGAATTCTGAAATTTGGGTACTGAAATCGACTCTCTGAACTTCG
>NC_028647.1:42857956-42858047 GCF_001406875.1 Solanum pennellii
AACAATAGAAAGAACAAGGAGAGGGAAAGAGAAACAATTGAGAGAGAAACGAACGAAGAGGAAACACAAGCTTTGGGGAATTTGCTTGCTT
>NC_028647.1:42860531-42861721 GCF_001406875.1 Solanum pennellii
GAGTTCTTGATCTTAGAGCAAGGCAGAATGACGGTCACTGCGTGTGAGGCTAAGTTTCGTGCATTATCTAGGTATGCCACCCAGCTTTGCTTCAGTTCACAAGAGCGGATTCGCCGTTTTGTGAAAGGGTTGAGGTCAGATTTGCGGATTTCAGCCTTACAGGTAGCGGCTACAGCGAAATCCTTCCAAGAAGTGGTAGACTTCGTGATAGAAGTGGAGGGAGTGAAGCCAGACAACTTCACCATAGCATCGACATCTAAAAGGTTTCGAAAGGGAGGTGAGTTTAATGGTTCTTACTCAAGAGGACAGGGTTCAGGAGGTTACTTAGTCCGACCAATCCAGTCTTCACTACAGACTGTAGTTGGGGGTCCACCGCAGACCGGTCAACANGCCAACATTTCTCTGAGGTTGGAGGCCATTCCCAAACCTCGTCATTTTCACAAAGACCTATGCTAGACCCCAGAGAATGTTATGGATGTGGGGAGACTGGACATATTAGGAGGAATTGTCCAAAACAGAGTTATAGACCCCCGATAGCTAGAGGTAGAGGTGGTCATGGTAGAGGCCGTTATTCTGGAGGGCGTGGTGGCCGAGGTAATGGTGGTCACCAAAACAGCCAGGGTGATGGACAAATTGGAGCTAGTTACAACACCACATGGTAGGGGCAACGGGCAGACAGGTGATAGGGCCCATTGTTACGCTTTCCCTGGGCGGTCTGAAGCGGAGACATCAGATGTTGTTATCACAGGTAATCTTTTGGTTTGTGATTGCATGGCTTCTGTATTATTTGATCCTGGCTCCACATTTTCATATGTATCTTCCTCATTTGCTACTGGTCTTAATTTACATTGTGAATTGCTTGACATGCCTATTCGTGTTTCTACTCCGGTGGGTGAGTCTGTGATAGTCGAAAAGGTATATAGGTCTTGTCTGGTGACTTTTATGGGTAGCTACACTCGTGTAGACTTGGTTATCTTAGAAATGGTTGATTTCGATGTAATTCTGGGTATGACTTGGCTTTCTCCAAATTTTGCAATCTTAGATTGTAATGCTAAAACTGTAACGTTGGCCATGCCTGGGACAGATCCGTTAGTGTGGGAGGGTGACTACACTTCCCCTCCAGTTCGTACCATCTCCTTTCTTCGTGCTAAGAAAATGGTTAGTAAAGGGTGTTTAGCGTTCTTGGCACA
>NC_028647.1:42866951-42867993 GCF_001406875.1 Solanum pennellii
CGGATTTCAGGGTGAGCTAATGCTTCTAGCTTGGACTGGATCTTCTTCCTCATGTCTTGATGCCTTGAAGTTCCGGCATGGACTAGCTTTTGTTTATTTTAGCTTCTTAGAATACTCTTAGTTTAGTAATTTGATCATAGATGTTCTTGTGGTGATGACTTCCAGATTTTGGGGAATAATAGATGTTGAATTTTAGAAGTTATTGAATTGGTTTTTAATTAATGAGTTTAAGTCTTCCGCATTACTTTCTGTTGATATTATATTGAAATGTTAGGGTTTAGATTGGTTGGTTCGCTCACATAGAAGGGTAAGTGTGGGTGCCAGTCGCAGCTCGGTTTTGGGTCGTGACAAGTTATTATCATTTGAAGTTGACCCAACTGCATTTTCCCTAAACTGGCTGCAAATTTTCCACCTACGGACCGTAGGTCAACCTACGGACTGTGTTGGTCATCCGTAGCTCTTGTAAGGAGTGGGTTAATGGGGGTCTCGATCGAAGATCACGNTTGTAAGGAGTGGGTTAATGGGGGTCTCGATCGAAGATCACGGACTACGGACCGTCGTCTGACCTACGGACAGTCGATCAAGACTTAGCCAATTTTTCCCGGCTGAATTTTTGGAGTTTCTGATCCCATCAACGGTTGTGCATGATGGACCGTCGTCTGTCCTACGGACCATCGATGCCACTGTTGGTTGCACCTGCAGATTTTTTGGAAAAAACTCATTTTTGGTCTATTTTGGCTATGTGGTGTTACAATTTGTTTTCATTGGGTGAGTTTAAATAAGGTTGTAAATGATGCCTTTGATCTTAGTATATGTTGATTACTATTGAATGTGAGTGGAAAGACATGTTTCTTTTCGGTCAAAACAGAAAATATACAATTTTATCACTGTATTACTTGTGCCATTAGTTGTATGACAGCCTTGTGTTGCCTTTTCTATGGTAATTTTATTAGATCAAAGTTAAATCAGTTGCTAATAATGGTTCCTTTGTAACTTGTTAAGTGCATGGTTGTGGTGATAACTCCCCTTTGATGATATGCTT
>NC_028647.1:42877993-42893308 GCF_001406875.1 Solanum pennellii
TACTCAAGCTAGAAACCTAGAGCTACCTCCTTCAGGGTGAATGGGTCTGGAGGGGGAGATTTGTTGAGTCCATACCCATTGTAGATAAACATGGCAAAAATGGTTGAATTTTGTTAGTTTATTAATGTTAAAGTCAACAAATGTTGCAACAAAATTCAAAGTTCACCATTTCTTTTTTCAACCAAAATCTTAGCAAGATTTCTACATAGGTGAAAATGTTGAAATCTTGTTTCTTGTGATGTCATTGGTGATATCATTAGGAGTAGATTTTCCTATAAATAGAGAGCCCTTGCTCATTACAAAATACACCAAAAAAGAATTACAAAGGAGAGAAAAGAAGAGTGAGGCATCACAGAAGAAAATAATCTGTGAGGAAAAAATAGAGAGTGTGAGCGGTATTGTAGTGAGGTGGAAAAATCAAAAGAGTGTTATTTCTTTTGAATGTGTAGTGGTCTTTGGAGTTTTACTCAGACATACAAGTGTAAAATCCTTACTATAGTGATATTCGTTGCTCCTCTCGGGTTGTGGTTTTTCCCTTATTTAGGAGGGTTCCCACGTAAAATCTTGGTGTCATTATTTCTCTCTTATTCTCGTTGATTAACCGTATTGTTGTGTTCCGTATTTGTTGCCTTTATTACCGCAAATATTATTTCTGTTACGGATTTATTCCCAACACATAAAATAGACAAACTCATTCTTGGTTGTTTTTGCATTTCTGACTAGTGTATGCATCCCATCTTCTAGAAAATGGACAAATATTATAAGATTGTTCCCCCTTGGTCTTTAAGAATGTTGAAGCACAGATCAAGACACTATAGTATATTAAAAAATTCCCAGCTCTTTAATTGGAATGCTATCACGAACACTTTAGCATACTTAAAAATCGACTGCAACATAATTATCTCGAACTTGAAGAATTATTACATCAACATATTTCTTTATTGGACAAACAAGTCTTCACAACCAGGTTTAATATGTTTGGCGTAATTAAAATGTCATATAGCAAACTCATCTTGTGGAGATAAAATTTTCAAATGAATCAACTAAAACATACCCCAAAGCATGGTAAAACATATAAAACTCCACAACTATCTTAATATCAAACTAGTATATAGAATAAGGGTATCATAAGGTTACGCAAATTTTTGTCTTATATATACCAACACAAAACATATATTGTGTATGAGGTATTACAGAATCATGGCTATAATTTATACATAAAATGTGGCGTACAATGATTTATCGAGGATTTAACATATATACATTGACAACATAAAGAACAATTTACACGATTGAGTTTATCCTAACCTGTCGCATATATACTGACTTAATTTCAGTCTAACGTTTAAAATATTTTGTACTTTAAAAACAAAATATGACATTACGTTTAAAAGTTAGGCTACCTTTTATCTTGTAATGTAGCAACTAGCCACTGAAATGTTGACTCTATATAATCTTGAACTGTAAAAAAACCAAAAGAGAAAAGACATACAACTTCAGATAAATCAGATAATTTGATACCCAAATTTTATCAAATGACATGTGAGAAATTCCATATTTACATGATAATGTTCATCACCTTACCTCTTCTTCACAAACAAAGTTTTATGTTTCTAGGATACTCAAACAAACACAGTTTGCAAAAGAATAAGGAAAAAAGACTCGGGTTTCTTATTCTGTCCTCATCCACTATCTTTACAATGTCTCATATCTCTTATATCTATGCTTTAAAACGAGTTAGACAGTTTCTCCTAAGGAAAAAGATAAGAGTTATAATAGTTCAATTTACCGAGCTATTCAATTCAAATGATAACCTCACTCTCTTTTCATTTTACAATATGCCTAAACAGAGAAAATAAAACAACGTATTAAAAAAAAGATACCTATTATCATTGACCTCGTACTAGATAAGACTTGCTAGATTATTATACTTTGAGAAAATAGAGCACAATAGAGGATTGATGTAGTAGAAAGGGAAAGACATGAGAGCTAAGTGTTTTTTTTATATACTGTCATAAAAAATTTCTTCAACTGATGTGTAGAATATTGTCCTAAGAAGTTTAGAATTTTACATTCAATTGGTCAAGAATCAAAAGTTTGAAGAACTAATTCTTGACTAAAGTGCAGCGCGAGTTCAAGAACAAGAGCAATCTATTTTCTGTTATGTTAGGATATTTTCCAATCTTAATTGACTAATAGCGACCGGTTTAGAAACTTTAGTGAATCGAGATAGAGGTCGTTTCTCCTGTAGTAATTATTGTTGTAGTGAAACTACATATTTGTCCAAAACGAGTTACCTTCCTCCAAAATTCAGGATCATGTGTCTAAATTTTGAAAGACAAATGGTATTTTTAATTTTATTTTCAATAAAGATACAATCAACAAGCACCCAAAAATAAAAATGAGAGAAAATGTAAACATGAAGCATAAAAATACATACCAAGATATATAGCAAGAGATGGTACTTATTTAAGAATTGAATTTGTACATAATGACTCATAGAGGCTCAACAAAAAAGAAAGTGAAAGAGAACCTAACAATTATGCACATCAATTACCCACCCAACTTAAAGAAGAACAAATCTGGTAGAAAAAAAGCTAGGTATGCATAAAAAAAGTTGTACAATTGTGTTTTAACTCCAAAAAACCTTAGCATGGACCACTAATTTTTGTGAATATAGATTAATACACTTTGATGAGCAATGATTTGTGCAACTCATACTATCGATTATGTAAAACAATTAGGGAAAAGGGTAGAAAACTTACCATCGTTTTGAAACATGAGAAATTGGTCTAGAAACGAGAAACGTTTTACTCTCCGATGTGCTATTTTTGACTCTCTAATGACAGTTTACTCTCGGAAAGTTTGAGCTCTCCAATGAGTCAGTCCATTGACGGTTTCTGGATAAATTCCACAAAAGTTAAAAATCCTGTTCTGAAAAGTTAAAACCCCCAATTTCTGCTGATTACCAAGGATTTTAAAATATTTATTCTTCTAAGGAATGTTTTCTCTGATCTCGTATTATCAATTTCGAAGAGAGTAGGACCTGTAAATTATTTTTCTCAAGTAAATCGGCTGTTATATTTTGGAACGGAATAATTAGTAAGGAGCAAGTGTTATAACTATGTTTTTGCGGTATTATGAAAGCTAGAGGTAAAATAATGAGCAAATTATTTAACTGTAGCAATAGAAACCAACCCGTTGCCAAAAATAATCTATTGCAACGGTTGTGCAGGGTCGTTGCATTACGTTTTCTATGGCTACGGTTTTTACACATTTGCAACGTTCATTTGATAATCTATGTTCATAGCATTGTATTTCCTATGCAACGGTTTTAACCGTCGCCATAGACCATTTATGGCAACGCTTTTTGAAATGTTGCAGTAGAGGTCGTTGTGGTAGGTCTATATTCCAGTAGTATATGTCAACTATCTCATAAATTTGCATCTATTTTAACATTGTCATTTTCCATATGACACCAAATAGTAGATTTTTTTGTCATTGAGTTGTTTTCTCCAGTAATGAAAATTTTGATATTAAATCTTTCTGTTGGAACATAAATACCATCTTATAGTCTGTATAAATCTCATTGGATTCGTCGTATAAATATTGTCTCTGGATCTATCGAGCAAATACCATTGTACCAACTCCAAAGCATCATAAAGCACCATGAAGTGTCATAATCAAACAATAGCAATAACACTAGTATGGGGGGCGATTGGTCTTGAGCTTTCGTAAGCTCTACTCAAATGTTTTTGTTATCCAAAAACTTTTAATTTGATTATTTATTTATTTTGTGCTAACTTGGTCAATTACATCCTCTGACAAACATTTTCAAGCTCAAAGAGGGTGAGTTCTTGTAGAGTTTTAACCAAAGTATTGAGACAATCTTTATTCATTCTAGCCACCAGAATACACTCATATACAATAACTAACCATTACATATATCTTTCAAGTAACGGGAGCATATATAAGTCTAAAAGATCATATCGCATAGACTTTTTCAATGCCTTTGTCGAGTTTTTTTAAAAAAATATCTTGAAATATTTCCTCCCATTCTCTTTTTCTTTCGAAACAATGGATTCATTAATTTCAAACTAAACAATCTTCTCATGACATATCAGAGAGAGTATTCTGAGAGGAAAATAGCCCATTCACAAACAATGACTTATCAATTAAGCCATATAGATATGATCTGATTATTTTTTATATCCTCGCTTGCAAATTCTATCTTGACAAGCATTGTATACATGATGCCACAGGATTAGAAACCAATAAAAGTATTGCCCAATATCTTGAGCATTCACAATTTCCAACTCTTCACTACAATTCTCATAGAAGGATTTCTTAGTTTTGGCCTTTTGTATGAATGTTTGATCGTCCATTAATCACGTTATATATTTCTAATCCTTTTAGCAAAATGTCAACTTCCTAAAAGTAGGTTAACGTATTCATATATAAGGTTTTTTAAAGGGCTTACCAACCTTCTAACCAATCTATAAATGTGAAAATACTTCATTAGATAATACATAGGGATCATACCTAGCCAATCGAAAAATCCAGAGTAATATATCAGTTTAATCCATCCTTTTTCAAATTAATTTCTTAAAATCCTTATCAAGTTTAACATTTCCAACTATCAAGAAAGAAACAATCCATAAATAAATTAGTAAATCACCTCAAGTCATTGGTTCCCTATGGGTATTTCGAACAATTCAATATTATACCATGTATTTGGTCATGTTCACCTTTTAAACGCCATCACATTGTACAATATTATTGTTGGAACGTACTAGATCTTGAAACTTTTAAGTATTCACCTAAGAATCTTTATCACAAAAAATCATTAAGGATCTTCGAGTTGTTAGAACTTTAGATGTTTCACCTTAAGAACTCTTCAGGCTACATTTCTTTTCTTTCAAGACACACGTGAATCTTTGTAGAAGCTTTGAGCTGGTACGGGTCTTAGTTCTCTGATTCTAATCATTATATCCATTATTATATTTAGATCGGTTATGGAAGGATAAGTGTATCAAGGGTAACACTTTCATGTTGCTAAAGTGGAACGTAAAACTCTTTTCAGCAACAAAATCACATAGCTGCGCGAAAATTCCCCACAATAATATGACAACCCTTTTTCTTGGATTTTCTAACCACTTTTGTTTGTTTCCCCTTCATTGGAAAAGATGTGTGTTTATAAAGGGGGCCCTTATCTCCAAACCTTTGCATTATTCACGCTATGGGACGATAAGTTCAATGTGTTATAAAGATAAAAAAAAAGGTTAGATATATCTAGTTGACCCTATCAGTCACACACACAATATGGAGTAAGAAAGAACGACAAGATACATCCTATCACGTCCTCGCAGAATCACGATTATAGGAATGGCCGGCAACATAACTATAATTTAGATTCTATTGCTAAATTGTGTTCCATAAGTTATAAGAATAATGTATTGCTCAGATACCAACTTTTTCATGACCAAATTTAGAACTGTGGTCGGCGCTAATGAAAAGATTCCCAAAGCAAGCCTTAACAAGAAATGTAGAGAAAATCGGGCAGAATTTCTTCTGTTTTTGGGCCTACCATAAAATTACGTGCATCAGAAATCAATAAAGAAACCAACAATTCTCATAACTAATCCACCTTAATAATCAATATACTGTTCGAGTAGTAAAAATACTAATTCAAATTCCAAAACATAAGAAGCCTCATACTAGAAACAATTTTACAATACGAAAGAATACTCATAACTTCTAATAAAAGGAATGACTATTTAGAGACTAAGAATTTCAATAAATGTCAATAACAACTAATAAGTTTGTTATCCATGCGAACAATTATCAACTCGGAAGCTCTAGATAAGAAGGTCCTTATCACTGTCACCTGCCATTTCTGTAAAAACAGTAGCGAGGAGTGAAACGTTAGGTTAGTCATTAATAATACTTAACCACAACAATTTTAACTAGGGACAAGTCATAAAACATGCTAGTATTATAGTCAAAATGATAACATTGTCTTTTCATAGACGGTGACAATATTCAATCTTATGTGCCTCATATAAGCAAAATCAATGTAAATACTTAATAGTAAACTTAGAAACACATTTTCATATCAAAACTTATAGTTGTAAACTCAGAAAACACTTTCATATCAAATATTATAGCTGGGAGGTTTCTAAGGTTGAATAATGTAATTAGAGTGGTCTTCTATTTAAGAAGTAACAAATAACAGTGAACTCCTTATAAAGGAGTTAAATATTCATATCAATAGATCCCTACTCGGGGGATATCGGTAACCGTATACTAGTTCTACCATCCCAGTAAAATGGTTTTTATCAGCATTCGGTAATTAAAAGGTTCACCAGGTATAACGTACCTGTCGTTAGCCACAGGATTCATCAAGGTCTACTATTATTTATATTTTTCTTGTGATTCAGTAGAAGCATTTCATAATCAAACAGACTAGTTAAATCTTATCAAATCATATAAGTCAATTATAATCTATTTGGGTCATTTCGGATGTTTTAGAATCAAAACGTCAAGGAACGTCCATGATGTCCGGAAACTAGTTCAGTGAGGTGCTAGTGTGCCTTAGCCTATTCGACTATGTTTTAGGAGTCGGAAGATGATGAATTTTGGTGGAAGGGTGTCTTACACTTATTATAGATAGTTTATAGTTGAAACGTCCAGGTAAGACTCCCCAAAGACCAACAAGGGGACCTTGAGGAGGACCCTTGCAAAATTTGCAAAAAGTTGTCAAGGGACAGTGTTACCAACGAAGGCCATGGACGAGACGTGGTCTAATCGACGGGGCATCGATGTCCACATTTGATGGAAACTTATCCAAATTCATTGGAAGTCATCTTGACAAATCTTTTACCAAAACCACGAACCAACAGGACGGTTGGTCCCTTGGCCGTCGATTGACAAATGGGGCGTGGACGTCGCCTCGCCTGTCATGAACTGTTTTTCCTGCACGTTTTAGAGCTTGCTAAATTAATTGATTAGGTGGTTATTTAATTATCTAAGGGTTAAGGACATCTAATTAAGTTTTTTATGACCTATATAAAGACCCTAACTTAATTAAACTAACCTAATCCTCATAATTTCACAAAACCAAATTGCTCCTCCTTCTCTGTTCTTTCTCTCTCAAAAAGAAACCCCAGTGAAGACCAAGCAAAAGGTGGTTTCTGGGATTCTAAGGATCAAGTTTCCCCATCGAACTTCATGAATTATAAAGGTATGAGATTCCTTTCACCTTTGTGATCTCTTTTCCTAAAAGGGTCCTCCAAATTGATTCAAAAAATATAAAGTTCAAGTGCGTTTATTTCCAATATGAAATTTATCTTGTGAATTGATTTTTTTATGATTCCTTTTGGTTATTATGATTAGATTAAAATGTATTAAGGCTAAATTATGCTAATTCTTCATCCATTGGCCTAGTTTGTGGAAGATAACATTTACCCCTTAAGCCTAGGTTGTGATCTTGAATTGAATTGTATAATATTGACTCAATTGGTTGTGTTAGTGTGTGAATTCCTATACCATGTTGTTATTATGCTAAGTATGAGTAGATTGTAATTTAAGCCAATTATGCTAGTTCATGAGTAATTGACCTAGGTTGTGAGGTAGATTATGAACCTGCTCTATGTCTCTAAATCTAGGCTATGAACTAGTGATGAATTGTTGTATTATAATTCAATTTTTCTTGTTATTATATTGGTTACTATTGTGTGATGGTATTATACCCATTTTTGGGTTAAATTGGAGGGTTTATGGGAATACATTGATGATGGCATTGTGAAGGATATTGAGTAAGTCTTGTGATCTCTAATCTTTACCTCAATTATGATTACTTACGATTAAGTGATGATGCTGTATTGAAGTATACCTTATATTAAGAGTGATAGGGTTTGTATGATATTGAATTGAAATGTCTTGAACTATGGATTTTGTGTTGTTGCCTAAGATGTAAATGTTATAAGGATGGTGATAACTTACCAATGTGCCTTGTTATGATGTGACTATGTAAATGTGCTAACCTCACTTGTGAAAATTGTAATTAAGGACAATACTCATGCAATTCTTATTGAGCTATGATGAGGACGATTATATAAGTTACCCTATGACCTACATAAAGCTATGATGATTAATAAAGGTGTTTAATATATTTCAAAAGGGACTCCAACTTAGCACCGAGTGAACTAAAGTGAGAAGTGTCCCTTCCCACGTAGGGATGGTAGGATCAATAATGTACTCATGAGATTGGAGCCTATAATTCATGTAGCATAAAGAGGGTCCCAACTATATATCCTAGTTCCTGAACTATGTTGTCCCCATAGGAATACTAGCTAGTGGATTCCCCTAGAAGCTATGTTCATGTTTTGGTACTACTTGGAAAGTAGTCCATCTTCCTTCGGTATAGTGTTCCATGACACCAGATTGCACATTAGCTCATGTGGTTTACGTCGGTTAAGGCAAGATGTTCCCTAAAGGTAAAATGAAGTAATGAAATAAACTCTAACTAGGATGACCTAAGGGGTTTAGGTTAGTCTAGGTAGAGGTATGATACTCTACCTAAACATTGCACTAGTTAGCCTTGAGGGAAGTCTTAGGAGGATGTTCTTATATATTTATGGTCTTATAGTTGCACATGATATGTAAATTATTATCTTGCATATTGATGATACTATATGATGATTGGTTTCACTTATGAACATGTGTTTGGTCTCTATTGCTAAAGTATGATGATATGTACTCTAAATGATATGCTATGTGAAGTTTGACATTTGTTATGGTTCTTTTTGGGTTTGCTTGATTGAGTAAAGTTATGGGGTTTTGCTGAGTCATTGTACTAGTTGACTTAATGAGGTTTCATGAGTAATGATCTTGATTGGTTTATTATGTTAGGAAATCTTATCCATACTTGTTGACATTATAACTTGATGACAGAGTTGTCATGATTATGTGCTAAATTATGTAAAATGCATGTTGTCTTAACTAGACTTAGTATTGTTGGTCTTGTGATGTCCATGATCTTAACTTAATGAATATGTCTTATTGATTTGTATGGTTATCTTGATTGGGTATAAATCTTTCCAAAGTAAATTGCGTATTTTAAAGAAATGTTCGTTTTTAGCATAATTTTATGTTATGTGTGCATATGGTCTCATACTTAGTACAAGGGATGTGCTAACCCTATTTTCTCCCTTTTTCTCCAACATTTTAGGTGTCAGTCATTGAAGGCTTGTGAAAACATTTGAAGGAAGACTTGGATTCTCACTCTCCATGTTGGGTAGGTCCTCAATACTTCGAGGACAATGCTATTTTCTAGATACAGATATTGATTAGTCTTAAAGATAATATATTCATTTCTTTTCACTTGAGTACTAAAGATTGTATAGCCTACATGTGGATTTTATCGTATTGATGTATGGGCTATGCCCTATTGTTATACTCTTGTTTAGATGGTAATGAGATGAGACATCCGGTTTTAAGACTATGTTATATATATATATATATATATATATATATGTGTGTGTGTGTGTGTGTGTGTGTGTGTGTGTGTGTGTGTGTGTGTGTGCAATAAAAGTAGAAGACTAAGTTATCTTCTTATACGAAGGGTCTATGTATACTAGATATAACTATATTATGTGTATGCGAGAGGTCTATGTAAAGAGCATGATAGTTAGAAGAAAAGTTTTAAATTTTTGTGCATTTTAACCTATCAATGTAATGATTTAAGCTAAGAGGCTAGTCTTAGTCCTCGATGAAGACGACAACG
Organism: Solanum pennellii; assembly: GCF_001406875.1. Classification (NCBI taxonomy): domain Eukaryota; kingdom Viridiplantae; phylum Streptophyta; class Magnoliopsida; order Solanales; family Solanaceae; genus Solanum; species Solanum pennellii. Next base: position 42,887,781 of record NC_028647.1, read on the forward strand.
CTGGTTACATCTAGGGGGTGATCCCCGGATGTGACACGACTATGACATTGTCCATAGTCATTTCATTTATTAGAAGTTATGATTATTCTTTCGTATTGTAAACAGGTGACAAGTATGAGACTTTTCTTTTATAGTTGGAATTAGTATTTTTACTCTTTGAATAGTTTATTAATTAATAAGGTGCTTTAATGATGAGATTGGTTGCCTGCATTATGGATTTTGCATACAGGTAATTTCATGATAAGCAAAAAATTAAAGGAAACTCTATCCGATTTTCTAATAGATTTTTGGTTAAGGCTTTCTTTGGAATTCTTTTTGTTTGCGCCGGTCACGATTCTAGATTGGGTCATAACAAAGTTGTTATCAGAGCCCTAGGTTATTCTTGTGATTTATGGAGCAGATTTTAGAAGTAGAATTCAATTATGGTTATGTTGTCGGTCATTTCTATAATCGTGATATTGCGAGAACGTGTATCGTGATAGGATATGTCTTGTCCTTTTTTTTATTACTTTGTCTTGATTGTGAGGCTCATAGGGTCAACTAGATGAATCTAACATAGTTTATCTTTCTATCACATTCTTGTATTTAGACATCCACTAACAAGAGTAGTCAAAGGTTTGGAGGCATAAAATGACAGATTTGTGAACATTTGTATCTTCCATGTAAAGATAGCTTACTGAAGTAGTAGAAAAGTTTAGAAAGAGGTCATTGTACCACTTTGAGGGATTTTTGTGCACCTATGTGAAATGTAATATATTTCTTTTCTTGAAAGAGTAGTTTTCTGCCACTTTAGCAACATGAGAGTGTTACAGTTAAGACACTTATCCTGCCCATATAAGCTAGTTGGTCTGGATAACATAATGAACTGATTCATAAAAAAATGGGGCGCAACATCGTCTTCAGGTAGCTACAAAGATTTTGAATTGTTTGCAAAAAGAATGATTCTTAAGAATTTCCAGAGGTTAACTGTAACATACCGTAACTTTAAATAACTAAGAATAAGCTAAAAAACTAAAAATAATCATTTTTGGGAAAAAAATGGAGAAATCTAAAAAAATTTCCTAAGTTAAGAAAGTGAATTTTGGTCATTTTTCAATGGCCATAACTTCTAGTTCGTGATGAGTTAGAGGTATTTCTTGATATTTTTGGAAAGCCCTTGGAGATATATTGAAACAACACTCAAAATCGATAAGATAAGAAATGCTTAATGTGTCAAGAATGCCTATGATTAGACCAGGGTTCACACGGATTGATGCGCGTAGAACCATTCCTCGAAACCCTTGGTACATTAAAGGCAATTATCTTGGGGAGTTATTTGAGCTTGGAAAGGTTGGGTCCAACAATGTAGGGCTCTCGAATACGATGATTTACTTGAAGTAGTCTTTACCGAACTTAAAAAAGGAAAATCATAGGTTTGGAGGGTCTAGCGCTAAAATGTCTTTTTCCTGGGTAAGGTTCGTATCGTAATTAATCTAAATATACAAATAATTATTTAATTAATAAGGTGTAGGGTTATTTTGGGGAGAGAGAGCCGAAATTGGGCTCTTGAAGTGAAGTCTTGCTCCACCCGGGTGCGAACTTAGGTGGAAGCAATGAATTAAAGTGATTTTTTATTTAAGCTATTAAATTAATATAATTAACTAATATTTATTATTCATTATCAGACATAAAATAAAATACAAATCAGATTTTTATTAAATAAACAAAACCTTATCGACTAAGTCCTAAAACTAGACTCCTAAGCCTCCTACAACTCCCACTCTCTCACGTTTATCTCTCCACTCTCACGCTCAATCTCTCTTATTCTTTATCACGTTTTTTTTCTCTGCCAAAATAAAATACAAAAGAAGAAAAATAAACCAAGTTCTTCACCCTTGAGGAACTCACACGAAATCACCAGAAAACAAACGTTAATCGTACACTAAGCTAAGGGAGTTTGTCATTCGAGTGGAGTTTATATTGAGGAGTCTTAGACGTTTTCTTGGGTGAAGTTTTTGGGAAGCAAGTCAAGATTTTAACGTCAAAAAGGTATGGGTTCTCTTATCTCTTTGTCCCTTTCCCAAGAGGCCCCTTAAGATTCAAAATATTCATTCCGAAAACTAAGATTGTTCCCCGTTGCATTTCCCTGTCACTAGATCCCATTTAATCATAGGTTGGTTATTTTTGCTTGTAGAAAACTAGGGATGAAACGTGTTTCTTGATGATTATGTGTTTATATGTATGTTTGGAATTATGTGACCTATGTTGATGTTTCCAAAAATGTAACTACGTGTGTATGTGTGTGTTGTTGTGGCTATTGTTCATGGTTTAGGACTTGAAATGGCATGATAGTTCTTTATATTTCATGCACACATATTGATGTAAATGTGATGTTCATATGATTTGAAATGTGGCTGATTTGATGGATAATGCCTTGGCTAAACGAATACATGAATATGCACCTAAAACGTTCTAAATGCACTACAAAATTCCCCTAAGAACTACGGTGTAACTTGATTAAAGGATGCTGAAAAATTAAAAGAAAATTTCAAGATTCTATTGATGAATTTTGGTCAGCAAAAAGGGTTCAAAATGTTAAAAAAAGAATTAAAACAAGTGAGGTCATGGAAGACTGAACCCGTGACCTCACCATGTTAAAAACCATGAAAAAAAGAAGATAAAAGAAATGTGGTGAAGGGGATTTGAACCACGGAATTGGCTGGAAAATTTAACTTAAAAGAAAAAAATTAAGAAAAGAGAGGAGTGGGATTTGAACCCACCACCTCTCAATCAGATTTAAGGAAGAGTAAAAGAAAATAAATAAAATGTGTGGCATTGGAATAGAACCCACGACCTCTAGGCAGTAAAGGAGAGTAAAGAAAATGAAATAAAAGAGATGTGAGGCGTGGGAATCAAACCCACGACCTCTAGGCAATGAAAAGTCAAAGGAAATGAAAGAAAAGAGATGTGAGGCATGGGAATCGAACCCACAACCTCCTAGGCAGATTCAATGAGAATATTATAAGAAATTAAAGAGGGGATATGGGGGTTCGAACCCACCAACCCTCAGCCAAAGGAGAGAAATTAAAAGTAATGAAAATAAAAAAGTAAATGGGGTTGTAGGGGTTCGATCGCACATCCTCTTAGTAATATTAAGCAAAAACTGAAGAGAGAAACTAAGGGAAATTAAAATGAAGGCTTTGGGGATCGAACTTGGGTCCCCAAGCCGTATGGATCAAATAAAGTAAATGAAAAAAAATGTAAATGTTGTCCAAGGGATTTGAAATCGGGTTTCCTTGCACAAATTCCGTATTGATACATAAGTCATACGTATCGAATATTCAAGATTAATGTTGCCTATTTAGATCGAAATCGAGATCTTGGCATACATATAAGATGCGTAAGTCTTAAACCACATAATCTTAGGAAGATATGAATAACTTAAACGAACTTTGAACGAAGCCCCATGGCTTGTATGTATAGACCCATAAGTCTAGAAGACGTCTAAAAATAAGTGAACATAGGATGTACGCAATGAAATGATGAAATGATGAAATGAACAATGAAATGATGAAACCAGTGTGAAACACACTAATTGGCCAAGTGCATTGTCATATGATGAAATAAACAATGAAATGTCGAAATGATCAAAGAAATGGTGAAATGAACACTGAAATGATGAAACCCTAGAAGGGTTAAGTAAGAGTGTGAAACACACTAAATAGCCAAGTGCATTGGCATATAATGAAATGAACATTCACGTAAAATGGGGTGAGTAATTATGAAGAGCAAATGTGCTAATGTTAGTGAATATGGCGACAACATGATATGAGGCTAATGTAAAAGATGAGAGCAATCTCAAATGAGCCTAAGTTAAATGTTATTAAAATGTATCACCTATGAGACTGTGAAATTAATGAAGAGAGCAGCCTCTATGAACACTCTAATGAAAAAATTGAGATTAACACACTCAATACTAATGATGAGATGAGAAATCGTATATTGAGCTATGATGTCCTCATACTAGAAGATACCTTCCATGGTGTATGAGTTGAATGTAATGAAACTTTATACTTAGCACGGATCAACTAGCTATAAGCGGTGATGCCTTCTTTCGGGAAGGCGGAGGTTCACGTAACTCTCATTAGATGAGACTGTCCGGCATGTCGGGTATGGGTCTCCTTATATCTCCCAGTCTTCGAACCTATACTACCAATATAAGGATCTGGTGTTGTTCAATTCCCATGTATGCTAGCATGTTTTGGGTGACTTTGGCCGGTGATTCCACCTCTTTTCGGTGTGGGGTTTTATGACATTGGATTTCATAATACTCACATGATCTATGTCAGTTAAAGTTAGAGTTTCCAATGAATGAATAAGGCCAGCCTAAAATGATGCACATAATGAAACGAATGATACCAAAGGTGTTAGGATAGGATAATCAAGAGGTGAGTTAAACTCAACTAATGACATTAGGTCATTCTTAGTCATATCACAACAAACCCGATGAAATTCTTAAATTACATCCTAGGTATAGCTGGTGTATACACTGGCCCATGAATGAAATGAAATGAAGTACATATGAATGAAAGAAGGAGACTCTATGTATGCTAAATCTTAGGTCCCATATGTTGAGCCCTCAATTGGGAAGTCATAATGTCAAGTGCATTATTCCAAGGTCTCATGGCATACGAATAAATTATATGAACCACATTATGTGTTATATGAATTATGATATGGTCTATGTGTACGTTGTTGTGTGTTGTGTGCAAAATGTTAAGTATGATGGTGCATGTTACTCTCATGGCATAACTTTCCTACTCCAAATTTGGAAAGATCATAAACTTTCCTAATCCAAATATTGAATGTTCACTTTCCTAATATAAATTTGGAAAGTCCACTGACTTGACCTACTATAATCATGTTGCTAGGAAAGAGCTATTCTTACTCATGCATGTCCTTGGTGTGTGCTTGCATATACCCATACTTAGTACAAGTGTGTACTAACCCTATACAACTCTAATCTTTTAGTGCAGACACAGGTGGACACTATAGCTACAAGATCAAAGCTGCAGCTATCCAGACGTCGAGCATTCATCCGGACTTGGTAGGACTTCATGCTTTTGAGGATGCTTTCCCATTTACATTCTAGCTTTGTTGTAGGATTGAGGTAGTGGAGTATGTTGAGGTATTTTTGATCTATTTCATCTCTGTAACGACCTGTTTAGTCGTTTTGAGCAGCAGATTTATTTCTGGAAAAACTGGCTAAGATTACGGACATCACGACGGACCGTCATAGGCACGACGGCCCGTCACAGATGTCTCGTTTCAGCATACTTAGAAATTCTGAAATTTGGTACTGAAAATCGACTCTCTGTAATCGGTGACGGACCTGCAGGACGTGCCGTCACATCCACGACGAGCCGTCGTAAGCTCCCGTTGCAAAACACTTCAACTCTTGAGAAATTGGTACGGGAAACGAGTCTCTGACCGTCAGGACGGAGGTGCAGGACGGACCGTCACAGGTGTGACGGGCCGTCACAGTCCAC
>NC_028647.1:42895644-42907455 GCF_001406875.1 Solanum pennellii
GATAGATGTTCTTGTGATGATGACTTCCAGATTTTGGGGAATTAATAGATGTTGATTTGTTTTATTTAATGAGTTTAAGTCTTCCGCATTATTTTCTGTTGATATATGTTAAAATGATAAGGGTTAGATTGGTTGGTTCGCTCACATAGGAGGGAAATTGTGGGTGCCAGTCGCGGCCCCGGTTTTGGGTCGTGACAATCTCCCTTGGCCAATTTGACTCAGAAGATAGTTAAATTTTAATGGTCTGAAGCTTGTGAGAAAAGCTTTCAGGAATTGAAAAAGAGGTTGACTACTGCCCCGGTTTTGACCTTACCAAAGGGTACTCAAGTTTTTGAGCTGTACTGTGATGCATCTAGAGTTGGGTTGGGCTGTGTGTTAATGTAGAATGGAAGGTTTATAGCTTACGCCTATAGACAGTTGAAGGTTCATGAGAAAAATTATCCAACCCATGACTTAGAGTTGGCGGCAGTAGTTTTTGCCTTGAAAATTTGGCATCACTATATGTAAAATGGTCATGTTGATATATTCACTGACCACAAGAGCCTAAAATATGTGTTCACCCAGAAAGAACTCAATCTCAGCAGACAAGGAGGTTAGAAGTACTCATGGATTATAATATGAGTATTCTTTACTATCTAGGTAAGGCTAATGTGGTTTGTGGATTCTTTAAGCAGGTTATCTATGGGGAGTACCACCCATGTTGAAAAATAAAAGAGGGAGTTATCCAAAGATATGCATAGACTTGTAAGCCTAGGAGTCAGACTTATTGATTCCACAAAAGGAGGAACAGTGATCACCAATGGGACTGAGTCATCATTAGTGTCAGAAGTGAAATAGAAGCAAAAACAAGACTCCATTTTGCTTGATTTGAAGGCAAATGTTCATAAGTAAAGCGCATTAGCTTTTGAACAAGGGGGAGATGGTGTGCTGAAGTATCAAGGTAGATCGTGTGTACTTAGGGTGGATGGACTCCAAGAGAGGATCATGGAGAAAGCTCATATCTCAAGATAATACATTCATCCGAGTTCTACAAAGATGTACCGCAATTTGAGAGAGGTATGTTTGTGGGAAGGTATGAAAAAGTACATTGTTGAGTTTGTTGCCAAGTGCCCGAATTCCCAACAAGTGAAAGTAGAACACCAAAGGCCTGGAGGGTTGGCTGAGAATATAGAACTTCCACAATGGAAGTGGCAGATGATTAATATGGACTTCATCACAGGATTGCCAAGGTCACGCATGCAGCATGATTCAATTTGGGTGATTGTCGATAGAATAAAAAAATCAACCCACTTTTTACCGATAAAGACTACTCATTCGACAGAGGATTTTGCAAAGTTATACATTCAAGAGGTGGTGAGACTTCATGGAGTCTGAGATTTGATCATTTTAGATAGAGGTGCACAATTTAGTACATAGTTTTGGAAATATTTCCACAAAGGTTTGGGTTAGAAGGTTAACTTAATCATTGTTTTTAATCCTCAAACAGATGGGCATGCGGAGCATACTATCCAGACCTTAGAAGATATGTTGTGGGCTTATGCGATTGATTTTTAAGAGAATCGGGATGCTCACCTACCTCTCATTGAGTTTGCTTACAACAACAACTAGAATTCGAGCATCTAAATGGCTCCATACAAAGCTCTTTTTGGGAGAAGATGCAGATCTCTTATTGGGTAGTCCGAAGATGGTGAAGCAGGGCTTATAGTACAAGATCTAGTTCACCAAGCCATGGAGAAGGTGAATGTGATTCAAGAGAGATTAAAAATGGCATAGAGTCGTCAAATATCCTAAACAGGTGTTAGGAGAAGGTCGTTAGAGTTCAAAGTAGATGATTGGGTGTATCTGAAGGTTTCACCCATGAAGGGCGTTATGAGGTTTTGTAAGAAGGCGAAACTTAGTCCCTGGTATATGGTACCTTATAGAATATCCAAGAGAATTGGTAATGTAGCTTATGAATAGCAGCCACCACAAAGTTAGCAGCGGTTCATCTGGTATTTTACATCTTTCTGTTGAAAAAGTGCATGGGTGATCCTTGATTGATTGTAGCAACTGAAAATGTTGGCATAAGGATAGCTTATCATATGAAGAGATTCTGGTGCAGATTTTCGATCGCCAAGTTCACAAGTTAAGAACAGAGGAGATTGTGCCAGTCAAGGTCCTTTGGAGGAACCAAGTTGTTGAAGAAGCGACTTGGGATAAGGGTCGCTTATCAACATCTCTTTGAATCCGGAAAGAATGAAGATCGAGGTACTAATTCTTTTCTTAGTAGTTTATAAACTATGATATGCATGTTGTTACTTGTTTTTTATTATTGAGTGTTAAACTTGAGGTTGCTATTCTTACCATAGTGAAAGAAAACTCATTTGAGGACGAATGCTCCCAAGGGGGAGATGTTGTAACATCTTGTATCTCAAAATAGCTATGAATAATTTAAGAATCTAAAAATAATCATTTTATAAAAGAAAAGGAGAAATCTGGAAAATTTAGTATGTTGAAAAAGTGAGTTTTACTCATTTTGAAATGGCCATACCTTCTACCTCAAAATGAGTTAGAGGTAGTTCTTGATATGGTTGGAAAGCCCTTGGAGATATCTTTCAAATGCCGCTGAGTTGCGCATTTTCGATATCGTATGAGGATATATGCCTATCGAAAGTTGGGTTGTTGGATTAAGGAAGGTCCCAATGTGGATTTAAGGAAGGGCAAACTAGTCTTTTCACCAATTAATTTCCTATTTCGTTTTAAGGATTTATTTGGGGTAAAAACAAGTTTTAGTTCTGATTAGAAAATTTAACTTTACGCTTACGACTCAGAGAAAAGAGAAGAGAAGAAGGAAAAAAAGAAAAGTTAAGAATTTGCCAAGAACACCAATGATTTGCGAGTGGAAATCGTCAGGGGTGATCCCTATCAAGGTATATGAGATATTTTGTGTTGGGTTAATTCACCCACACACCTTCAATTCACTGGTTAAGGATGGTTTACATGTTAAGAAGTGAATTCTTGATGAATCTTGTTGAATTCCTGGTGGTTGAGTTGTTTGAATACACATTAATGTTTGATTTGTAATTTTTGAGTCGTTTTTAGAGTTAGGTCTATTGGGTATTGAAGGTATTAATGATCATAAGGGTTTGGGAAAAGAACTATGGAGGTTTAGGGGGCTTAGTATTGAAAAACCAAGAAGAGAAGTTTGTCATCCACACCTTGGAAACACAAGGCGCAGCGTGCCTCATCTTTGCTAGAAGGCTTGGGGTGGAGAACCTACAGTGCGCCAGGATGAGGTCTCTTAACTTGTGGCCTGGCGCAGCGCGCCCCGGATGCGCCTGAATTTGCATTTTTTGCCAAATTTTCATAATTTGGACTTTTAAGTCCTTCTAAGGTATATAAACACCTTCCAGTGACTCTAATTACTTCAAATGATTCCTTAACACCTAGGAATCACAAAAAAACATGAATCATAACCTTGAATTCATAATTTCATTAGAGGAAAACTAAGGTCAAGGTAAACGAAGTTAAGAATCAAGTCTAAAGTTAAGAAGCAAGTACAATAAAGCAAAGTTCTTAAAAGTTTTCAAGAGTCTTTATTTAACATTTTAACTTCATTTTAAGACTCAAGTTTCAATTTAAGTAAAGAGTTGAAGTTATTTTCTTCAATGAAATATAAGGGAACTAAGTATTTCCTAATAGTTTATAAATGTTTTCACATTTAAGTTATGAGGAAACTAAGAATCCCAAAAGAGTTTTTAATAAGAAAAAGGGAACACTGATTCCAAGAGAGCTTCCTAAAGCATACTGTTGAGAAATACTTAACCAAAAAAGGAAGTTTTTTTTTAAAGCATGAGCTAAAGTATGTTTTGGAAGTAGTATTAAGCATAGATATGGGAATGAGAGTTCATATTAACTCAAATCTCCATGAAAACCTGTAGCCACCATGGGTATTAACGGGTCATACTTCATAGATGATCACGTATGTTAAGCTAGTGGATCCACTAATTTAAGTAGTTTTATGCGACAACAAAGTATAGGACAATTCTGGCAGCGTGGGCAAGACATTGTATCACCACTTAGGCTCATAATAGTTTTTGTCAGTTAGACAATCTCCCACAAAAGCTATATTACTTCATATATATGTAAAGTGAGTTTTTATTGCATTGTCTTTAAGGAACTAAGTATTTACATTGTTTAACATGTTTTTATATATTGCATATGTCTTGTTTCTTTTTATTAAGTCAAGTTAGTCATGAGTTGAGCAGAGCTAAGGTAAGTGTTCTTTCTTACTTTCTTTCAAGCGTACAGTTTTGTTAGCATTCTAACTCGTATACTAGTACATCCAATGTACTGATGCCAGTTGGAACGCATCGTATGCAGGTAACCAGGGTCAGCATCATCCAATGCCTCGTTGATCAATCTAAACACTCGGAGTCAATGGTGAACCTACATGCATTATGGAGGACACATATTTATTGTTTTCAGTCTTTTCTTTTATAGAAAGTTGTAGGGTCTGTCCCAACATCCATCTTAGTAATATAGAGTCTTCATAGACAGTCAGGCAATTTAGTTTTGATTCTTTAATTATTTATATTTCAAATATTCTATTATGAGATTTTAGTGCCGTTTTGGCCAACTTATTTAATTCAATTATTTTATGAGAATGTTTATTGTATTGAGTTAATTCTTCCGTTCAGTTATGTAAGTCATGCCAAGGGTCCACTCAATGCCAGTAACGGTCATTGAGTGTCCTACACGTCCAGGATGTAGGCTCGGGGCTTGACATGAAATCTCTTAGGTTTGTAGGTTCTACCTACTCGAAGATCCTTAGCGATTTTTGGTGAAGTAATGATTCATGGGTAAATACTTAAAGTTTACAAGATCTAGCACGTTCCAACAAGAGTACTGTAGTTTTCATAAGATTCAGAAGGTGAACAGGACCAAATAGATGGCGTGATATTGTAATTTACAGAATACCAATAAGAGAACATTGATGCCTTGAGGCGATTTACTAAGTTACTTATGAATTGTTTCTTATTGACCGTTGGAAATGTGTAACATTATAAGGAGTTCAAGAAATTGGTTCAAATAATAGATTGAACTAATATATGCCTCCAAAATTTAATGGGCTTGACCTGTTCCTTACTTATGTGGTCAACAACTTAAGGTTGGTTAGCCCTTTAAACTACCATGTGGATAAAGATATTAACATAGTTTGAGGTGGTTGAGGATTTGTCCAGAAGATTGAAAATAACCATACAAACAATCATTCCACAAAGGCCAAAACGAAGAATTCTTATATGGAAATTTTAGTACAAGTCAAGGAGTTGGGAATTATAAATGCTTAACGATATTGGAAAAAGCTTTTACCGATTTGTACCCTCGAGGAATTATTATTATTATTTTACTGGACATGTATCTAAAGTTTGTCAAATTTGAGAGAAGATATAGAGTTACAAAAATGGGTACTATGCATTCATCTTAATTGATATGGCTCCTATCTATGGTACAACAAATGTTATGCTATCTCATCTATGGTAATTAGGAATGTTGTAGATCTACAAAAAATACCATTAGTGAGAGAATCAGATGACGTACTTCCTATGATCTTTTCACGATATTCGTATATATGAGCAATAGATTATTTATAATGATTTGATACCTTCCACCTAGCCCATATTGGTACCTCCGTATCATATTGAACAAATGGAGTGGAGAGATTTAAGTAATAGATTGCAACCTGCAGGAAAGGGCTTTATAGAACCCAATTGTACACAAATATCCTTTGTGGGAAAAGGGGGGCAGATACTTGAGAGTATATTGACTGCTAACAGTTGAACAATGCAATAATGTGCATTGAGTAAACATCACCTTTTCATAAATGACTTATTTTATTAGTTACATGGACCCGCATATTTCTCAAATCTTGGAATCAGAGGAATATATTTTAAGACTGTTATCTTAGCTAGAAGGAACACAAGGATCACCTCTGGATGGTATTCCAAAAACAACAAGAAATCAATTTGATGTCAAGTTTTCTAAGTGTAGAGTGTATCAGCAAATTGGAATTAGTATGTATGCTGAAAGGATAAAATCACTTGACAGTCTACTATGAATATTTGGTGGAGTAGTTCTAAAGAATTTTTACGTTACATTCCAAGTTAAAAAGAAAATAAATAAATTTCACTAGATGAGGGAATGCCAGTAGAGCCTTATAAACTCTAGACATATTGAGAATGAAATTAGAATATGTTTCTAGACAAAATGGTAGTATAATATCTTATGATTTGAGAAATCTAAATTAGTAGGGAGCACGACTATCCCTCTCATAAATTCAAAATAGTCTCGATGATATTTGTTATAGAGATTTTATATGTAATATTTATACAACGAAAACCAATGAGGTGCATCTAGATTACAAGAGCTTGGTATTCATGTTTCAGCAGAAAGATTTGATATATCAATTGACACCACCAAAGGAAATAACTTAATGACTATAAAATTTACTATTTGATGTTATATGGAAAAATGACAATATTAAGGCAGATGCATTGAGAAGAAAATCCATGGACTATTTGACATATAGCTCTTGCACATAGATTTTGATCTAAGATGTGTACACACTCGAGGATATGGATATCAAAGTAGTGTGAGAAACTTAGAGACATTGTTGGCTTATGTTCAGGCCATGTATTTATTGGTAGAGCATATTTAGATACCAAATACACGGATTAGAATCATGTGAATATTGAAGTAAAGTTATAGCGAGTGAAGACATGGATATGAGTATTGACACTTATGTCACTTTTGGAAAAAGTGGTTGATTATGATAATAGCTATGAAAATCAAACATAGATGATGTGAGGGAGGTTATTCTTCAAAAAGTTATGACTCTCAATACACTGTAGATCCTGGATCTACTAAGAATCCTGATGAAGAATGTGTACTGGTGGAAACTTATAAAAAATGGTATTGCTAACTTCGTTTCTAATGGCTGACTTGTGAACATGTTAAAGATGTATAAGCAACCAACATGACTACTACTACTTTTAAGATTCCAGAATGAAAATTGAAAGTAGTTACTATCGATTTTATGTATTGCGCTTCATCCATAGACAGTCGGGCATTTCGAACGTAATGTATAAATCTTGGAGGATATATTAAGAGCTTTTTTAAAAAAAATTTAAAAATGTTATTGGGGACATTTACTTACCCTTGGCAAAATTCTCCTACAATAATGACTTTCAGTCAACCTCTCAGAAGACTTTATATGAAGCTGTGTATGTTTTATGATGTTGTTTTTCCTATTATATAGGTCGAATTTGATGTGGAGAATGTATTAGCATTTGTGATCAACCAATTAGACTAAAGTTACTCATAGTTCAAAAGGATGTAAATCTTATATAAATAAAAGGAAATTAAGACTGATATTTGGGGACCAGATTTTACTTGAAATTCCTCCATAAAAGTCATTAAGTAATTAAACAGAAAAGAAAAACTAAATTAAGATCAAGATATGTAAGGTCATGTAAGATTTCTGGAGCGGGGAGGGTAGTGTTGTATCCTTTGGAACTTCCCTTGAGATGTATTTTACTCGTCCAATGCTCTATATCTGCGAAAAAAATGTATCTCAGACTCCCCTCGTGTGCTTGAAGCACCGACTATACAAATTGATGAAAATTTAACATATGAAGAGGAACATGTGGTGATTGTTAACAAATAAGTAGGAAAGTTAAGGTCAAGAACAATTATGTCCGTGAAAGTCTACGGGAGAAATCATATCATTGAAGAAGTTACTTGGGAGTCAAAAGATGATATGCGAGTCAAGTTCCTCGCTTGTTCCTCCGCTAGGTGCACCCTTGTTTAAATTCTGCGATCAACTTTCTTAAGGCGGGTAGAAAGTAATACCCTATCATACCATAGATAGTTATAAGATGGAAAATTCAAACTTCAAAGTTGAATTACCATATTAAACTACACGATATGATAATTTTTTTAAATATATTAGATAGTAAATAAATGTCCTTCAAAAATTAAATGACCACTATATCCTTCACTTGATTAAAATTTAACAATATTCGTCTAATAACTCATATTTATAAAATTAAACTATTACAAAACAAAAATGTTTCAATAACCAATAAATTAATCATAGATCTTTTCTAGGAATATCAAAGGTTATTTTAAAACTGCCAAACAATTTCATATGATTCATGTATAAAAAAGGATTCACATTCTTCCAAAAAAAGTTATTAATATGTCCATGAATTTATATATCATTGTTTGTTTTTATCTAACTCCTGACTCTACAAATTCTCTTATATGATTGAGTTATTCCTACATTTCTTATTTATAAAGGTCAATGATATTAGACTGAATAACATCAGAGACATACGAGCTCTATGAAGTATTTGGAGATAAAGCATTCCAAGAAATTTTTTAATAGAATTGTTTATTTGAAGACTAAAAAGCAGTCATTCCAACTTATTTAGGATTGAACAACGCATTCCTTTCACTTTCTTGGTAGAAGCACAAAGGTGAAACACTTCATCTTCTCAAAGGAGACAGCATCACAAAAAAATCAATCAGTTATTTTTATATTTTTTTATTTTAATTAGTATATATTTTCTCTTCTTCAAATGTAAAATAAAGGGTCCTGCATAAGATCATTACACTGTCAATATACTCCTGCCATGAAGGAGACATCATTGTACATAAAACATTTGGATATGTTTTATATTTTATTTTATTATATAGTTTCTCTTATTAGGAATGTAAAATAAAGGGTCATGCATAAGATCATGACACTATTAATATACTTTTGCAGTGTAATATAACTTTTAAAAATGTAATTTTCTTGTTATTTGTTATGATTATATTATTGTACTATATTAATTGATCATAAAAGTTATTTAATTTGTTCTAAGGTTTTGTAATTTGTATATGTTGAGTTTACTTTTAAAGGGTGTGTAAGAGTGTAGTGTATTATATATTTTAATATACTTTTGTAAATTAATATTTTTTAAGGAAGGTGTAAGCTAGAAACAAAAAATAATTTGAGGTATAAATGTAATGTATAATCAGATAAATAATAAATTATCCCATTCATTGATGAAGTCATTATATGATTTCTTCATTTATATTTATATTTTTCTTTTATCTTATTTTAATAAATGTAAATTCAATTTTTAACTTTTCATACATTTTGACATCCAAGTTGTCTATCATCTTTCTATATTCAAACCTAATCTTTAAAAATATTTCATTTCGTAGAATTTGAGGATTAAAATTCTTTTATAATGAAAAAAATCAACGTTGAAAGTTTAATTTATATTTTAAATTTATTAATAACTATTGTCTTTTCATGTTTCTGTCTTTTTCTCTGAATTTTGTCCTGCAGATGATTTGTATGTTAGATAATAATATACATCTATTAGGTTTCCTTCATAATTATAAAATTTTAAAATAAGAAGTATTTTCATCTCTCTTTTAGCTTGGCGAGAGATAATATGTTATCATATTTCGATTTGTTACATTACACGTTGATATTAAAGAGTAGATTTCAAATATTTGAACTTTTGTTGTAAAAATGATTGATATATATTGTAATTTAATTGTAAGATGATTTTCTGTATTTTAGTTATTTAAACATTTTATGTCAGTTTAAAAAGAATACACGTGCGTTGCACGTGTCCAGAAACTAGTAATAATAAAATATACTTTGTATATATATAATTTATTAGATAGTTATGTTATTCTTCGGGTTTTTTCAAACAAAGAAAAAAATACTATCAATTATAAAAAAAATCTAAAAACAAACGACAAGTATAACGAGGATGTGAACACCAACAAAAAAATTATTTATTCTTGAAAAGTGATTGACTAAAAAACATAGGGAGGGAGAAGATAAAATAGAAGAAAATCTATAAAAAAAATTTAACAGAAGGAGAAGAACAATACACACATTGGAAAATAAAGAGAAAATAAGATAAATAGAACTAACCTTATTACTGAACATAAACTAAGCGTTGAGAGCGAGAGAGAACCTAAAGAGATGAATAAAGAGAGAAGGGTAGGTAGGTTTTATAAGGATGTGACAATGCCGCAAATGGAAGAAAAACATGTTTAAACGTTACATCACTCTTAAGTAGGTCAAATTCAATGAAAATCAACAAAATGCCCCTCACTACATCAATCAATATTACCTCGGGCATGCCAATGACCAATAATGACTCTTCACACTAGGACAACTAATATGACCCCTTTTCAAACAAAATCAAAAGTAATGTTGGTTTCAAATATCTAAAGCCAAATGAAATCAAACCCAAATAAAATTAATCTACTGAACCGTTTCGATATAATTTTTGTTGTGGATCAATTTTTATTCAAACCGTGAACACCCCTAACCACAACTACGCAGAGGATAACACCACCAATAAAAAGTAATATATTCTTGAAAATAATTGGCTAAAAAGGGGGGGGGGTTATTTATAAATATTCAACAAAAGAAGAAGAACAATATACCCACATTGGAAAAATAAAAGAAAAATAGGATAAATAGAACTTGTTAATGAACATAAAGTAAGCGGCAAGAGCGAAAGAGAAGCTGAAGAGATGAATAAAGAGTGAAGAATAGGTAGGTTTTATAAAAATGCGACAACAATGAGAATACAAGAATAACACATGTAAACATCACATCCCTCTTAACTAGGCCAAATTCAATGAAAATCACTAAAATACCCCTTACCCATCAATCAATCTTACCTCGGGCATGCCAACAAATGATACTGGCTCTTTACTAATATTAAGTGAATGATTTAATAATGGATAGCTACAAGTTAGGACAATCCTCACAGGAGGAAAAAATGAGGCTTTACCTTTAGATGATTTACACATATAATAAAATAAGAAAAGAAAACAACCACATACTACTGTTGAACTCTTTTCGAGATCTTTTATTCCTTTGGAAAGATACTAGAAAGAAACTATCAATCTATTGATATTGAAAAATCTAACGAATTCTTTCAATGTATCATTTCTAAATACAATGAAATTCATAGGTATATAGAAAGAAGCCTATTTAATAGAAATTATATTTTATTCATATTTTAATCATTAATATATACAAAAAAAATCACTACTAAATAATGTATTGTACCCTTGATTGGGAAATAAATATTGATCGTTATTGAACCAGAATTGCGTGAACTAGAATATATCAAGTTGAGGACTCAAAAAGTTTTAATAAAGATTTTTGGTATGCTATTCGATAATTTGGTTGGTCTTACAACTTCTTTTTTAAAATCATAAAGTGTATCACTATTACAAACTACTTCTCCATCCTCTATATTGACCAATAACGTCCTACTCCTTTTCTAAATATTTATGATCTTCAATATATCTATGTATACCATTTATTTATCAATGTTGTCTGTTAATTTGTGCCTACCAAACAAGGTAGTCTTCATAAGTTTGGGAGCCTCTCAATATTCTATAAATAAGAAAGAGAAAATGCATAAGTACCCCCAACCTATGCTCGAAATTTCAGAGACACATATATTAAACTAATATTTTATTACCCCTGAATTTATTTTATAAATAATTTTCTATCCTTTTTTGGCCTATGTTACACTATCAACCAGATACCTTGATAAAATTGTCAGAACACACTTGGCCCATAAGATAGTGCTACGCAGATAAAAAAAGGGATAGAAAATTGGTTGTATAATAAGTTCACGGGGGTAATAGAACCATATAGTATGAGTGTGTCTCTTAGATTTCGGACATAAGTTGGGGGTGGGGGTACTTATGCTGATATATATATATATA
>NC_028647.1:42908993-42915959 GCF_001406875.1 Solanum pennellii
TATATATATATATATATATATATTACTAAAACTATGAACAAAAAAAGTTGAAAGTTGAATATCATTTTATCCCTACACTAAATATTGAAAGTCAAAATACCATTTTACCCCTACAATAAATTCAAATATTACAAATATATAGTTAATTACATGTTTAATATTAGTGATAATCAATTACTACATCAAGAAAATAGAGAGCTCATGTGCTCATGGGAGGATTGATTACTTTTCCAGATTTTATTGGAGGTTCAATTACATATATTTAATATTCTTAAAGTTGTTCTCTTTATCTATTTTGGTCCTTTGTATTCCACTATTAGTGGTGTTTCACTAAAATATTATTTGCAGTTATTTTTTCTTATCTAAATTTATTATAATACTTATTTATTAGGTTTAAATAAATATTTCCCTTCATAACTTATATTTACCTATTCAACTGTCATTCTTAATATCCATAACTTTCATGTTTTTCATATTTATAACATTCAAATGTTTAATTTATCATTAAGATATTTTTTATACTCCTCTTTTTTGTTCTATATAAATTTATATTTTTGTTTCATGAAATTCCTATCCGAGATTATCCTTTTCATTTTAAGGTTAAAGTAGTGAAGTCATTAACATGTAAAGTATGTAGTATATCTACCTTAATATGATTATATATCACTTTACAAAACTGAAGTAATTTTTCTATTTGATTCATGTTATAGTTTAACTTAATGGAGAAGACTTTTCAATTTGGATTGAATATGAGAGAAGATGTCGACAAACACTCGAAAAATTATGTACCTATTGTTTTATCTAATTTTCCATTTATATATTGTTATGAGTAAAATATTAAGAAGGATGCTTAATATATTTTTTCTTCCTATGTTTATTTTTTTTATTTTCTCTCTGTTAGTCTTCTTTAAATTAATTGTCTATATATAAATTATTGTCACAACATTTATTTGAGATTATTGCATGTTAGTACTCGTTACACAGATGTTTGGAGAAATTGGAATAGTAGGTTTGAACATAAACAATGAGATTGGCGTTGGAAGTGTCAGCTGCGACTTTTAGAGAGTCGACTTTTGCAGTTATCGCGGGTTTTGCTTTTGTAGGAGTTCTTGATGTAGCGTATGGGAGCAGTACAATTAACTATCATTTTTGGAGTTCACGCTTTTAAGATAGTGTAGTGTATAATGTATATGAAATAATAATGCTTTTCCAAAAATCAATGTAGTAATTACTATGTAACACATACAATTCGATGAAAATCTAATTGAATACACTATTTGTTAGAGTACATAAATATGAAGAACTATGAATTATGATTCTCAAGTATACTAACAACCTAAGACTTTTGTTCCTCAATCAATTCTAAAGGAAATTGGATAAGAAACTGAAGTACAAGGTCTCCTCTATTTGTTCTTTCTTGTTTAGATTTAGGCATGCCTTAGCCTGGTATGACTTTCTCAAATTCTTGATAAATGATTTCATCATCCAATGACATTGTCATTACTTCGTCTTTGCCAAAAGAGGTACAGATATTGTACACCCTGTAAGAGCTTGTACGAGAGGGACTTTAACTCCAAGAAGTCATCTCCTTCTCTCTTGTATAGTGGATGTGTTTTCTCATAAATTGAAAATATTATGTCTCCTTCTCTCTCATCGCCTTTACCTTTAAAAGTAATATTCGTTCCTCTCTTCCATCCTGGCTTCACCATTATAGTTACGACTTCTTCCTCTTTAACAATTAGCCTGCAAGTTACAAAATATTATTATGTTTCTATGTAGTTTTATACAGAGGCGAACCCAGGATTACCTTAGCTCATAGTTTTATAGATGGATTTGAATCCTGGTCTCAAAGGTGGTTTCTCCTATGCATTTTATGAGTGCATTGTTTACTAATATGATAATATATGTCAGTTTCTCAAAAAAGATATACATATATACATTATTTTTTGGTGTGGGNTATATATATATATATATATATATATATATATATATATATATATAAGAAATCGAGAAACATTGTTTTGAACTCTTAACGCCCAATGGACTCCGCCTCATAGGTACGCGGTCGAAATCCATCTTAACTTCTACAATTATCTTATTGCGATACTTCATAGCACAAAAGAGAAGAACAGAATTACACGATTACATATTCATAACATTTGATGATTCTTTTAATCTTAGGTTGGTTTTAAAAAAATGTGTCCATCATATTGTTGAGAAAATTGATCCCTCAAATGGCTTATGCAATAGGACATAGTTGATTTGTAGAGGCTTTAACGAGAATGTCATACATGCAAAAAAAAAAAACAGGACAATATTCTTCAAACCAAATATTTACTCCAACAATTATACTATAACAACACCCCTTCCCCTTTCTAAACTAACACTGTTTACGACTTGAAGTGTGTGATGGAGAAAAATGTGCGTAAGTTATACAATTTGAAGTAACTAAATATTTACTAGGCTGCAACGTGCAAGACTATATAGAATCAACCTCAATAAAGATATGAATTGTATTTATACCTAAACACTTTGACGCCCAATGGACTCTGACGCATAGCTACATTGTCTAATATATCCTAACTTTTGTAGTTATCTTATTGTGATACTTCATAGCACAAAAGAGAAGAAGAATTACAGAATTACATATGCATAACATTTGATGATTCTTTTATCTTTACACATTATGTTAGTTTTGAAAGAAAATGTGCCCATCATGTTCTCAAATGGCTAATGCAATGAGATAACGTTGATTTGTAGAGGATTTGACGAGAATTTCATACATGTAGAAAAAACAACAGATCAATATGCTACAAACCAGATGTTTACTACAACATTACAACGATAACCACACCCCTTCCCCTTTTTAAAAAGATAATGTTTACGACTTGAAGTGTGTGATGGAAACCAACGTGCCTGAGTTATATTATTTGAAGCGGCTATACATTTACCAGGCTGCAATGTACAAGAATACATAGAGTTGACTTCAGTAAAGATATGATCGGTATTTATATCTAAACACCCTAACACCTAATGGACTCTGCTGCATACGTACGTTGTCTGATAAATCCTATCTTTTAGAGTTATTTAATTATGATACTTCATAGCACAAAAGAGAAGATACATGATTATATATATATATATATATGTGTGTGTGTGTGTGTGTGTGTGTGTGTGTGTGTGTGTGTATATATATATGTATGTATATATATATATATATATATATATATATATATATATATATATATATATATATATATATATATATATATATATATATATATATATATATATATATATATATATATATATATATATATATATATATATATATATATATATATATATATATATATATATATATATATATATATATATATATATATATATATATATATATATATATATATATATATATATATATATATATATATATATATATATATATATATATATATATATATATATATATATATATATATATATATATATATATATATATATATATATATATATATATATATATATATATATATATATATATATATATATATATATATATATATATATATATATATATATATATATATATATATATATATATATATATATATATATATATATATATATATATATATATATATATATATATATATATATATATATATATATATATATATATATATATATATATATATATATATATATATATATATATATATATATATATATATATATATATATATATATATATATATATATATATATATATATATATATATATATATATATATATATATATATATATATATATATATATATATATATATATATATATATATATATATATATATATATATATATATATATATATATATATATATATATATATATATATATATATATATATATATATATATATATATATATATATATATATATATATATATATATATATATATATATATATATATATATATATATATATATATATATATATATATATATATATATATATATATATATATATATATATATATATATATATATATATATATATATATATATATATATATATATATATATATATATATATATATATATATATATATATATATATATATATATATATATATATATATATATATATATATATATATATATATATATATATATATATATATATATATATATATATATATATATATATATATATATATATATATATATATATATATATATATATATATATATATATATATATATATATATATATATATATATATATATATATATATATATATATATATATATATATATATATATATATATATATATATATATATATATATATATATATATATATATATATATATATATATATATATATATATATATATATATATATATATATATATATATATATATATATATATATATATATATATATATATATATATATATATATATATATATATATATATATATATATATATATATATATATATATATATATATATATATATATATATATATATATATATATATATATATATATATATATATATATATATATATATATATATATATATATATATATATATATATATATATATATATATATATATATATATATATATATATATATATATATATATATATATATATATATATATATATATATATATATATATATATATATATATATATATATATATATATATATATATATATATATATATATATATATATATATATATATATATATATATATATATATATATATATATATATATATATATATATATATATATATATATATATATATATATATATATATATATATATATATATATATATATATATATATATATATATATATATATATATATATATATATATATATATATATATATATATATATATATATATATATATATATATATATATATATATATATATATATATATATATATATATATATATATATATATATATATATATATATATATATATATATATATATATATATATATATATATATATATATATATATATATATATATATATATATATATATATATATATATATATATATATATATATATATATATATATATATATATATATATATATATATATATATATATATATATATATATATATATATATATATATATATATATATATATATATATATATATATATATATATATATATATATATATATATATATATATATATATATATATATATATATATATATATATATATATATATATGTGTGTGTGTGTGTGTGTGTGTGTGTGTGTGTGTGTGTGTGTGTGTATATATATATGTATGTATATATATATATATGTATGTGTATATATATATATATATACATATATATATATATATATATATACATATAAAAGTTTTTTTTTAATTTTATACATTAGATTTATTTTGAAAGAAGATGCGCCCATCATGTTGCAGAGAAAACTAGACCGCTCACATGGCTTATGCAATTGGACATGATTTATTTGTTGAGGCTTTGACTCGAACATTATACATGCAGAAAAATAACAGTTCAATATGCCCAATACTAGGTGTTTACTCCACCAATACAACTATCACCACTACCATCCCTCCGCTAAAATGAAGGATACCCTTTTAAATTTTATTCAGAAATAATTACGTCTATGTTTTTGTAATGATGATAAATAAAGCTAAAGATCAAACATTATCAAATGTAGGAGTATACCTACCACAACATGCTTTCTCGCATGGCAAACTATATGTTCCACTATCTAGAGGAGTATATATTCCAACAAAACAAGTGCAGCTTGCGACTGAACAACTAGATTGGTGCACAAGGACATATACAAGAAATACTCTCTACAAGAAAGTATTACGTAAGATTTGATTAATTCAAAATTGTAAGAAATCAAATAGAAAAATAAATATACTACACATGTAGCTAATGAAAATTATATTGGAAGAATTCTTAGTTTTTATGGAAGAGGAGACGATACGAAAAACACCAGACATCTACCACAGAAGACATTACTTTTGTGTATATAAAGTTATTCAAATGTAGGGTACACTGAATTTCAAAATTAAAAGGGAATATACACTTCATGACACGACATAACTAAGGGAAAAAACTGTTAATTCGTGCATAATTACTTACTCACAAATTGCCTAAAAAGAATTTAAAAATACGATGTTCGTCACTGCATGCCAAACAAGAAAGAAGACAAATAAATTTGCCACTCACTTAGTATGACGTAGTGCAATATTAAACATAGATTGATATGTTTAAAGCCTAAAATATACTTAATAGATAAAATTTCTCGTGTATAGGGAACTCAAAACATAACCTATACATGCAACACACGTGCAGTGAATCTAGTATTACTAAAAATAGGAAGCTCCTTACCTCAAATATGAATTATCATTTTTCCCTTCTACTTAATTAAAATGATTAAATTTTTAATTAAATATTAATATTTTAATCACATAATAACGTAATTTAAATTGGGCATAATACATATATTGGACCATAAACTTGACTTCAAAATTTAACTTTGACCTTGAACTTTCATAATGCACAAACAAGAACTTTAACTATCCAACTTTTAAATAAATAAACATGTGAATCCTACATGAAAAAATACACGTAGGACAAAAAATGACATGTAGGAAGACATGTGGAACATGTGTGCCTATGTAACGACCTGTTAAGTCGTTTTGAGCAGCAGATTTTATTTCTGGAAAAACTGGCTGAGTCGACGGATCCCACGACGGAACGTTATGGGCACGACGGACCGTCGTGGGGGTCTCGTTCCAAAACACTTAGAATTCTGAAATTTGGGTACTGAAATCGACTCTCTGAACTTCGTAACGGAATGGCAGGACGGACTGTCGTGGGCACGACGGACCGTCACACATCTTCCATAAAATTTACTCTCTGAACTTTGG
>NC_028647.1:42916613-42920115 GCF_001406875.1 Solanum pennellii
TGATGATGCCTTGGTATAAAAGAAGGCTTGATGAACTAAAGTAATGAGATTAGTGGATCGGGTGTCACGTTCCGACACCAGGATACAAATAGAGGATCGGGTGTCATGTTCAGACACCAGGATAGAGATAGAGGATCGGGTGTCACGTTCCGACACCAGGATAGAAATAGAGGATCGGGTGTCACGTTCCGACACCAGGATAGTATATGGATCGGAGGTCACGTTCCGGCACCAGGATAGTATATGGATCGGAGTGTCACGTTCCGACACCAGGATAGTATATGGATCGGAGTGTCACGTTCCGACACCAGGATAGTATATGGATCGGAGGGTCACGTTCCGACACCAGGATAGTATATGGATCGGGTGTCACGTTCCGGCACCAGGATAGTATATGGATCGGAGTGTCACGTTCCGACACCAGGATAGTATATGGATCGGGTGTCACGTTCCGGCACCAGGATAGTATATGGATCGGAGTGTCACGTTCCGACACCAGGATAGTATATGGATCGGGTGTCACGTTCCGGCACCAGGATAGTATATGGATCGGAGTGTCACGTTCCGACACCAGGATAGTATATGGATCGGGTGTCACGTTCCGGCACCAGGATAGTATATGGATCGGAGTGTCACGTTCCGACACCAGGATAGTATATGGATCGGGTGTCACGTTCCGGCACCAGGATAGTATATGGATCGGAGTGTCACGTTCCGACACCAGGATAGTATATGGATCGGGTGTCACGTTCCGGCACCAGGATAGTATATGGATCGGAGTGTCACGTTCCGACACCAGGATAGTAGTAGTGGAGCGGAGTGTCACGTACCGACACAAGAGGAATAAAGATAATGAATCTTGAAATATGTTAAAACACTCAATCTAAAGAACATGTTTCCCAAAAGAGTATGGTGTGGAGGCTTGAGTACTCATAGATGTGGTTGGTGATGTTATAAATGATTTTATACTTGTTGCTATCACCTGTTAAGAATATTAGTCGATTTTATGTTATTATCTGATATATACTGTTTTCTAGTTTGAGTTGGCCGATGATATCTACTCAGTACCCGTGTTTTGTACTGACCCCTACTTGTATTTGTTTTCCTTGTTATTTGTGGAATGCAGCAAACATACCGTCGTCTTCAACTCAACCGCAACTCTAGCCAGTCTTCATTACACCGGATTTCAGGGTGAGCTAATGCTTCTAGCTTGGACTGGATCTTCTTCCTCATGTCTTGATGCCTTGAAGTTCCGGCATGGACTAGCTTTTGTTTATTTTAGCTTCTTAGAATACTCTTAGTTTAGTAATTTGATCATAGATGTTCTTGTGGTGATGACTTCCAGATTTTGGGGAATAATAGATGTTGAATTTTAGAAGTTATTGAATTGGTTTTTATTAATGAGTTTAAGTCTTCCGCATTACTTTCTGTTGATATTAAATTGAAATGTTAAGGTTTAGATTGGTTGGTTCGCTCACATAGGAGGGTAAGTGTGGGTGCCAGTCGCGGCTCGGTTTTGGGTCGTGACAAACTTGGTATCAGAGCATTAGGTTCGTTGGTCTCATCACACAAGAACGAGTCTAGTAGAGTCTTAAGGAACGGTAGGGGGACGCCTTTACTTTTCTTTGAGAGGCTATAGGACTTTAGGAAAATTCCATTCTTTCTTTCTTTCGTGCTATTACTTGAATCCAATTGGTATCTAGGTGATACAAATTGGTATCTGACCATCTTCACTCTATTTCGCAGATGGTTAGAACTAGAGCAACGACTACGCCAACACCAGCACCGGCGGGACAGGGTGCGTCTGAGCCAGCCACTGGGGCTGTAGCTCGAGGAAGAGCAGCGGCAAGAGGCCGTGGTAGAGGTCGTGGGAGGACGTCCTCTAGGGGAAGAGGACAAGCACCCGTCCCATCTGGTACTAGGGCGGTGACTCCTCCACCGACTGAGGAAGTAGTAAGAGAGGGTGAGGAAGGGGAAACTGAGCAAGTGCAGAATGAGGAACTACCACCCCAACCTACCCCAGAGATGATAAATCAGGTTCTTGCTTATCTTAGTGGGTTATCTGATCAAGGTCAAACACCTCCAGTGTTTTCTGCACCAGCACCTCAGGTTCCGGAAGTACAACAGGCAACTGCTGCGGCTCCCCGCATGGATGCTCCATTGGAAATAGGCACGTTTCCTCGTTTGACTACAGGGCCTATAATGACAAGCGATCAGCATGAACTTTTCAGTAAGTTCTTGAAATTGAAACCTCCAGTCTTCAAGGGTGCTGAATCTGAGGATGCCTACGATTTTCTGGTTGATTGTCATGAGTTACTACATAAAATGGGTATAGTGGAACGATTTGGCGTTGAGTTTGTAACCTATCAGTTTCAGGGAAACGCCAAAATGTGGTGGCGGTCACATGTTGAGTGTCAACCGGCACAGGCACCACCTATGACTTGGGCGTCATTCTCTAGCTTGTTTATGGAGAAGTATATACCCCGGACTTTGAGGGATAGGAGGAGAGATGAGTTCTTGAGCCTAGAGCAAGGCAGAATGACGGTCACTGCGTATGAGGCTAAGTTTCGTGCATTATCTAGGTATGCCACCCAGCTTTGCTTCAGTTCACAAGAGCGGATTCGCCGTTTTGTGAAAGGGTTGAGGTCAGATTTGCGGATTTCAGCCTTACAGGTAGCGGCTACAGCGAAAACCTTTCAGGAAGTGGTAGACTTCGTGATAGAAGTAGAGGGGGTGAAGCCAGATGACTTCACCATGGCATCGACGTCTAAAAGGTTTCGTAAGGGAGGTGAGTTTAATGGTTCTTACTCCAGAGGGCAGGGTTTAGGAGGTTATCCAGCCCGACCTATTCAGTCTTCACTGCAGACCGTAGTTGGGGGTCCACCGCAGATCGGTCAACATTTCTCTGAGTCTGAAGGTCATCCCCAGACCTCGTCGTTCTCACAGAGACCTATGCTTGAGTCCAGAGAGTGTTATGGATGTGGAGAGATCGGACACATTAGGAGGTTTTGTCCAAAACTAGGTTACAGACCCCCAACAGTCAGAGGTAGAGGTGGTCATGGAAGAGGCCGTTATTCTGGAGGGCGTGGTGGCCGAGGTATCAACCGACACACTATGACTCAATACAAAATCTTTGTACAATAGTATCCATGTTTTATCCTTTTCAATCATTTGGCTATCAATCCCGATTAATCTCATCAAATTTATGCATGCTATCACTATTAGGCTTGAATTATGTGGGATCCGAGCATGACACAGACTCACCATGCACTAACACCTATCCTCTTCAATTTATTACCGAGATGCTAATATTTCCGGTAATGCACCTAGTGTTCTCACTTTATAACAAAATCCTCATTTTTCACACAATGATTTCAGTTTGAGTATGAGGATTACTTTTCAACACTCGCTCTCAAAACAAATTCATGCTCATTCATACATATTGCCATAAGCTTGCCCTTATTTTCACTGCCTTAAGTTCGCTATACAACCCTTAGGATCA
>NC_028647.1:42920423-42920573 GCF_001406875.1 Solanum pennellii
CACCCTCAACTCATGGCTTTGCCATGAGTCAAAGTACACAATACCCAAAGTTGGGTCACGACCATAATGAAGGTTGCTTACTGCATTAGCCACCCTCAACTTATGCTTTTGGCATAAGCTGAGGTGCACATGTCCAAGGAGGGACCAGGG
>NC_028647.1:42920757-42974168 GCF_001406875.1 Solanum pennellii
AACCAGGCAAGTTCTAGCTCAGTACAAATAGTGGACTATTCAAATCTTCCTCACACTCACTTGACATTTCATCACTCTACCAGATTATCAGACACCTAGTTCGAATTTTAGACTTAGTGTAATGAAGTGGTGTACCTCTATGTCATGCTTAGAGCCACACATTTATCAATTACTATGCCTAGTCATGCATCATTTTACATTTTATCAGGATATCATTTTAGCCATCATGCTACAGAATTAAACTATGTACACAAGATATAGACATGCCGGTTCAATAGAAAAAGTAATCACGCTCTTGAGGAAAAAGAATACAGGCAAGAAAACCCCAAAAGAGGATAGTGAATTGGGCTACTCAGAATTCATAAAAAAATGAAATACTAGAGTGGTAGGTGAAGCAAACCTGGGGCGCAAAGCACAGACGATCAGCAAGCTGGTGGGTCCGGTTCCTCGGAACCCACTTCCTCTGTAATCAGGACACCCTCAGTTGTGTCCTAAACAACAACAGCACTATCAGCAGTGCCTCCCGCTATCTCCACAGTTAGAGAGCTAGACGCCCCAGCCGCTAACTCTCCTGCTCTCATCTGGTGCGCCTCCTCCTCAGCAAGCGAGGTTCTCCTCGCAGCCTCCATCTCACGGCGCTCCTTCTTCCGTGCTCGCGCCTCATCCTCCGCTTGACCCCTACGCCTCTTGTCATGCTCTCGAGGGGGAGGTGGTGGAATCTCTGAGGTAGAGAATAGGGCCGCCAACATTGTGTATTCAATAGGATCGACAGAGGGGGCCTCAGACTCAAGCACCCTAGCCTCTAAGATCATGTCAATATATGTGCGAAGACTGTCGACCGCAGCCCGAAGAGTCGACACATCCACTGGAGGAGCAGGCCGGGCTAGCACCCGCAACTCAAAAGCGTCCAAGTGCTGGTAAACCTCAGCGTTCTTCCTCTCTCTCTGCTGGACCATTTTCCGCTCCAAGCACTCTTCTGCCTCGGTAATAGACCTCTGCATCCACAGATAGATATGATACAGAAGTGTAGCCATTTGCGCCTCTAATTTTTGGACCCTAGCAAGCAAGACCAGAGCGGGTAAAGGGGCTGTGCGAGAGGAGCTCGGGGCAGTGCTACTACCCGGGATAGACTCGACCGGGGTAGTGTCAGTGGAAGCCGCCTGGGTAGCCGTGCGGGCCTGGGCTACCATATCAGCCAGATCGTCAGCAAGTGGGGGCAGCTCTGCACGGGGCCCTCTGCGTGGAGCCAACTCATTGGCCTCATCTCTGATCAGGCCGACATCAACAGTGCCCAGAGGGGTCTTGAGCTGATCAACGTGCCATATAGGCACACCCGCAGAGAGAAAATATCATCCACGAGAAAGGGTAAGTAGTTGTGACCTTAAAAGCCCTCTCGTGCATGACCGCCTGTAGAAGCCACGCAAAATCCACCTTGAATCCGGCTATCATTGCCGCCATCAGTACTTCTCGAACCCATGTGACGATATTATCAGCGGCTGTGGGGGAAAGGCAGTGGCGGACAATCAACAACAAAAACTTTGCCGTGATAGTCAGGTTGGCCCTCTTGATGGCCCCCTTCGACTCGGTAACCCAGTCGGCACCCTCTCCATCAACGGACAAGTGCAGGGCCATCCACCTCTTGCTGGTCTCTCTCAGCGATGGCTCGCGCAGGAATTGGCCATCTTTAATAAGCTGCCATCGGTAGTCAAACTCGGCAGTGAGAGGTGTCCGATTAGCATCAAAATCCTCGTCGTATAAAAACCGGCGGATCGCAGGCAGGGAGATATCAACCTGAACGCCCCGTACTCGGAGCTGCTCCAGCAGGGCCTCTTTGGCGTGGGCAACTCGCCTATCAATCTGTGATCGGAGAGTTGCTACGTAGGATGCATAGAACTCTCGGACCATCTCATCACTATAACGTCTCAACAGACGTGCTGTCCACTCCAGTCGATGTCCGGTGAAGAGATTGTGGATCTCAGGCATTGTCGGGAGACTCCTTGTAAGGACCCGCCGCTCCAATGTGAGTGTTCGAATCATAACTCCTTTGTCAATCAGGAACTTTGCGTCGGAGTAGACTTGAAATTGCCCGTCGACACACCACCGGTTGGGCTGGTCAGTAGCCAGGGTGAGAGCATGAGCTGGTGAACCGGGTGAGGATTCCGAACTGTCAGCCTCATCAGACGAGGCCGACGCTGCAGCGGTGGAAGGTGCGGGAACCTCAAAGGCGGAGGCTTCCTCCGACCACGAAACTCCTGAGGATCCAGACGCTCCTTCTTCATTGGTGGCTGACCCAGAAGGTGTGCCGGTCAGTGTGCGCTCCTCATCAGACTGGGAGGCAGTGACTACGCTGGACGCCACCTTTTTAGGTGTGTCTCTTGCAGCACGTGCAGCACGGGAAGGGGTGGAATTGCCTGGGGGCACGTACTCAGGGTCACGCTCATCATCAGAGCCAATGACCAGGCGGGCAGACGGGGCGACAGACTTCGATCGCCCGCGTGCATAGACTCGATCTTGTTTTGGTGCCATACTTGATAGTACCTGTAAAGGATCAATATTAGTACTAGAAGTAGCATACAAGACAAGAAAAACCACACAAAATAAATAGAAAATAAAATTAAAATAAAATGACATTTATATAGTAACAGTGAAACACGACGGGCCAGGTGACTGCTCGTCGTGACTATGGCGGACCGTCATGGGGTCCGTCGTGTATTACATAGACTTTGTATATATGGAGAACCCTGAAGGAGAGTCTCTGAAAAGTATGACGGTATGTGTAGGACGGACCGTCACAGGTACGACGGTCCATCGTAGGTGTCCGTCAGAGGACACTTGAAAAAAATATGGAGACCCTTAATAGAGGAGTCTATGACCATCACAACGGTCATGCAGGACGGACCGTCTTGGGTATGATGGTTCATCGTACTTTTCCATTTGAGGACACTTAGAAAAATGGAGAGAGACCCTTAGGAACAGGGTCTCTGACAACTAGAATGGTTGTGCAGGACGGACCTTTGTAAAGATGATGGTCCGTCACATGTGTCCGTTGGAGGACACTTAGAAAAAGTGAGAGACCCTCAGGAATAGGGTCTCTGACAACCATTACAGTTGTGCAGGACAGACCGTCGTAAAGACGATTGTCCATCACTTGTGTCCGTTGGAGGACACTTAGAAATAGTGAGAGACCCTTAGGAATAGGGTCTCTGACAACCATTACAGTTGTGCAGGACAGACCGTCGTAAAGACGATTGTCCATCACTTGTGTCCGTTGGAGGACACTTAGAAATAGTGAGAGACCCTTAGGAATAGGGTCTCTGACAACCATTACAGTTGTGCAGGACAGACCGTCGTAAAGACGATTGTCCATCACTTGTGTCCGTTGGAGGACACTTAGAAATAGTGAGAGACCCTTAGGAATAGGGTCTCTGACAACCATTACAGTTGTGCAGGACAGACCGTCGTAAAGACGATTGTCCATCACTTGTGTCCGTTGGAGGACACTTAGAAATAGTGAGAGACCCTTAGGAATAGGGTCTCTGACAACCATTACAGTTGTGCAGGACAGACCGTCGTAAAGACGATTGTCCATCACTTGTGTCCGTTGGAGGACACTTAGAAATAGTGAGAGACCCTTAGGAATAGGGTCTCTGACAACCATTACAGTTGTGCAGGACAGACCGTCGTAAAGACGATTGTCCATCACTTGTGTCCGTTGGAGGACACTTAGAAATAGTGAGAGACCCTTAGGAATAGGGTCTCTGACAACCATTACAGTTGTGCAGGACAGACCGTCGTAAAGACGATTGTCCATCACTTGTGTCCGTTGGAGGACACTTAGAAATAGTGAGAGACCCTTAGGAATAGGGTCTCTGACAACCATTACAGTTGTGCAGGACAGACCGTCGTAAAGACGATTGTCCATCACTTGTGTCCGTTGGAGGACACTTAGAAATAGTGAGAGACCCTTAGGAATAGGGTCTCTGACAACCATTACAGTTGTGCAGGACAGACCGTCGTAAAGACGATTGTCCATCACTTGTGTCCGTTGGAGGACACTTAGAAATAGTGAGAGACCCTTAGGAATAGGGTCTCTGACAACCATTACAGTTGTGCAGGACAGACCGTCGTAAAGACGATTGTCCATCACTTGTGTCCGTTGGAGGACACTTAGAAATAGTGAGAGACCCTTAGGAATAGGGTCTCTGACAACCATTACAGTTGTGCAGGACAGACCGTCGTAAAGACGATTGTCCATCACTTGTGTCCGTTGGAGGACACTTAGAAATAGTGAGAGACCCTTAGGAATAGGGTCTCTGACAACCATTACAGTTGTGCAGGACAGACCGTCGTAAAGACGATTGTCCATCACTTGTGTCCGTTGGAGGACACTTAGAAATAGTGAGAGACCCTTAGGAATAGGGTCTCTGACAACCATTACAGTTGTGCAGGACAGACCGTCGTAAAGACGATTGTCCATCACTTGTGTCCGTTGGAGGACACTTAGAAATAGTGAGAGACCCTTAGGAATAGGGTCTCTGACAACCATTACAGTTGTGCAGGACAGACCGTCGTAAAGACGATTGTCCATCACTTGTGTCCGTTGGAGGACACTTAGAAATAGTGAGAGACCCTTAGGAATAGGGTCTCTGACAACCATTACAGTTGTGCAGGACAGACCGTCGTAAAGACGATTGTCCATCACTTGTGTCCGTTGGAGGACACTTAGAAATAGTGAGAGACCCTTAGGAATAGGGTCTCTGACAACCATTACAGTTGTGCAGGACAGACCGTCGTAAAGACGATTGTCCATCACTTGTGTCCGTTGGAGGACACTTAGAAATAGTGAGAGACCCTTAGGAATAGGGTCTCTGACAACCATTACAGTTGTGCAGGACAGACCGTCGTAAAGACGATTGTCCATCACTTGTGTCCGTTGGAGGACACTTAGAAAAAGTGAGAGACCCTCAGGAATAGGGTCTCTGACAACCATTACAGTTGTGCAGGACAGACCGTCGTAAAGACGATTGTCCATCACTTGTGTCCGTTGGAGGACACTTAGAAAAAGTGAGAGACCCTCAGGAATAGGGTCTCTAACAACCAAAACGGTTGTGCAGGACGGACCGTCGTGAGGATGACGGTCCGTCGCATATGTCCGTATGAGGAAACTTGCATAAAATTGGACAGTGGAATGTTAGGGCTTTTTGAACGGACCCTACGATGGTCCGTCGTGGGAACGACGGTCCGTCATCGGGGTCTCGTTCTGTAAATCAGTGACAGAACTAGGGGTGCCCCATTCATCCCCTATGACCCAAATCGAATTGGTAGTGTTTGAACCTACATTTGTCTAACCCAAATACCTAGTAAACTAGCAATGCTAAAGCACCTATTTCTAGGGTTGTAAACACGGCAATTTCAAAGATTTTTAACCTAGGTTACACAGAATTTTATATAAAAGAAATGAACATATCAAGAAGAACTAGGCTAATACTAATTGATAAACAAAAATGCAAGATAAATGAGTAGAAATTAGAGACACATAATTGAGAATTGGAGAAAACAAGATGGAAAGGTACTTGGTAATCAAGAAGACACCCACAGCAGCAACTCCGACTAATAGATGATAACTTTTAGGACTTTGGAGAATTTTGGGGGAACAATGATCGGTTGAAGAGGGAGAGATTTTGGAAGTTGAAAAGGGAGGGAAATAGGAAGAATAGTGAAGGAATGGGGGTGAAATGAAGGGTTGGGGATTTTTATTGGTGAGATTTTGTAAAAAAACTCCAGCCGGGTCGGGTCGGGTACGCCTCTTTAATGACGCGACGATTCCCCGACGACGGTCCGTCTCAGTCGTGAAGATCCGTCGTCAGTTCCGTCGTGTGTGCCCTAGGTTGAAAATAACAGAAAAACGTACCTTGCATGACGGATTCATGCGACGGTCCATCGAAGGCGCAACGGTCCGTCGCTGTATCCGTCAGTGACTGCTGCAGAGTAATTTTCTGCAGAATTTCCTGGTGATGTGCCTCAAAATTTAAAACCCATAAGTAGAAAATGCTACCATTACTAAAAAGACTATAAGTATTGGGTTGCCTCCAAACAAGCGCCTGATTTAATGTCACGGCACGACTGAGGAAACTTGATTACTCAGACTTCATCAAGATGGTATGCCTCGATCACTTCATTCGCCTATTTAGCATGCCCAAAATAGATTTTTATGCGTTGTCCATTCACCTTGAACCGCACACCCTCCTTAGTTTCCAACTCAACTTCTCCATGAGGGAATAGTTGGGTAACCAAGTAAGGACCAGTCCATTTGGACTTGAGCTTGCCCAGAAACAAGCGCAACCTAGAATTGAATAAAAGCACAAAATCCCCGATCATAAACTCTCGTTTTTAAATTTTTTTGTCATGGTACTTCTTCATCTTTTCTTTGTATATGGCTGAGCTTTCATAAGCTTCCAGTCGAAATTCATCGAGTTCATTCAACCCAGTTAACCGTTGTTCTGCAGCTTCGCTCCAATTCCTTTTCAACTTCTTCATAGCCCACATGGCTTTATGCTCTAACTCAACCGGAAGATGACAAGCTTTCCCATATACAAGTTGGTATAGGGACATACTTATGAAAGTCTTATACGCTGTCCGGTAGGCCCAAAGAGCATCATCAAGCCTCCTTGACCAATCCGTTCTACTAGCGTTCACTGTTTTTGACAATATCTGTTTGATCTCCCGATTCGACACTTGAACTTGCCCACTAGTTTGAGGGTGGTAAGGGGTGGCCACATTATGGAGAACCCCATATTTCTCCAATAACCCCTTGAACAATCTGTTGCAGAAGTGGGAGCCCCCATCACTAATTATTTCCCTTGGGGTGCCAAAACGAGAGAATATATTTTTTTTAAGAACGTAGTGACACTCTTCCCTTCATTGTTTGCGAGGGCGATGGCTTCGACCCATTTAGATACATAATCAACTGCTACTAGAATGTACTTCATTCCATGAGAACTCACAAAAGGGCCCATAAAGTCACTACCCCAAACATCAAATAACTCAATCACAAGAATGGGATTTAGAGGGAGCTCTTGCTTTCTTGAAATGCCGCCATCTCGTTGGCATCTGTCACATGCTTTAGCAAACTCATGAGCATCTTGATGAAGAGTTGGCCAATAGTAACCACATTGTAATATCTTATGAGCGGTTCGGATACCGCTGTGATGTCCACCAACGGGTGAGGAATGACATGCCTTCAACACACTCAACATCTCACATTCTTGCACACAACCCCGAATAATCCCGTCGACACAACTCCTATATAAGTATGGTTCATCCCAAAAGAACTTCTTCACATCGTACATGAACTTTTTTCTTTGATGAAAGGACAAGTCCGATGGAACAATATCACTAGCCAGATAGTTCGCAAACTCTACGAACCATGGGATCAAGTCTTGTGAAGCAGCCAATACATGCTCATCGGGGAAAGTATCATCAATGTCAGTCTTATCCCCCAACTCTCTCATAGCTTCATCCTCTAGATGTGAAAAATGATCAGCAACTTGATTTTCAGTTCCTTTTCTATCCATCACTTCGAAGTCAAATTCTTGTAGCAGTAATACCCAATGAATCAACCTAGGTTTCGCATCCTTCTTTGCCATCAAATATGTCAATGCTGAGTGGTCAGTATGCACTATAACTCTAGGACCTAGCAAATAGGAGCGAAATTTCTCAAAAGCAAAACTACTGGAAGGAGTTCTTGCTCAGTTACTTTGTAGTTCTTCTGAGCTTCATTTAGTGCTTTACTAGCATAGTAAATGGGGTGAAGGATTTATTTCTTTCTCTGTCCCAATACTACACCAAGAGCAACCCCACTAGCATCGCACATCACCTCAAATGGACTGTTCCAATCCGGAGAAATAATGATAGGCGCAGACACCAATTTTTCTTTTAGCTCACTGAATGCTTTAAGACAGGATTCATCAAAACAAAATTTACAATCTTTCTCCAGCAGTTTGCACAATGGATGTGCAATCTTTGAAAAGTCATTGATGAATATCCGGTAAAAACCTGTATGCCCAAGAATGCTTCTCACACCTTTCACAGAGATCAGTGGGGGAAGTCTCTCTATTACCTCGACTTTAGCTCGATCCACCTTTATGCCCTTTTCTGAAATGCGATGACCCAAAACAATACCTTCTTTCACCATGAAATGAAATTTTTCCCAATTTAGTACTAAATTGCACTCTTCATGTCTCTTGAGGACCTCAGGTAAATTGGTCAAACACCGCTCGAATGAATTACCAACCACATAAAAATCATCCATAAAAACTTCAATAGTATCCTCCACCATGTCGGAAAATATCGACATCATACATCTCTGAAATGTGGCGGGTGCATTGCAAAACCCAAACGACATTCTTTTGAACGCAAAGGTCCTATATGGACAAGTAAAAGTCGTTTTCTCTTGATCTTCTGGTGCAATAGAAATCTGATTATACCCCGAATATCCATCAAGAAAACAGTACTACCCTTTTCCGGAAAGTATATCCAACATCTGATCCATGAAGGGCATAGGAAAGTGGTCTTTTTCAGTCCATGAATTTAATTTTCGGTAATCCATACACACCCTCTATCAAGTAACCGATCTCATTGGAACAAGTTCATTTTTTTCGTTGGGGACCACAGTCATTCCCCCTTTTTTAGGTACACACTGAACAGGGCATACCCAACTACTATCGGCGATCGGATAGATTACTCCGGCGTCAAACCACTTAATGATTTCCTTCTTCACGACCTCTTGCATAGGAGGATTTAAGCGTCTTTGGTGCTCAATACTTGGCTTATGATCAGGCATGAGTTTGATTTTATGAGAGCAAATACCAGGAGGGATCCCAATAATGTCCGCAATAGTCCACCCAATAGCTCTTTTGAATCTTTTTAGCACTTTCACCAAACTCTCAACTTGTTGTTCATTCAGGTCTGATGCAATGATTACCGGCAAAGTGTCACCATTTCCTAAGAATTCATACCTGAGATGAGGTGGGAGAGCTTTTAGTTCTAACATAGGAGCCTCCTCTATAGATGGTTTCGAGGGTAAGGACTCGCGATTCTTCATATCTAACTCATATTTCTACGGTTTAAATCGAACATCACCTCAATCAAGAGCCGCGACTAATGACTCATACTCTTTAATGCAATCGCTATAAAAATTCATTATCACTGCCGCTAATGCTTCTACACCTAGACGTTCTTCTATTTGTGTCTCAGATGTCTCACCCATGTTGTAGGATATAGCAGATACCGATTGGAGCTCACCACTCTACCTCATGGACCTACAAATGTTAAAGGTCACTTCCTCATTGTTCAACCAAAATTTCATCTGCCCCTTTTCCATGTCTACTAAGGCTCTTCCCGTGGCAAGGAATGGCCTCCCAAGAATAATGGGCACTTCAAAATCGACTTCACAATCAAGAATAACAAAATCTGCCGGAAATATGAACGACTCCACTTTTACTAGCACATCGTGGAGTATCCCTATAGGCCTTTTTACTGTTCGATCAGCCATCAGTAGCCGCATCGCAGTGGGCTTTGGATCACCCAAACCCAACTTCTTGTAAATCGAGAGGGGCATGAGATTTATGCTTGCCCCCAGATCACATAATGATTTCGCAAAATGTAATAGCCCGATTGTACAAGGAATAGTGAACGCACCCGGATCTTCTTTCTTTTGTACCAGAGATCTTGTAGCAATAGCACTACAATGCTGCATTCTATCATCATCCTCAAAAGTGACCGATCTTTTCTTTGTAACCAGATCTTTCATAAACTTGGCGTAACCGGGCATTTGTTCTAAAGCTTCTACCAAAGGGACATTGATAGAAAGTTGCTTCAACATTGTTATAAAACGCCGATATTTACCATCCTCAGTCTTTTTCAATAATTTTTGAGGAAATGGGGGTGGTGGCCTAGGCAAGGGAGTTACCTTTTTAGGCACTTCAGCATCTTTTACAGTGTTATCCTCTACTTCACCATTAACATCTACCACTTTATCAGTATGTTTTGTCACCTTTTTCTCATTAGACGGCATAGGTGGATCAATGGTTTGCTTGCCACCGCGAGTAGTGATTGCCATACAATGTCCATCATTTTTCAGATTTTGGACAGTGTTGCTATGAAGAGTGCCCGGTTGCCGTGTGTTCACAGTCGCAGATAATTGGGCCAATTGTAACGCAAGTTGCTTAATTGATATTGCATGTGTATCGACTTTTTGCCCAACTCTTTATTGTGCTTATCACTTCCATCGAACCTCCTCATCATTTTATGCAACATATCCTCCACTCGCAACATAATACCTCCTCCATCCCTAGGAGTAACTTCACGATTTTGAGGAGGAAAATAGGGCCCATTCCTGTCATTTCTATTACCATAGTTACCCCTTTTGAAGTTGTTCTCGCGGTTATAGTTTCCATCTCGGACATAATGACCCTCACGGTTGTAGTTACCATAGTTCCGACCTCGGTTCCCTTGACCTTGGCGCCAATTCTCCTGATTAGAGCCTTGGTCACTTGGTCGGAAACCCCCCGTCTGCTCATTTACTGCATAGGAATCCTCCTCATAATAGCACTCATCATTTTGTGGCGGTGGTTTCGACAAGTAGTTGATTGCATTTATCTTTTCAGCACCTCCACTGACATGTTTTAGTACCAACCCAAGCTCAATTCTCATCTGAGCCATTTCTTCGCGAATCTCATCTGTGGCTGGGTTGTGAGTGGACTGCACTGCGAAGGTGTTTATCCCGGTATCTGACTTCCTAGTACTCCAAGCTTTATTATCCCGGGAGATTTTCTTTAATTTTTCAGCAATCTCAGCATAAGGACACTCCCCATAAGATTCACCTGCTATAGTGTCCAACACCGCTTTATTATTATCATCCTGTCCCCGATAGAAGTATTCCTTCAGTGACTCATTATCTATATGGTGATTTGGGACTCTTCTCAAGAACGAGGTGAATCTATCCGAAGAACTACTAACTGATTCTCCTGGTAGTGCCACAAAGTTGTTCACTCTGTCTTTGTGATTTAGTTTCTTGGAGACCGAATAGTAGCGTGCTAAGAAAACATCCCTTAGTTGGTTCCAAGTGAAAATTGAGTTGTACGGGAGCTCAGTGAACCATATAGTAGCCTCTCCCGTCAGTGAGAGAGGAAACACTCTAAGCCCTATTATATCTAAGTCCAAGTCAGGCCTCCCTACAAAACTTTTACACACTGCCCTTACATTAGCTATATGGGCATGTGGATCCTCAGAAGGTAGCCCTGAAAACAATCCTCTGGCAGTGAAAATTTGCATCAGGCTACTAGTTACCACAAAGGTGTGGCCTGTGGGTAGAGGAGGCAAGACAAGTGGCCCATCGGAGTCTACTATGTTATCGTAGCATATGTAGTATGCTTGGGGACGTGGAACGGGATTTTGTCCCATCTGTTGATGTTCACCCGGGGCATCGGGTAACCACTGACCATGAACATCAACTGGAGCTGAGATGTTCTGGTTTTGATCATCATCATTGATTCCCAAGTTTCGATTCATGTTGCGTAGTGTACGCTCTAATTCGTGATCGTAGGGAAACAAGAGTTCCCTTCCTCTCCGTGTATTTGGCATACAAGGAGGTTGGTTCCGCACGAATCAAAAACAATAAAAACAAAGTAAAATCAAGAAAATATCAACTAAACTATAGTAAATAAATTTAAGTTAATCTAAAAGCTATAATCCCCGAAAGCGGCGCCAAAATTTGATACGCTCAAACTTACTTCTCAAATAAGAAGTAAAGTGGTCGTGTCAAGTAAATAACCCAACTAGTGAGGTTGGGATCTTTCCCACGAGGAAAATAGTTTAGCCTTAACTTCAATCTATTATTACTATTGTTCAGTCAATTACTTCCTTGGAAAGCAAAAACAATAAAAGGGGGGTTTCTATTTCTAAATGAATGAAAATAACTAACGAAATTGAAAGAGACACTTGACAACTTCGAATGTTGGAGTTTAATCAATTAATCAAAGTAACTAGGGTTTACGTGTTCCCCACAGGTTCATAACTTGAAAATTCTAACTATAACAATTCTTTCCTAGTATCTTGCATGCAAAGTGAAAAGTTATGTATTTCTAAATCCTTGGTCCGACATCTAGAAAATTTCACTACGCACCTTGGTCCGGCTACGTGTGTTGCTATCGTAACCCTTATCTTTACCTCATATTAAGCATCATATTCGATATTTGATTAAGTTATTAACTCGTACCAATCAATACTAGACTATTAGATAGTATAAACTAAATCTATGTTGATAATTCTTTTCCTATTATCTACCTCCTTGGTCCGGCAAGTAGCATTAAGGCGAGTTCTAACGTTGGCCATCCGTTAAAAAGACTTCCAAGCGAAAGAATTATTAATACATGCAAGACACTATTCTAGAATTGTTATTTTAGTTAGGTTTTACCTCATTATTTGCCTATGGTTCCCACAACCCTAGTTATGGAGTTTAGTTACCCATAGTCATAATCACAATATTCAAATATATGATATAAAAATTCATGTACTTACTTCAATGAGAAAGAGTAAAATCTGAAATTTCGCTTGATTAATCAACAAAAATCACCAACAATCACTTACAAGAATCTCACAAAAAGTCTAACGATAATCAAAGGCCTAACCAAATAATCATGAGTCTAACCTAACAATACAGTGTCTAACCTAAAAAATGAGGTTTTTCGAACTATTTATAGAAAATAAAAACCTAATTAAAAAAGGATTCTATTTGCTAGAAATCTGTCAAAATGCGGCAGGGTCGACGGACCTCGCGACGGATCGTGGTGGTCACGACGGACCGTCATGGACTCCGTCATCCCATAATTGTGCAATATCTTCTGCTGCTCTCTTCATTACCCTCGACGGCAGGTATGACGGATCATTACAGGCACAACGGTCCGTCAAGAGTCTTAGTTCCAAAACACTTAAACTCTTGGAATATGGGTACTGGGACTACTTCTCTGAACTTCATGACGAACCTGCAGGATGGACCGTCATAGACACGACAGACCGTCATGGACTCCGTAACCCCACACTTGGTTAGACTTCCCCATCTTCCTTCAGCAGCTGCACTATGCTGCCACCTACGGACCGTCACAAGCATGACGGACCGTCACAAGCTCCATAGGTGGTCTCTTCTGCATTTCTTCGCTCAAAAACCTCCGCATTCATCTTTGGACATATTTCCTGCAAATAAGGAGAATCTTATATAAAAATTAGCACAAAAAGGCTTTTCGACACACTAAACTTAAGGAAAGAAGTATTAATAATACTGTGAAACAACGGTATATCAAAGCACAAAGGTGAAACACTTCATCTTCTCAAAGGAGACATCATCACACAAAAATCAATCAGTTATGTTTATATATTTTTTATTTTAATTAGTATATATTTTCTATTCTTCAAATGTAAAATAAAGGGTAGTGCATATGATCATGACACTGTCAATATACTCCTGCCATGAAGGAGACATCATTGTACATAAAACAATTGGATATGTTTTATATTTTATATTTTATTTTTTTATTTTATCATATGGTTTCTCTTATTTTGAATGTACAATAAAGGTCACACATAAGATCATAACATTACTAATATACTTTTGAAATATAATTCATAACTTTTAAAAATGTTATTTTCTTGTTCTTTTTTTATGATTACATTATTGGACTATATTAATTGATGATAAAAGTTATTTCATTTGCTTTAAGGTTTTTTCATTTAAATAAGTTGAGTTGATTTTTAAAGGGTGTGTAAGTGTTAAGTGTATTGTATTTTTTAATATAGTGTCGTTAATTAATTTTTTTTGAGGAAGGTGTAAGATAGAAACAATAAACAATTTGAGGTATAAAACGTAATGTATGATCAGACTTATAATAAATTATTCCATTCATGGATGAAGTCATAATATGATTTCTTCATTTATTTATATTTTTTCATTTATCTTATTTTGAGAAATGTAAATTCATTTTTTAACTTTTCATACATTTTGACATCCAAGTTGTCACTCCTCTTTCTATATTCGGAGCTAATAATATTTCATTTTACAGGAATCAATATTTGATATTCCTTTATGATGAAAAAAGTCAATAATTAAGGTCAATTGCAATCTTCATTTATATTTGAAATTTATTTATAATTATTGTCTCTTCATTTTTCTGTCTTTTTGTCTGAATTTGGTCTTGCGTGTAGTAGATAATAATACACATCGATTAGGTTTCCTTCATAATTGTAACATATTAAATTAAGAAGTAATTTCATATCTATTTTAGATGGACGAGAGATACTATGCTATCATATTTTAATTTGTTACCTTATATGCTGATATCAAAGAGTAGATCTCAAATATTTGAACTGTTCTTCTAAAAAGGAATGATATGATATTATTGTAATTTAATTGAAAGAAAATTTTTATATTTTAGTTATTTAAAACTTTTTACGTTAGTTTAGATAGGATACACGTGTCCAGAAACTAGTAATAATAAAATATATGTACATTCATAATTTATCAGATCGGTTAAGTTATTTCTTCAATTTTTTTCCAGGAAGCGAATAATACTATTGATTTTAAAAAATCTAAAAACAAAAAAACCATACCCAAATAAAATTGATTAATTGAATTTTTTGATATATATTTTTTTTTGATCGACTTTTGTCCAAATTGTGAACATCCCTAACCACAAGTATACAGAGGATACTGTACCGCCCTAAAACAAACCAAGGTGAACTAGAGCCTTGTGAGTGTTTTTTGAGTTAATTTTTTTTAAAAAATGATTTACTTAAGTGTTCTTAGGTAGTGTGTGAAGTTTGGTTAAGTTTGTAGGTCATAGTCCAAGAACGTCCTTGACGTTCGGAAGGTGTGCCTAAGATAGCGCTTGTGTCTCTCGATGTGTTTGAGTGATGTTTCGGTGTTCGTTTAATAGAAATTGATGTGGGATGTTCTACAGACCTAGACGACTTAGTTTAGGGGTTTAAAGTCCGGACCCCACCTAGGATCCACAAGGGGCCCTAGATGAAGGGCCCAAGATTAGGATCAAGCTGCCAAAACAGTGACCAATAGACGACCCTAAGGACGGTCCGTTGGTCCACCAATGGTTCGTCGACCTAGGGTGTCGATTGGCCCTTCAAGTTAGGATGGGAAGTCTCCAAATGGATCTAAGTCTCAACCAATGAGACACCACCAACGGTCCGTCCATTGATAAATGGTCTGTTGGTGAAGACTGCCCAAAATCTGTAAGTTTCCTGTAAAGTCATGGGGTGTTTGGTAAATTCACCCCAAGTCTTTTATGAATCTGATACGTTCAAATTATACTTACCTAAAGAATTACTCCTTCAACGATTCATCATCAACGCGGTGGTTTGTGAAACTTCTCTCAAATGAGGTGAACCTATCCCAAGAACAACTATCCGACTCCCAAGGCAATGCCACAAAGTTGTTCACCCTATGTTTGTGAATAAGATTTTAGGAACCGGGTAATACCTTTTTAGGAACACATCCCT
This sequence comes from Solanum pennellii, assembly GCF_001406875.1. Classification (NCBI taxonomy): domain Eukaryota; kingdom Viridiplantae; phylum Streptophyta; class Magnoliopsida; order Solanales; family Solanaceae; genus Solanum; species Solanum pennellii. The sequence continues at coordinate 42,936,322 of NC_028647.1, forward strand.
CAACTGGTCCCAAGTATAGATCTAATTATAAGGCAACTCCGTAAACTAAATTGCGGCTTCTCCCGTCAGTAAGAGACGGAACACCCTTAATCCAATGAAAGACACATCAAGCTACTAGTTACCACGAACGAATGACCTTGTGGTAGAGGAGGTAGGACAAGAGGTCCATATGAATTGATGATGTTAACATTTCCCCTATAATAATATTGAGGGCGTGGGGAAGGAGGTTTTCTTTTCAGAATGCCCTCATTAGGGTTTTCCACGATTACTTGGTTATGAGCATCAACCGGTGGAGGAAGTTGACAGTTGATCCCATCACCATGGTTGGAAGGATTGTGTGGATCATTCATTCTGCGTAGTGTGCGATTCAGTTCTGGATCAAACAGAAGTGTTGGTTCTCCTCGACTCGTGTACTTGGAGCTAGACCTGAAAGCCACAAAAATAAAGAAGTAAAGTAAAATTAGGAAATTATTGACTAAAATTCAGTAGTTGCGCTTAAAGTTAATCTAAAAGCCACTTTCCCCGGCAGCGGTGCCAAAATTTGATATGCTCAAATTATACTTGCCTAAAGAAGTATAAGCGGTCGTACCAAGTAGAGAACTCAATTTTTAGGTTGGGGTCAATCCTACGAGTAAAATGATTTAGACTTAACTTTAGTCTACGATTACGTCTATTTAGTCAAGTCCTTTCCGGAAAATAGTTAATCAACATGGGGTTTTTTGTGAAACGAAAGTGTTCAATTATTTCTAAGTAAAACAAGTAGCAAAACTAAAACTTTGGTGTTTATCACGTGATGAGAAAAACTAGGGTGTAAGTGTTCCCCGTAGGTTCATAACACAGTAATCCTAGCTATATCAATTCTTTTCTAGTGTCTTGCATGCAAAGTCGCAAGTTAGATATCTCTAATTCCTTGGTCCGGCAACTAAAGAATTTCACCTCGCACCTTGGTCTGGCTACGTGTGTCTAATTTACTAAACCATACCTTACCTCAAATTAAGAATCATATAATGTATGGCTAAGTTAATACTTCACACACTAGCCTATTAGATAGTGTCCACTAAATCTATGTTGATAATTCTTTACCTATTAACTACCTCCTTTTTCTGGAAAGTAGAAATAGGGAAAGTTCTAACGCGTGCACTCGTTAAAAAGACTTCTAAAAAAAGAATTATCAACAAATGCATGAATCTATTCTAGAATTTCTATTAAACTAGTTTTACCTTGTTAACTATCCATGGTTCCCACAACCCTTGTTGTGGATTTAGCCATGCCTAGAAATACACAATTCATGGTTGTTAAACAATAATTCATGTACCTACTTTGACATGTTTTAAGAAAATCCAGAAATTGCACTTCAAATAACAATATTCACTTGAGAATCGATTCCGGAAATTTTAATTTATTCCTAAAATCCAAAGTTATGTCTCCAATAACAAGAGTCTGAAAAATAATGAAGAGTCTAACCCCAAAAATGAGGTTTTAAACCCTATTTATAATAACGAAGTTCTAAATTAAAAAGATTTCAAAATAAGGGAAGTCTGTCCAGAAATGTGTCTTCAATCGACGACTCCACTAACGGTCCATTGAATGAACGACGTACCGTCGACTACCTCTGTCAGTACATACTTAGCTTCTTCTTCAACCTTCAATCTTGCATCTTCTATGATCCAATCGATGGACAACAACATGGTTTGTCGATGCCTTTGTTGTCCTATACTTAGTTATTTCTTCAATATCGGGTATTGGGACTAATCTCTGATCAGATCGACGGTTTGCCAGGATTGTCCGTCGATTAGTTCACGGATCGTTGATCCTTCCGTAGCCCCACACTTGGTAAGAATTCCCTGAGTTGCTTCTAGATGCTTGGACCTCCAGTCGACGATCACCACCTACGGACCGTCGATGGGACGACGAGCCGTTGATGGCTTCGTGGGTTACCTCTTATGCACAATATTTTGCATTTCTGCTTTGGACAACTTTCCTGCAAAAAATAGATAAAACACATTAAAATTACTACAAAAAGGTCCTGGACACACACTAAACTTAAGGAAAAAGCATTTAATGTTCCGTGAAACCACGGTACATCAGACCCTAGGATGTTAGTTTTAGGTTTTATTAGGGACCCCTCATCCTAAAACCCAAAACCCCTCTCTCTTAGAAGATTCTCTCAAGTCACCATGGAACATAGAAGCCAAGAAGTTTTAGGAGGGATATTGGTGGTCGTGTTCTTCATCAAAAATCTTTGGTATTTCTTCAATGTGAGGTATGGTATCCATCCTTGAACTCTTTTCCATTCAAGGAGTCCATTCTAATGAATTTTCAAAATGAGTTTTCAACCCTAATTTCTTCTATTTTCAAATCTAAATATGGATCTTGAATGAAAACATTTCAAATGACTTAATAATGATGTTTCTAATGTTAGTTGATGGTTTTAAGGTTAAAATTTCATTAAAATCATGTTAAATCTTTTCAACTAATGTTGGCTTAAGAAAAGAGTTAAATGAGTTTAGTTTTGTAATCTTTGATCTTTGGTTTCTTTATATTGTTATTGATGTTTAGCTACAGACCAAAGGGATATATTATGATGAAATATTGAGTAAATTGTTGTAGGTGATGAAAACTTGGATTAAAGGGTAAGTTGGTTATGTTGTTTAGCTTTAATTTTGAAATAATCTTTTGTGGTATGGTCCACCTTCTTGGTGGCGGTGTTTACTTGAATTTTATGAATGTGTAGTTACTAGTTTATTGGTAATGGGACTATTAAGGCTTGTTATGAGAAATAAGATTATAAATATGTCGTTCTTTTTAAATGTGCCTTATGAAGGTGGTAAGTTGTCTTGATCTTTATATATTGTGTAAATTTTTTTATATATTTTCTATTGATTGGTATGATACACTTACTGTGGCGGGGTTATCTTTTGATTATGTGATGAACATGGACATTGTCGTCATTATTATGTAAATTATAGTAGTACCATGATTAGGGAAAATATGAAGGCATAACTTGAAGATGTTTGTGTGAGATAATGTAATCATGTATAAGCTGTTAGGGCTTGTATGAACATAGTAATTGATGTATAATTTGATATTGGTGTGAATCTTGTATTTGATGAACATATGAAGTAAAGTACTCTTATCTTGTTTATGTCGTTTTGTATGAATGCTAAGGCTATAATTATTCTTTAGAATTGTATATGGTGATAGAAGACTAGGAAGTGTCTTATATGGTAATGTAGGATACGTATGAGTGATTTGCAAGCATGTTTTCCTTTGAATGTCCATAGGTACTTATAAGAGATGGTGAAGAGATTGTTTTTTGTTTTGATGTGGTATCTTGTGTAGTAGACTTAGTGTCCCTAATTGGTACATGAATAACATTGTATGAGTAATATGATGAATGTTGTGTATTAATTTGGTAGACCTAAGTCCCTCTTCTTGATGCATTAAAGATATGTGAATATGTGATATCTTTATTTGGTATGTTAAACAACCCTTTTCTTGTCTTTATGACCTTGACATAATGCAAAGAATGTTATTATATCCTTGGAGTTGAAATTTTTAATGGTATCCTCCTCGTTTGAATGATGGACTTAGAGATAGTTTGTCTCGAACCGCATGAAACCATCTCTAAGAATGTGATAGAGCTATCCTATTTAAACATTCAGTGGCAGACCTTGAGGTCCCATCTTTTGTAAATGCATTGTGGTTAGGTAAGACTAGAAGTTATTCTTTTTCATATGCTTTGTGTGATTGTAACTTACTCTATGAGAACAAAGTCTAGCATAGAGTGATTATGCTTACGGAGTGACTTCACTTAAGCTAAGACTAGAGTACAAAGAAACCCTTGATCTTTCTTAACCATGTGCCTACATGGGATGTATCCTAATTCTACCATTTGCAATTAGAACTCCCTCAATCGGAGTAGGGTAGACTCCAGGTTCCATGCCTAGCTAGTATGTTCTGTGTCGGATAATGACTATCCTCATAATCTGAGAAACATTATAGTGTTGGAGAAATTCTGCAACATTTAGGTAGTGAAATGGGACGCAACCAACACATGGCACGAGTAGGCTTTGAAGATGCTAATATGTAGGTTCCCTAGGTCTTTTCCAAATCTATTATATGAAGTATTGTAAATGTATGTTTTTTTCCTAAAAGGATTTTAATGAAAGTATAGTGTCTTAATGAAGTATGTTTTATAGAAAGGGTAATTATCTAGGGTAGCTTCGAGGATTGCTTAACTAGGCTTAAAGAGGGTTTATGGCAGTCCCTTCATGTTTAACTTAGATACGTCTTAGAATAGCCTTAGGTAGGGTGTCTAAATTATGTAATGTCTTGTCTTATTGATTTTGAGCAATATGCTATGTGATGTATTGGACTAATTTTACTTTCGGTAGTCCCTTTTTCATGGTGTTTTCAAGGATTCCATGCTTAGTGCATTCAATGTGATAACTCCTTATTTTCCCTTTTTAACTAAAATGCAGGGAATTGGAAGTCCTTATATGCGTTGGAGGATGGGTAGATTTCTAAGTTGTTAAAGATGAAGTGTTCCTGTGTCCTCATTAATTCCAGGACAAGACGAACATGTTCCTTTATTTCATTATTTTTATTTCTTTAGTTAAGGTGGATGGCTTTTAAAAAAAGTCATCCGCTTGTGTATTGATGAAAGTATTCTTCGTGTGTGAAGAAAGTTTTAAATTCTTACTTATTTTAGAAGTATATTGTGCAATTGTTAATAAGAGAGGGTTGTGAGACTTCTAGGGGGTTATCCCTGGTCGTTACTATCATCATCACATTCTAACATTTATAGGAACAAGCTTTCATACACAATGTCACGTAGGTTTATTCAAGATCTCCTCAAGATCACGTGAAGACGTTCACATACTATAAGATCACATATCAGATAATACCTTCAATTAATACCATAACATGGTACTACTACAATTTACGTAACAATGCCTACAAGACCATGATAACAATAACAAAAAGAGGTTAACACCGCCACTTTAAGTAGACCATACAACACAATAGCAATTATATATCAATTCTACGATAGTAAGGAATTAAGTGAACTTATAAGTGACCAAGATCATAATTCCATAACATCTCAAAAAATTCAAAAAATAATAACATAATTAACAATAGAATCAACTATACAACTCAATTATAGTAACAATTCGATCAACATTAGATCATAAACAATAAACCCATTTCATAAGCCAAATTGAAGGATTTTGTGAAATCAAGGGTTCATGGAGATTTTAGGAGTAAAACGTCACTTTAACATCAATAATATAATAGATAATGATTTGAAATTGTTCCACGCAAGAACCCTTTTGTGAGATTAAAAATTAGGCTTTTTCATAAACTTTGAAATCATTGAAGTTACTTAGAAATTTGCTCTAAGATGATATATAACATTAGATAAATAATTCTAATACATTATTAGATGAAATCCCATGAGAATTGACGAAGAAATCCATAGGAATCCACAACCCTAGCTCCATCTATGACTTTGAGCTTCCATGGAGTTTTGAGAGAACTTTAGAATGGAGGGGTTTGGAGTTTCGAAGAATGAAGTCTAATTATATGTTTTAGAGTTTAATCCTACTTAAATTACCCTAAATACCCCCCCTCATTTATTTATCCAAATGATTGAATTTACCAAACCACCTTTGTCTTTGACCGAAACGTAACAGCTTTGCAGGTCACCATTGATGCTCACAATCGGTGGACCATCAATGGATTGATGCCTCGTAAATGGGGTCCCTAGTTTATTTCATCGACTCAACAAATTTCAGGACTTGTAGGCCTGATAGATTCTTTCATGACCAGGGATTACCCCCTAGACGTAACTAGCATCGTTGTCCTCGGAGATGACTACGACTAGCCTCTTAGAATTCATCATAACAATTCATAGGTTAAAAAAGGAAAAATTATAACTTTTTACACATTGAAGTAATATACCTCTCAAATATCATATATGGAGTTTACTTAGACTCCTCACTTATGAATCTTACATAGGTTTCTTATTTAGGCAACACAACCGATGCATTGGAATTAGTCTAATACCTTGTCTCATATTGAACCATCTAAAACGAAGTAGAACATTCGGCCGTGGCCCTTACATAAATTAATAATTTCCACATAGGGCTTACAACAATATCTAAAACAATAGGACAAAAACGAATATCTTTAGACTATAGCAATGTCACAAGGTAGAATGTGTGGCACCATCCTCGAACTAGAGGACCTACCAAAACTTGGGGAAGTCCATGTCTTCTTCCAAAGAGTCCTTGATATCTCTACGGCCCGAACCTACATTGCTTGGAACAAAAGGTAAAAAATATGGTTTAGTACAACCACTTGTACTATGTATGGAAACATATGCACAGAAAACATTGAAATCTTGCTTAAAGGGACATTTGTTCAAAACCATGCTATGTTACTTTGAAAAGGCTTCATGCACAATCAAAAACACATATAAGTCAGTGGGCACAACATTACATGAGACAATTCCATATCCAACCCAAGACCCAAATCACCACTAAATAAAGTAAACATGAATGTTATCAATATAAGTCATACCAGCATGAATAGCATCATATCAAGATCATATAGGAATGAATAACTCCAACATAGTATTATCATAAAAATTCATGTACAAGATTTCATAACATCACCATATATACAAGGCCGTTACTCAAAACCCCTTCTCAAGCCTACAAGTATAATGCTGATGTGAAGTCCCATAACCTCATATAATCAAGTAAGCTAAGTAAAAGAACATTAGCAATTTCAACATTTTATGTACCTTCACATCATGCATGTTCTTCATCATTTATATCAATTAGACAAATAACATGTACATAAATGAAACTAAAATCATATAGGATCATTTAAATGTAAGGTAATCAAGTATATTTCATTCATATTATAAGTACATAAGAACAACCTCCTAGGACTTTTGTAACACTCCGAAAGTCTAAAACCTAATCAATAGCCTCACATGAGTGTCTAAGGTTTGTAACACTATTTTAAGGTAAATCATAGTGTAAAAAGTCATTTAGGAAGATTTAAAGTTAAGACGTCAAGGAACGTCCTTGACATCCGGAGACTAGTGCAAAAAGTGCTAACATGTCTTAGCATAATTCACAAGGTTGTAAGAGTCGAAAATTGATGAAATTTGGTGGAAAGGTGTATAACACATATTAGAGTAGGTTTAGTATCGAAGAGTCTGGGTACGACTCCCCATGAACCACCTTAGGGGTCCTAAAGTAGGACCTTTAATTTTGACCTAAAGTTGTCAAATGGGATAGTGAAGGTAGTGTCCACCTATGCTTGCCATCGATGGGACGTAGGTGAGACAATGGGGCGCCGATGCCTCCATCATTGGACACTTAGCCACTATTTCAAAAGTTTCAACATGTAGGGTCTCTAACCAAAACAACAGACCTGCAGGACGGTTGGCCCTGAGGACCATCGGCTAACCTACAGACCATAGGTCATGCTCTTATAGGTCAGAGCTGCAATTTTGCTGGTGAGTTTTAGGGACTTCATTTTATTAAGTTAGTTAGTTAGGGGTTCAATTAGTTACTATGGGTTGGTTAATTAGGTTATTTAATCAACTATATAACTTACCCTAAGCCTAAAATCAACTAAACACTCCACAATTTCCCAAACACATATTGCTCTTCCTTCTCTCTTCTTTCTCTTTCCAAGAAAGAAGAACTACACTGGAGAACTAGGTCATGGCCTGTAACACCTCTACAATGATTTAGGTAAAGTAGATCCTAACATGATTGTAATGAGGGTATAAGGTCCTAAAATGGTCTATAATTTGGTCTTGAGGTAGTTTCTAAGAGTTCAAGTGAATGGAAGTCAAACGGCAAGGGACGACTAAAACGTTCAATGACTAGTCATCTTTATGCCTCATGCTTGTTTATGTGATCATATGTACGTTTTATGAGATTATTAGGTCGTTACATGAGTTGTAATAGTACATATAGGAAGTGTGTCATGTTTTATGAAGTTTGGAGGTCAAACGTCAATGAACGTCCATGACATTCGAAAGGTTTTCCTTGAAACGACCTTTTGTGTCTTAGCATGTTTCGTAATGTTTTTTGTGTTTGTTTTGGATTAAATTAATACATGAGGTCCCAAACTTGTATAAGATAATACTAGGGTTGAAAACGTCCAGGTGAAAGTCCCCAAGCACAAACTAAGTGTCCTTGAGGAAGGACCCTTCAATAAAGCTAAGGGTTGTCAAGAGCAGCCCCAATCGACAGAGGCAATCAAAGGCCAGTAGGCTGGTCGATGCCCCGTAATTGGTGTTTGTTGGTCAGGACATAGGTGTGGGGAAGATAACCATCCAAGGAACAGTCTCAGACCCAAACCAAGGACCAACAGGATGGTCCGTTTGAGGGGAGACGGTCCGTCGATGGACCAGTCGTGGATGGGCCTGCAATTTCGCAGGTTCATCGATAAGGGAGGGTGAATTGGTAAATTAACCCAACGTCAAAATAAGAGTTTAGGCGGTTACTTAGGGATAATTTAGGTATTTTAAGTTGTTATATAAGTCCTAAACACCTAGATGAGTTCATTCTTTCAAATCAAAACTCCAAAATCTCTAACATATAATTCTTTAGAACTCCATTGAAACCAAAACCCAAGGAAGAGCTTAGATTGGAGATTTGAGTGGTGATTCTTCATCAATTTAATGTATTAACATCATTTAGGCATTGTTTTTTATCCTTGAAACTCTATTCATCAAGGAGCTCAAAATTAGAATAGATTTCTACAGGTTTAAAAAGATGAACTTGTCCAATTTTATGATCTATCCATGGGTTCTTGCATTGAAGGTTTTTAATAAATATATATTGACTATATTGATGTTAATTATTTGATTTTAATATAATTAACATATGAACCCATGTAATTCCCAATCCTTAGATTTTTACTACTTTGTGGTTGACATGATATTGTCCTAATGGTTATGAATTCTGGTGTAGTTTTCTATTGGCTATTGAATGATGTAATTATAGTATTCAATTGATGTTTAAGTTTTTTTGGATTGATAAACATATATTGAATTGACCTACATTAATTGAGTATTATGATTTTTGTATTGAATTGATGATCATGGTCATGGGTAAGGGCCTATTGGTAATGAATTGGATGATTTATCTAAGGATTGAAGTGGAGAGAATCGATTTGTGGTAGGATTATCTAATTCTATATAATTTATATAATGTAGTTCTTGAATTATGTTGTTATTAGTATGGTCAACTTATGGTGGTATTGCGATGTGAATGGTGTGGCCTCATCGGAGTTACATTATGTATTATGATGATCATGGCCTTGTCGGCCACGACTTGATATACTATGATGATTTGTGTAGTTGGTTTATGTGAAGTATGATAATATCTATCTACATGTGAGTAATACGAAAGTATATGCGTTCTTTTATTCATATTAGGTGATCATGTTAGACTATGACTATGTCCTTATGTGTTTCATCTTAGAGTTGATGCATGATTATTCCTTCTTGACTATGTGAGTCTATGATGGTTATATTTATGAAGGTTTTTCCTATGTGATTCTTGAATACGATATGTTATATGTGGTAAAGTGAAGTATGTATGTGTCTTTTTTGGTAGACTTGTGTCTTGCAGGATACCTATGGAATGTGAATATAAAATATCTTGACTTAGGATGCTAAATACACTTAGTTTTGTATGTACGAATGAAAGGATACCTTCAATGATTCTAAGAAGGTCCTTTATGTGGAACTTTCAACCTAGTGATAAGGTTATGATCATTCAAGTCGAAATTTGTAACGATATCCTTCTTGTATTAATGATGGACTTAAGGTTGGTTAGCTAGAATAGCATGATATCATCCTTAGGAAATTCATGAAGCTATACTCTTCGCCATAGTAATGCAGCACTAGGGGATCTCTTTGGTAGGGTGAATGTTATTTGGGTTATAAACTAGATATGCAACCCCTTTGTATGATCCTTTAATGTAATTTAATCTATGAGAACAAAGGCTAGCACCGAATGAGTATGGTAAGGGAAGTAGCTTTATGGAAGAATGATTCTAGAATGCAAAGAAACCTATCATATTCCTTAACCATGTGCCTACATGCGATGTCTCCAAGTTCTACCATTGGCAAGTAGAAAAACCTCCAACGGAGTAGGCTACCACTCTAGATTCCTTGTTTTGCTACCATGGTCTATGTAGGTTGTTGCCTATTGTCATCATATGGGATACCTACTAGTATTGGAGAAGTTATACGAAATGTAGGTGGTGGTACATGAGGCTATCTAGACATTGAACAATAGTATTTGAAAATTTTAGTGAGAGTCCCTAGGTCTTCTCCTAGACAAGTACTGTAATGTCCTTATGAGATGAATGTCTCTTAATGAATTACTGAATTATGATAGGAAGCATGTAATGAAAGAATACATAATGTAGAGTAAGTTTAAGGATTTCCTAACGAATTCTTGGGAATTACTCTAGTTAGGGATGTTGAGTTATTAAGTAGGCATGATCCAATCTTAGGAAGTCTTAAGGATTATTTAGGTAATCTTCAAGAGGGTGTATGGGCCTTCTCTTCTAGAAGTACTTATGTAAGTATTTTAATAACCTTGTTGAGGTGAATGTCATATCATATATGTTCATCTGTTTAGTGTATTGTAAGTGTGTTTGTCTCATTACATGTGTTCTTAAGGATCATTTAGGTGTTCCTAGAGAAAGTGTATGGGCAGTCTCATTTTATCTTTTTTAAGTGAGCCTTAGAATAGCTTTTAGTGAGAAGATGATATGCTAGAATGTTTTCAATGTGAAGTGGGATAACTTCCCTGTAGCAGTGAAGGAATTCACTGTAACAGTGACGTGGGTTATTGTAATGTTTTCCTAAAATGTGATAATATTTTTAAGTGTTATCTTATGTGTTTCTAACATGTTAAATGTTGTTCTTATTCATATAATATGTCGTTTAAATCAAAAAGAGCATATTTCCATTAAATGTTTGTTATCATGATTTTTATGCATTATGCATATTTAGTACATGTGGTTATACTAATTTCATGCTTTTATCTATCTCTAATGTGATTCATACGTGAAGGTGCTATTGGAGGCGAAGGCTTGGATTATAGGATCGTTCAAACAAGTTGAAGTATAACCTCAATTGACTCTAGGGAATAGATGTCTTTAGAGTTTCTTTTATTGAAGTATTGTAATAGACATATAGTATTATATTTAGAATGTATGGGTCGTGTCCCATGTATTCGTGAGTCTAAGTTTTGATGATATGAGACTTAGTACTTCCTTTGATTTTATATGAAAAATATTTTGAAATACTATTAGAATGTTTTGTGAAAATTTTTGATTCCGCACTACTTTAAATATATGTGTATGCGATAAATGATACGAAAGGGATTGTATGAGACCTCCGAGTGATCAAGACGCCGGTTGCACTGCGAGAGTGTCATATCTTATTGTGTATGATCTCGTGATGAGACAAGCTTTGTATTAGATCATATGTTATGAAAGTGCTATTAGGAATAAAAAAGTCTCATGAAGTCACGTCTAGTAGAGTCTCGACCATCGGTGCGAGTCGGGACACATCTATGGGAGGGAGGCTATAGGATGATATAGTTTAACTTATTTTCTACTCCTATGTCATGCCGTAGAGTTAAATTTTACATGTGTTATTTTCTTATCGTTTTCCTTGTGTTTGTAGGAAGATGGATACGAGGAGGACACTGGCTAGGAGAGTTTATGAGAACGATGTGAATGAGGATATTCCTCTTTAAGATGAACAAGTTGAGCAAGTTGTTCAAGGTGCACAAGGGGCTCAAGGTGCTAGAGATAATCAATTTTTATTGTGGAAGGAGGTAGTGATGTTTCGTTCGTTCCCTAGTAAATGACTAATGCGGAGATTGAGGAGGCTTTACTTCTCTTAGCTGCAAATTTTACTACCCATGTGAATAGGCGCATTAAGCCTAGAGTTAATGTTGTGAAGAGCACTATGACATCTATATTGAGAGATTTTGTGAGGATGAATCCTCCAATCTTTCTTTGCTCAAATATAGAAGAAGAGCCCAAGAGTTCCTATATGGTGTATATAAGGTATTGAGTGCCTTGGGGTAACTTCTAAAGAGAAGGCCGAGTTATCTTCATACCAAATGAGGGAGGTTGCTCAAACGTTGTATACTCAATGGAAAGATAATTTGTAACACTTCAAAAATCTAAGACGTGTTCTAGAGCCTAACATAGGTGTCAAAAGGTTTAGACACTATATTAAGGTTATGTTTAGTGTATATAAGTCATTTAGGAAACTTAGAACTAAAAACATCCATGGCGTCCGAAAAAAAATTCATTGATGTACTAACGTGCCTTAGCCTATTTAACTAGCTTTTTGGTGATGGAAAATGATGAAAATTTGTGTAAGAGTGTGTAATATATATTATATTTGATTCTTAGTAAAAACATCCGGGCACGACTCTCCAAGGACAAACTAACGCCCGTTGAGGAGGACCTTTGCATTTGGGAAGAAGCTGCCAAAAGGCAGTTTGCACAGATGTGTGCAATCCACGAGGCGTGTATCAATCGACGGGGCGTCGATGGCCACCATCGGTGGAAGCTTAGAAAAATCCATGGGAAGCATCAATTGCATAGTCTATGAACTCATCGACGGATTTGCATCAAGGAGGTTCACAGTGCCCATCGGTGGACACACAATCCGTTGATCGTGGTGTTGTCTGTGAGGGGTCTATTTGCTACACATTTTCATTTAAGTCAATTAATTAGTTTAAATAGTTAGGAGTATAATTATGGGTTAGGGGAGGATAATTTAGTTAATTAACAACCTATATAAATCCCCTATGCTAATTAGACTAACCTAAGCTCGCATAATTCACAAACCCAAAACTCTCATCCTTCTCTCTTCTTTCTCTCTCTAGTTGAAGAACTCCATTGAAGACCATGCTAGGGGCGGGTTCATCTAACAGTTCGGAAATTCAATGACTTAGACTAGAGCCTAATATATTATATAATGTTTAAAATTAGTATTCCTGACCTATATCAATGTAATAAGTTCATTTAGAAAAGGTTAGAGCCAAAATGATAAAGAAAGACGTTGACGTCCGAAAACTAGATAATTTGAACTTGTTCACATCCCTGTGTTTGGTGAAGTTTTCCAGGTGTAAAATGAAGACAAAAACATGTAAATAGACCTTGCATAGGTAGCATGTAGTACAAAGGGTCCAAACGTCCGGTAATGAAATCCGAAGGACTACCCGAAGGGTCCTTGGGAATGATCTAAACATGGGTGAGCATGCTGCGTCACGTGGTGTTGTGGCTCAAGATGTGAGGGGAAGCCTTGCGACGCGAGGATGACACGCACCTCACTTTCTCAAACAAAAATTTCAGAAAAAATGACGGGATTTGGCCCGAGACGCGCAGCCACTTACCAGAATTGTTAAAGTCGTATTTTTAGTAATTTAACTTCATTTAAAGACCTATTAAATTTGAGGCTCTTTTGGGTATTTTATAGGACGACTATATATGGATTATAAGTCAGTTTTAGACGACTTTTTACTTGTCCAAATCAGATTCAAATGAAAATTCTCTCATCTCTCAAGAAATGCTCTTTTCCAAACCCCATTGAAGAACAAGAAGAATTTAAGGAAGAAGAATAAGACTTTAATGTTTTATCACTCTTGGAATTCCTTTCTCCAAGAGGTCCTTTTAATGATAGTTTTCAAGAAATTCAAAGTGTAGGGTTTTTACTTTAAAAAATGGGTTTTCTTTCTAACTCTAGATTTATGACTTTCGGATAAAAATAATGATTTTCTATGGTTGATTTCACACAAATTGTTGAGTAATTGATTATTTATGTTTTATTTGCGTGTTATTCATGATATTTCTCAAATTGATGGTTTCGAATGGGTTGTTTCTACAACTTGATAACATGTAAACATTAGGATTGGAACTAGGACTTGTAAGAACTCTTTAATTACCCTTTTTACTTATCCTACATTATGAATTGATTTTGTATATGAATTGAAGAGTTGTTATTGATTATGCTACTGAGTTTTCATAGTGTAATGGTTATGAATGTTGTATGTTGAAAGTAATTTCTTTAATAAGGTTCTTGGAAGCAAGAGGTAATTTTCTAAAGTTGTGATTACTCTACAATGTTTATATTAGCCTATAAATTATGATACTATGCTATGGAAGTATGTATGATATTTCTATGTGTATATGTTAGCTATGAACATGTTACTTGTGAGATCATGATAAAAAAACGAAAACTGCAAATTACGAGATTCTCTTGTATGCTTTAGAGAGGATGACTATCTTATGTTAATGTCACATACGAAGGGTTATGATGAAACAAATTCTCATCTAATACTAAAGAGCTAATGATCATGTTTATATAAGGAGTTAATCTCCTATGACCTATGATAATTTTATGATAAAAGACAACTTAAAGATTATTCATGAAAGGGACTTAAGATAAGAACCGATGAATTAGATATAAGAGGTGTCCTTTCAATAGTTTGAAGGTAGGTGACAATGAATCTCCTGAGGTTGAGGATGCCATGTAATGTGGAACTATGGGTCTCTAATACATATCCTCGTTCTGGAACTATGTTTCCACCATAGGATACTAGCTACTGAATCTACCTAGAAAGTTATGTCATGTTTGGTCCTACTTTGGCTGGTAGACCACCTTCTTTCAGTGTGAGGTTTTATGGCACCGGATTCAATGTTAATATCACATGGTCTATGTCGGTTAAGGTTAATTTTCCCTCATGTTAAATGAAAAACATGAAGTTAACATTGACTAGGGTGACTTCAAGAGTCTACTTACTATAGGTAGGGGTATGGGACTCTACCTAGACATTGCACAATCTTACTCTAAGGGAAGTTTTAGAAGATTGTTCTTATGTAGTATGATAACATGAAAGATATATGATTACGATACATGATGTTACTCTTATATGATTTTGGTCATTATGATTAATATGTTAATGGGTTATATAATTACATAATGTGATGACTACTTATGTTACAAGTTATATTGAATAAAAGTGTTATTCTTTGTGTCATATAGTATCTACTAGGTTGTGTGTGGTTATGGGGATTCACATGACCATTGAACTTGTAGGTTGGAGATGGGATCATTGGTAAGTGTTTTGTATATTATGTATAGCTGATCTATTCAATACGAATGTTAACATGACTCTATAATAATCAATTTACTTATGATCGTGCCTTATGGTTATGGAATCCTTAAATTGTATATGTTCTATAGTATGTGCATTGAAGACATTCACATGACTTATCATGATTTCTAAAGAAATGGTAAATGTTCCTTTTCATGCATGTCCTTAAAGGTTATGTGCATATAACAATACTTAGTACATGTGGCGTATTAACCCCATTACATTATACTACTATAAATGTAGGATCTGACCATTGAAGTTTAAGGAGGTCTATTTGAAGAAACTTCGAACTTTCCTTAAAGTATTGGTAGGTCCTCATTTTCTGGGATGTTATCTTTCATATTCTTTTGTATAAAGTCCTATATGGAATATTTATTATTTATTAGCAAAGTCCTGATTTGTAATATTATATGGTTTTAATATATGTGAGACAAGTTTTTAGAATATCGTATGTCATTATGAATGTTAAGTAGATGTCTATGTATACTTCAAATAGAATGTAAATGTTTTATTTTTCACAATTTTTATTGATCACATGTTACGAGGAATGCTAAGGGCTTGTCTGAGTCTTCTAAGAGGACAATGACGCCGGTTCTATCTCGGGTATGCTCTCCCAGTGTGAAAAACTTGTTATCAGAGCATGAGGTTAAATATCTTTACGATTAATGCCTCACTAAACCATGTTACGTAGTGTCTTATTCATGGTTTTGAAGTGCAGAACAACTATGGAGGAGAGTCTATGTGATGACTAAGAAACATCTCTTTTTAATGATACTCCAATGTTATGCCTTTAGCGTTTTGACACTATGTGTATTTTAGTATCTAATCCCTTTATTGTAGTTATAGGCGATGAACTCAAGAAGTACAGCCGCAAGAAGAGTAGGAGAAGCGATCTGGAATGCGGGAGCTACTCCCCAAGGTATCCAAAATCCTCCTAAAGTGCAAGCTATTTAAAATAATCAAGTTCTGGTTAATCAGCCGGCTTTGAAAATTGTGAGGTAAGGGAAGCCTTGTTCCAAATGTACGAATCCATCACAACCAAAGCTGAATCCATCACGACACAAGCTAATCGGGAGGTTGTTCCTCGAGAGAACCAACATGCTAGTACTATGGATAGTCGTGTGATAGATTTTAGGAGAATGAATCCTCTCGTGTTCTTTGGATCGAAGTTGATGAAGTCCCCCAAGAATTCCTTTATGTGGAATACAAGATTTTGTTTGAAATGGGGGTAAGTACTACTTAGAAGGTTTAGCTTATTTCCTACAAACTCAAAGAAGTGGCTTAGAAATGGTCCCGTGACTTGGGAGATCTTCAAAAAGGCCTTTCTTGACAGATTTTTTCCCAGGGAACAAAGATAAACTAAAGTAGAGGAATACATCAACCTTCATCAAAGAGGTATGAGTATCAAGGAACATTCCTTAAAGTTCATTAAGTTTTCCAAACATGCTTCTTCTTTGGTTTCCAATGCTAGGGATGAAATGAGTCTTTATGTAACGGGTGTGTCCGAATAGCTCAAAGAAGAATCTCGTGCAGCCATGCTTCATGACAATATGTATCTTCCTAGATTGATGGTTCATGCTCAACAGGTTAAGAAATTCGTCTAAGGAAGAACAATAGGGAAGCTAAGAAGGCAAACTCTTTAAAAAGTTGTTCTTATAAGAGTAGGCTTGATGTTCAAGACAAGACTATGTTTAGGAGGAGGTTTTCAAACCAAGCTCCTTCAAATTTCTCAAAGAATCGAAATGATAGAGCTTCTAATCCTAAACATCAAAAAGGGAGAAATATTGATCAAACAAGAGAATGACCAACATTTCGTAAGTGTAGTAAGAAACATGTGGGTCAATGCCTTGTTGGAACTAATAGTTGCTATGGTTGTGGCAAAGGTGTCCATATGGTGAAAGATTGTCCTAATGTGAGAAGTCAAGTAAAGGGGAATAACCAAGCTCAATGAAACACTCCTCGTTATGAAGCTATAGAAAAGGAACCGATTCTATGCATTCAATGATAGGGGTGAACAAGAAAGCTCGCCGACGTTGTTACGAGTATGTGACAAGTTTATCTGTTAATGGTTATACTTTTCTTAACCCAGATGCTACCCTTTATTTTCCTAAACCTTTGGTATCTAGGAAGTTTGATTTACTTCCCAATATTTTGATTGAACCCTTTTAGGTTTGTACCCCAATGGGCGACTCATAGTTGTAAAGAGTCTATAGGAAATGTCTTGTAATACTAACCAATAGAGTTACTCTTGTTGATTTGGTAGACTTGACATGTTAGATTTTGATATCATCTTGGGTATGGATTGTATTCATGATTTTTTTGCTTCCATAAATTGCAGAACAAGAATAGTGAAGTTTCAATTCCCTAATGAACCCATTTTATAGTTGAAGGGGGGAAATTCTATGCCAAGTTTCAAATCATTTCTTGTTTAATGGATTTTAAGGTTGTAGCCAATTGTTATTTATAGTATGTTGTGAGGGTTAAAGATCTATAATGTGAAACTCCTTCTATTGAGGCATTCCCTGTAGTTAGAGAATCCTTAGAGGTTTTTCTACATACCTTCCACTAGTTCCTCTCGAATGGAAAAATGACTTTGGCATTGATTTATTACCGAATACGAATCCCATTTATATTCCTGCATATAGAATAGCTCCGACTGAATTGAAAGAGTTGAAGTTTCAACTCAAGAATTTACTAGACAAGGGTTTAAATCAACATTGTATTTCTCCATCGAGTGCTCTGATCTTGTTTGTTACGAAGAAGGATAGGTCGCTTAGAATGTGCATTGATTATGTCAAAGTAAATAAGGTCACGATAAAGAAAAAGTATCCTCTCCCTAGTATTGATGATCTATTTGATCAAATCTAGGTCCAATTACTTTTCCAAGATAGACTTATAGTCGGGATATCACCAACTTGGGGTGAGAGGTGAAGATGTTCCAAAATAGTATTTCAAACTAGATATGGTCACTATGAATTTCTAGTTATGTCTTTTCAATTAACGACTGCCCCGACGGCGTTTATGGACCTAATGAATTGAGTTTTCTGAGATCAACTTGACTCATTTGTGATTGCATGATATTTTTATATACTCCAAGAATGAAGATGAGCATGAGAGTCAATTGAGGTTGAATTTGTAAGTCCTCAAAAGAACACCAACTTTATGCAAAATTTAGCAGGTATGAATTTCGGTTGAGGTTTGTTGCTTTTGTTGGCAATATTATCTCTAGTGATGGTGTAGAGGTTGATTTAGAAGAAGACAGATTCGGTCAGAAATTAGCCTAGAAGTTTGACTCCCACATACATAAGGCGTTTCTTGGGTCTAGCCGGCTATTGTAGAAGATTCGTTCATGGATTTTCGTTTATTGCTTCTCTGTTGACAGCTTTGACCGAAAAAAAGGTGATGTTCGAGTGGTCCGAAGCTTGTGTAAAAGGATTACAAGAGTTGAAAGATAAGCTTACCTGCACTCAAGTGTTGACCTTACCAGAGGGTAATGAAGGCTGTGTAGTGTATTGTGATGCTTCCCGAGTGGGCTTGGGATATGTCATCCTGCAATATGGCAAGGTGATTGCTTATGCTTCTAGGAAACTAAAAGTTCATAGGATGAACTACGCAAACCATGATCTTGAGTTAGTTGCTATAATTTTACCTTAAAATTATGGAGGCATTACTTGTATGGTGTGCATGTTGACGTATTTACTGACCATAAAAGTCTTTAATATGTGTTTAAACAAAAGGAGTTGAACCTCCGACAGAGAAGATGGTTAGAACTTTTGAAGGATTACGACATGATTGTCCTTTACCACCCTGTCAAGGCCAACGTGGTTGTAGATGGTTTGAGTCGTATGAATATGGGTAGTGTATATCATGTGGAAGAACAAAATAAAGAACTAGTGAAAGATGTTCATAGGTTTTCTCGCTTAGGTGTGCGTTAGAAGATTCTCCAAATGGTGGTTTATGTTCGATCATTACTCCAACACATCATTAGTGGTAAATGTGAAATCTAAGCAGCATCTTGATCAACTATTGATAGAGTTGAAGGAATCAGTAATTGGTAATCTCAATGAGTCATTCTTCCAAGGGGGTGGTGATTTTAGGTACCAAGGGAGATTATGTGTACCGGATGTTGGATTTGAGAAATCAAATTCTAGAAGAAGTCCATGGTTCTCGCTATTCTATACATCCGAGTGCCACCAAAGTGTATCATGACCTTAGAGAGATCTATTTGGTTGGATGGTTTAAAAAGGGACAAAGCAGAGTTTGTTGCTAAGTGTCCAAACTGCCAACAAGTTTAAGTTGAGAATCTTAAAATCAGGTGTTTAACCCAAATCATAGATATTCCTACTTTGAAGTGGGAAGCCATCAATATGGACTTTGTTGTTGGGTTTCCTCGAACCCGAAAGAAAAAATTATTTTATATGGTTTATTGTGTAAAAGTTGACAAAACCTGCCCATTTTATTCCTTTTAATATATTTGTATCACCGAATATTATGCAACAATCGATATTAATTAGATTGTGAGTCTACATGGGATTCCTTTGTCCATCATTTCGGATAGAGGTGCCTAATTCACTTCACGTTTTTCGATCTTTCCAAATGGGGTTAGGTACACAAGTGAAACTTAGTAACGCTTTCCATCATCAGAGGGATGGTCAAGCGGAGCGTACCATTTAGATCCTTGAGGGCATGTTAGGAGCATGTGTTATTTATTTCAAAGGAAACTGGGATGATCATCTACCTTTGATTGAGTTCTCTTACAACAATAGCTACCATTTGAGCATATCCATGGCAACTTTTGAAAATATTTATGGTAAAAGGTGTAGAACTCCTATTGGAAGGTATAGATTGAAGACAACATATTGTCGGCAAAAGTCTTATGCCAATAATAGAAGAAGAGATCTTGAGTTCAAAATAGGTGATCATGTCTACGTTAATATTTCATGTATGAAAGGGGTGATAAGATTTGGTAGAAAGGGGTAGTTAAATCCCCGGTATGTTATTCCTTATGACGTTCTACAACGGGTTTGAAAGGTTGCCTATGAACTCAAACTACTTAGTGAACTAGCTTGGGGTTCATCCGGTGTTTCATCTTTCTATGCTCAAGAAATGCATAGGCGACCCGGTATCCATTCTTCCTATTGAAGGTTTAGGGGTTAATGAGAGCTTCTCTTATAAATAGGTTTCGTATGAAATCCTAGATCGCCAAGTCACGAAGTTTAGAAACATAGAGGTCGAATCTATGAAAGTTCTATGGAGGAACTATCTTGTTAAGGGTGCTACGTGGGAGGCTGAAAGCGATATGAAGTCCCGCTACCTCATCTATTTATTCCTTAAGGTTAGACATTCATATTAATAGAGAAAGTAATATATAATCGTGAAATTGACTTTTTCTAGATAGGTGCATGTTTTTGTAAAACATAGTACCAACTAGAGTTTTAAGAAAATACCTTCATACTCCATTCACGAACTTATGTGAAATATGTATGCATGTGTGTTCTTGAGATTTGCCTATTTTGTTATTGTCTTGAGAAGAATGATAGCATGACAACTCTTTGATTCATTTTTAGCTTGTGATAAAGTTTATAAGTAAATTCCTCACTATGTGTTATGAAAGGAGACTTGGTAACCCTTGTGATCACTATTCTTTACTTGAATTGTGGTTACTTGAGATTAAGTTATGATGTTCCATTGAAGTATATCTTGCATTAGGGTTGATAGGGTTGGTATAATGTTGAATTGAAATGTCTTGACAATGGTTTTGAGGTTGACTAAGATGTAAATGTTATAAGGATGGCGATGACTACTTATATGCCTTAGCATTAATGCCTATGTAAATATTCTAACCTCACTTATATGAATTGCAATGGAAGGATTTATAGTCATGCAAATTCTTATTGATCTATGATGATGATGATCATACAAGGGTTTGAAACTATGACCTACAATAAGAGATGATGATTAATAAAGATATTATAGACATTTCAAAAAGGGACTCTAGTTTAGAACCAAGTGAACAAGAATGAGGAGTGTCCCTTCCCATATAGGGAAGGTAGGATCACTAATGTATTCTTGATATTGGAGACTATAATGCATGTAGCATAAAGAGGGTCCAAATTATATCTCCTATTTCTTGGACTACGTTGCCCCCATACGAATACTAGCTAGTGGATCCACGTAGTTACTATGCTCATCTTTTGGTTCTACCTTGGCAAGTAGTATGTCTTTCTTATGTGTAGGGTTCAATGACACCGGATTCCACATTAGCTCATGTGGTCTATGACGGTTAAGGAATGATTTTCCCAAAAGGAAGAATGAACTAAAGAAATGAACTCTAACTAGGATGACCTAAGAGGTTTAGATTAGTGTAGGTAGAGGTATGGCAC
Organism: Solanum pennellii; assembly: GCF_001406875.1. Taxonomy (NCBI): domain Eukaryota; kingdom Viridiplantae; phylum Streptophyta; class Magnoliopsida; order Solanales; family Solanaceae; genus Solanum; species Solanum pennellii. The sequence continues at coordinate 42,957,947 of NC_028647.1, forward strand.
TATACCAAGCGTTGCACCAGTTAACCTTGAGGGAAGTCTTTGGAGGATATTCTTATATCTGAATATGCTTAGGATTGTACATGATACTACATGATGATTGGTTTCACTTATGAATAGTTGATATCCATTGTTAAAATATGATGATACGTACTCTTAAAAGCCATGCTATGAGAATTCGGATATTGGTGATGGTTCTTGTTGTTTTATTTTATTGAGTAAGGTTAAATGACTTTGCTTGGTCATTGCACTTGTTGACTTAATGAGGGTTCATGGGTAATTATTTTGCTTTGTGTTATGTTGTCACGAACTCTTGTCTATGCTTGTTGCTACTATAACTTGCTGATAGAGTTTTCTTAAGTATTGAATTATGTGAAATGTATATTGGCATCACTAGAATTAGGGTTTGTTGGTCTTTTGATATTCATTCCTTTGACTTAATGATTATGCCTTATTGATTGGTATGGTTTTCTTGAATATGCATAAGGCTTTCTACATATAAATTAGCATATTTTAATGAAATGTCCCTTTTTTAGCATGATTTGATATTATATGTGCATATGGTCTCATACTTAGTACAAATGGTGTATTTACCCCATTTTCTTCTTTTTCCACAACATTTTAGGTTTCGGTCGTTGAAGGGCTCTTATGACGACTTTGATGAAGACTTGGAATTTTTCAAGCATCCAAGTGGGTACGTCGTCACTTTCCGAGGGAAATTCCAATGTCAATCTTATGAAGTTGTTTTAGTCTTGAGACTCTTATGTTCTTTCCCTTTTGATTTGAGTACGGATTGTAAAACCTATATGGGACTCTTTTTCATTGATGTTTGGGCTAAGAACAAATTGATATAATCTTATTAGATTGTTATGAGATGCAAAAATATTTTAAGACAATGTTATATCTAATATATACTGATGTGCGATATAAGTAGAAGACTATGTAATCTTAATATACGAAGAGTCTATATATACTGTATATGAATATATTATGTGTATGTAGATATCTATGTAAACCTCATTGTAGAAGTACTAAAATATTCAAAATTTTCCGCATTTTTAACCAATGAATATAATGATGTATGATAAGAGGCTAGTCTTAGTTGACATAACGACGACGACACCGGTTACATCAAGAGGGTGCTGCCCGGATGTGGCATAGGCCGGTTGAGTCGAGTCCTATTGAGTGGGAATAATTTCAAGAAGCTTTTTTAGTAAAGTACTTTCTCCGTGAGAGGAGGGAGGTAAAGGTAGAGGAGTTTATAAATATCAAGCAAGGCAATGTTAGTGTTTAGGAATACTCTTTAAAGTTCTCTATGTTGTCTAGATATGCCCGATCCTTAGTGTCTAACCCTAGGGATTAGATGAGTAGGTTTGTGACCTGGGTCGCCGACCTAGTGAGAGAAGAATTTCGTACGACCATGCTACATGACGATATGACTCTATCTAGACTCAATGTTTATTCTCTATCAATTGAGGAGTCTAAACTAGTTAGGATTGTTAGAAACTTCAAGATAAGTGGGTACGGTGATCAAAGTCAACCTAGATCAAAGAAAAAGTTTTTAAGTCAAGATAAACCTAGGAGTGCTAAGGTGAAACTTGAGGGAGGTAGTGCTTTTCAACATGGAAAGACTACATGTGCTACTTGTGGAAAGAGGCACTATGTGGAATGCCTATTGGGTACCCGGAGTTGTTTTATTTTTTTTAAAGATGGAAACAAAGTGAGGGATTATCCTTCTATAGATGGTAAGCAAGTTTCTACTAATGTTATGAATGATATACTCCAAAGAAGAGGCGTTATTATGCACTCCAGACTAGAGGAGCAAAGCCGGATGAGCGTGATGAAGATGATGGTTAGTTCTTGTATTTGTCTCTTTAGTAATATGAGTTCCTTCTATGTAGGGGAGTATGGTGAGCAGAAGAGTTATATGTTCATTATTTCATTGTTGTATTGTTGAATATTGCATTGTGTTTATGAACTCTTGTGGAATTGAATTTCATTGATTCCTTGCATTGTGCAACCTATGAAGTTATGACTATGTGGTAAAATGTGTTTATATTGTTTTATCTGGCATATTAACATATTTATATCATCAAATGCCTAAAAGATGCATTTTTCAAAATCTCGGCATGATTAACTGTAAAAACTTCCTGTTCACGGAATGATTTTTGCAAAATTGACTAATTCACTTTTTTTTTGGAAAATTATTCTATGTTGTTAGAAATGATATATATGGGAATAAAAAATGAATTTACAAAAATAGTTCATGCTCTTTGGAATGAGGAATGTGAGTTTTATGGCATAATGGGTTGTATAATGAGTTTCTATCTTCTTGTTGTGTTGTGAGTCTCATGATTATGTTAAATTGATGTTTATCCTAGGTTATGTATTTAATAATGTGTTTTGTTATATGGTTTAGAGTTTTTAACTGATTCTTTTCTCTTGGAAGTGTTCGATGAGTGGCCAGTGATATTCGAGGACTAATGTTGTCCAAGTTGTGGAGAATGTAACACTGATATGATCAAATTACACTTCCCTAAAGAAGTATAAGCGGTCATATCAAGAAAAGAACCCAAATATTAGGTTGGAGTCGATCCCACGAGGAAAACTATATAGAATTAACTTTAATGTAAGAAAACTAGTAAATTAAGATGTGGGGGGGGGGGGGGTTGTGAAACAAAAATGTTGCAATGTTGTTAATTCTAACAAGTGGCTAGAGTAAATTGTTGGTATTTATAAAGTTATGAGAGAAACTATGGTTTAAGTGTTCCCCATAGGTTCATAATGTCATAACCCTCGCTTATAACAATTCTTTCCTAAGGTTTTGCATTCAAAGTGATAAGTTATGTTTCTTTAAATCAATGGTCCGACATTTAGAGAATTTCACCTCATACCTTGGTCCGACTACATGTGTCTAAGTTACTAACCCTTACCTTTACTTCTTATTAAGCATCATATTTGATTTATGGTAAACTTATTACTTCGCCCCAATCGAAACTAGCCTATTAGATAGTATCCACTAAATCTATGTCAATAATTCTTTACCTATTAACTACCCCCTTGGTCCCGCAAGTAGTAACAAGGCTAGTTCTAATACGTGAATCCATTAAAAAGACTTCTAAATGAAAGAATTATCGATAAATGCAATACACTATTTGAGGATTGTTATTAACCTAGGTTAATTTTTTTAATCACCCATTCCCACAACCCTAGTTGTGGATTAAGTTACTTACCCATGATTAGAATAATACAATTGAAAATTGGTAAATAATAAATCATGAACTTACTTTGATAAATTTGAAGAAATTTTAGAAATTCAACTTGAAATCACACAATTTTCTTCTAAACAAAATCCCAAAAATTGAATTAATTGCAAAGAAAAATCTCGAAGAAGAAAATTACTAAATTAGTAAAGGAATCCGACCCCCAAAATGAGGGTTTTCACCTTATTTGTAATAAAACAAAGTGCTAAATTAAAAAAAGTTCAAATAATGAAAGTTTGACCAAAACACGTCTTCAATCGACGACCCCCACAAACGGTCTGTCAATGAAACGACGGACCGTCGATTGCCTCCATTCATCCATCTTTTCTTACTCTTCACATTGAATCTTCTCTAATCCAATCGACAGACCAACAACACGGTCCGTCGATTCTTCTCGTTATTCTGTACTTAGCTTTTCTTAAACATCGGGTACTGGGACATTCTCTAATCACATCTACACTATTCTAGGATGGTCCGTCGATCAGTCGACGGACCGTCGATCCTTCTGTATCCCCACAGTTACTCATAATTCCCCGAGTTGCTTCCAAATGTCTATACCTCCAATCGACGGTAACCACCTATGGTCCGTCGATGGGACAACGAGCCGTCGATGGCTTTGTGGTTCATATCTACACTCATTCTTCACATCTTTCTGCATATTAGTTTTGGACAGCTTTCCTGCAAAAGAAAGAAAAAACATATTAAAATTACTACAAAAATGATGTAGACACACACCAATCTTAGGGAAAAAGCATAGAAAGTACCGTGAAACCAGGATACATCAACACCCTCAACTGAAATTTCATTGTTTTTCCTCAAAGACGCAATATGACTCAACAAAACATTTCTTACACAAGTATCCTCTTTTAAGCTTCCGCAATCACATGGTTATGAATCCCAACTTTTTTCGTTTCTTTAGTGCATTTTTCTTCTCTTAGGCTTGATAGGATTACTCATGTATCAGACCATGACACATACTCACCATGGACTGACACCTCTACTCTTTTGTCTCTTGGTAAGGTACCAACTTTCCAACATTGAAAATAGTACCCTCACTTTAAAAAATATCTTCCTTTTTCACACAGTAATTTTATTATTGAGTAGAAGGATAAATTTTTAACACTCACTCTCAAAACAAATTCACACGCAGTTGGTACTCATTCCCGTAGGCTTGCCCCTATTTTCGTAGCTTAAGTGCACCATATTAGACTCTTAGGATCATGATAAGACTTTATTAGCTTTTACCGTAGTATCAGGGTTAGGTATGGTACATATGGGTGCATTTTAGTGACTTGTTACCCTCCTTTACATTACGGCTAAGCATTCTACCTCTTTCATTATCTATTATGACCTACTTTTCTAGTCATCTGTGCCTTATTTTCTCCTTTCTTTCTCTTTTTTGGAAGTGACTCTTACTTCTTTTTCCTCAACACTTTTTTTTCTTATTCTTTTTTATTATGTTCGATTGACAATTTTTATTTAGTCATTTCTCTTGTTCACTGTCCCTTTACTTTTCCACATTACTCGTATTCATACCCACTTTTCGGGTCATCACTCATAATAGCCACCCACAACTTATGGCTATGCCATCAGTAGAGGTACACAATAACCAAGGTTGTGTCTGGGCAAAGACAAGGTCAGTTTTTGCATTAGCCAATGTCCAAGGAGGGACCAGGGCCAACACATTATAACCAGGTATGTTGAATTGGTGAAGAAAAGAAAGGTCTATTATAGACTGAAACTATTTGGATCAAAAGAGGGATAACAATTTCATTCGGCTCACTTCACTTTAGGCTAGATGTTTTCTAATTTGAACAAGGGCATATGATCCTTTGCTAATTGTCTAACACAGATTCCTTTTGTAGGACCAATCAAAGCTCTTAACACTCTCTTGACCACTCATTAAACTATCAGATTATCGGTCACCTATTTTAAGTGTTAGAGTGAGGATCATGTAGTGGGTGCATGTCTATGTCATGATTAGAGCCAACACTCGACATTCATTAAACCAATTCATGAAAGCACTTTCTTAGAACAGGATATAATTCAAGTTTAGCCATTATGTTTCATTTTTCACTTTCATACTTTGTACAAGTTACGACACATGACGATTCAACAGTAAAGTAATTAGTCTCTTGGGGCAAAGAACACAGGCAAGAAAACCACCAAGAGAGGATCCTTCGTTGGGCTACTCAGAATTTACACTAGCACTCACTTTCAATTTACCCTACCCCTAAAAAACATGCAATTGTCCCCAATGCATAATAAATATAAAGATTGGGTTGTAGGTGAAGCAAACCTTAGGCGCATAGCGCCGAATATTAAGAAGCAGGTGGGTTATGTTTTTTGAAACCCGCACAATCACTAGGGACACACTCAGTAGTGCCCACAGCAATATATGCATCATCAGTGGTGCTCCTCTCAACAACCTCCATTCTGGAGCTAGATGCCTCAGCAGCTAACTCTCTAGCCCTCATCTAACGAGCCTCCTCATCAACAAACAAGGCTCTCCTCGCTGTCTTCCCAATCCGTCCTCTCTTTATTTAGAGCATTAGAATCCTCACCTCACTTATACGGCTGGAACGGTGCCTCTTTGAATCCTTGCATGGCGCAGGTTGTGCTGCAGTGGTGGTAGTGAGAAGTGCAACAAGCACTTTGTCCTTCGCGAGCTCCATAGGTGCGCTTTATCAGGCTCGGGTCCCTTCATCTCAAGTATACCATCCAGGTCTGCCTGCAGACTTGCCACAGCCTCTTGAAGATTCATCGAATCAGTGGTGGTGGGTGGGCATGCCAGAACTCTAAGATCAAAAGCATCGAGGCACTAGTGGGCTGCCTGAATCTGTCACTCCGTCTATTGAGCCACCCTCTTCTCAATCCGGTCCTCAGCCTTGACAATAGTGGGAGGGATAGGCACACTTTGCCAAACATTTTGAAAAGGGCATAGGGAATCATGTTTATAATATCCCGCAATGCAGACAATGATTTACCGAATTAAAATAAGTCGATAGTGAAACGAACGGTAAATACCCTAGGGTCATCTTTCTTGACAACCATATTGTCCGTCATAATAGAACTACAACTATATGTGATTTAAATCATCTCAATGTCCATGCTTATCTTCCTTGTGACCAATTATTTCATAGACATAGCATAACATGACATCCCAAACAGTGCCTCTACCAAGGGAAGATTTATGCAAAGTGTATTGACTAAGGATATAATTTTTGTAACTTTATGTCTTCATTCCTCTTTTTAAACCTTTGAGCAATTGGTGGAGCAACTTTGGGTAGTGGCTTGGTAAATTCCAATGGAGGCTCAACCCCCACATTTTTCATGCTATCATAACTTGTGTTAAAACTTTTCACTATATAATCAACTCAACAGAAGTTTTAATTATAAAATTATTTATAGTTTTAATCGACAACAGATTTCCTTTCGTTTGAACTTGGATTGCTTTCCACAAATTTCCCTCTCCGGGTTATAATGGCCAATGTAGTACATTTACATAAATTGTATTCACTATGGTATTAATGGAGAAATACCCTTTTTGTCTTGGAATCTGATGCATTAATAAATGGTCCATTTGGGTCTCAAGTTGTTTTATAGACACCGAGTGGGAGGTCTATTTTGTTCAACACGGAGAAATTAGTCTTCAATTATTTGACTACCTTGTTTGATCGTTCCATATTGTTTAAGATAACATCATGCATATCATTTGTATTGAATCTGTCAGGATCCACATTCTCTATATCTCATGTTCTTATCCTTATAATTGAAATTTTGTTCCCTATATCTCGAACAATCATCAAGACAACTATTACAACCTTGATTCCCGCCAGGATTTGATAGCACCAAGGAGAACCCCCAACTTAGTTCAATAAAAACATTACCTCTTTCTTGTACATGGTTTCAAAATTAGCTTTATCTATGCTCAACCCAATGATTTTACCAATGGTACCAACAACAATTTTACACCTGTCATGACGTGCTTCAACAATAAAACCAATTGGGTCATCATCTTGACCATATTTTCATCACGCTGTTGATTCATGTCCAATTGCTCTCTCATTAACAAAAAATCAAAGAAGACACATGATATCCCTTGTATAACATGCTCGGTTAATATCGGTCATCTCATCAGAAAACATCGAAGCCACAACAAAAAAATTTCTTATAATTTTATGGACAACACCTATGTTGATATTGTCAAGACCCCAATAATAATATAGCGAGAACACATTTTTCTGGAAAACCCTTGGGTAGAACATAACTTCTAAAGCATATTTTAAGGATATCTCACAATCAATCTTCTTGAAGTTCTTAATATTACCCCTTAACTGAATCATCCTCAAGGGAGGGAAATATCTTTCATAAAACACTTTTGTGAGCTCCTCCCAAGAAATGATAGGTGATGTTGGTACTTCTTTTATTAACTCTTGAGTGATGTTCTTAAAGGATAAACGTCTAAACACATTCATAAAATTTTGAATATGATCTTAGGGTCCTCATGAGCAAGTCCCCAAAAGAGAGATTTATTTTTCAACAATTACAACAAATTAGTGGTCACATGAAACACAATATTGCCAAATGTTTGAGGCAATCGAATGGCACTAGCACTTTCCAAATGATCCACATTTACATCATACAAATTTCTGATGTCATCATTGTTCTCATTTTGACCTGCATTACTCTAGTTGACACTCTTCTCTTCACCTATTTTAGAGCAAAACCAAAAACACAAATAACAACAATCTACTACAACAACATCAGTTGACGAAACCACTTTAATAAATAATTCTAAGCATGACATTTCTATAGGGCCACCATTTTTTGGGAACTATAAACTACAGTTCTTCTGATTGAAAGTGTAGGTGGTCCCAAACATGTTTAAACCAAATGATGAGTTGGTGCTGATCCCAAAAATATGGATATGGTAAACAATTCACTTACGAAGTAAGGAAGTAATCTAATTTTTTGTATAAGTAAAAGTTTATTCAACATAAAGTAAATAAAAGAATTAAATTATAAATATTAAGGGCGGATTTAGTAACCAATTGTTAACAAAATTCAATTAACACGGGATTTAGACTATTAGAGAGAGGACCTTATGAATGTGATATATGGAATACAAACTTTGTGAAATTTATAACTAGTAATTGCTTTATGTTTTTGAATCTCAATGGGTAGGATAGGTTGGAATTACGATAGCAATTTATCAATCAAATATAATATTTCGAGTGAGTTCTCTCGAATGTTAACAAGTTTAGTAATTTAAAGCAACCCAATTCCTGAATTAATCCTAGTTTTTGAAGTTTGGTTGTAAAGACATAGATGAATAGAACGATCAAGTTTCAATCTACTCTTAGAACCTTTTTCAAGAAAACTATAGAGAGTAGCTAAAATTGTGTTAGGAACATTTATTCAAAATAGAAACATGAATAAATGATTCAACCCATTTTAAAGCAACACTAAATTCAGTCTCATGCGGTAAGCTTAAACATATGATATGACTTCACGTTCGTTCAATTGAAGTTAATATTGAAAGCATGATTATATGTGTGAATTTGGGGCAAATAAATATTTGACCATGATAAATTGCCTAAAATCAATATTTAGTCTATTGTTGTGTTTTTAGGATTTGGAGAAATGTCACTTATTGATTATTACTATCCTTATCTTGTTGTATGCCTTAGTTGTTGTGATTAATTCTTTATTTGTGCATTTTGGATTCATCAAGCCTTGGACTAGTTTTTTCCGTGGACACTCATTATTAGGAGATACTAGGCCTTCACTTTGTTCAAATTCCATTTCGGATGGCTAAGTTCCCCTTAGTAGACTCATGTCTTATAAAATAACCCTTATGTTAGTCGTTCACTCATATATTATAATATTCTATCTAGTGATCCCACTTTTTATGAACCTTTTGTTTATGGATGAGGTATTGAGCTTTACTTGACCATTTAGCACATGAGTTTGTCCATCTTTAAGTTTTGTAATGATAACGTGGAAGTGGACATCGTTCTTGGGGAGCCTTTTCATAATCATTTGACCAAGGATATTTCAAAAATATTTATTGTTACATATTTTAGTTTTGGCATTTAATTTATAGTTGCAGTCCATGATCCTGGTTCTTTTATATGTTACAAAGTTTATCCCTTTCTACTTGATCTTACTAGTCACATTGGAGGAAAATATGCAGTTCGAGGTCTAGATTATGCAATATGTATATTTGATTAGTTTTTGATCCTCATGGAGGATATATGTAGTTCAAGGTATACTATAAACTACTTGTATATTGATTATCTTATTGGTTACTTGGAAGTCTATCTTCAATTAAAGTCAATGGTTATGCGATCTTTACAGTTTTAGCCTTTGTATATACTTGTGGGGCTTATGGTGGTCTATTACAATGTTTATTTGAACTGACGCCTGCGTGCTTATTTTATGTAGAACCATCATTGATTAGTTAGTTGTACTTATTTTTTCTCTATCCTTAGTGCAGTCAATTGATTTAGAAACTCTAAACTTGTGACTTCCATATTCACGTAGGGGTCTTATATAGTATATATATTTTTTAGTTTTCATTTTCGTGCTATTCAATGTTTGTTGTTAAATTGTATCTTACAGTTTATTTATATCCTTACACTCATTACTTATTGTTCTAGGTTATAAGTTGACTTACCTACTAGTTTGTTATCGCAGGTGCTATATGACTCAAGTAAGCAATTTGTGACACTTAGTTTTTTAATATACTCTTTGTTGTTATTTATTTGTTTGTTCAACTCATGATTATCCGATATGATTGGTTTGTAAGTAATTCAATTGAATGAATATATTAAATAATTAAGACAAATTAATTACTTTAATGTGCTATAATTTATTGCATACCTATCTGTGTAACATGTTGACCATATAGACAATTTAAGTTTATCTAGAAAGAAAACGATAAAACTCTTGAGAGTCTTGAAGGAACACAAAATTTATTTAGATTAAATGACTTGAGTTGTTGTCTTAAATAAATTTGATTTGAGCCTATATTTTTAAAAAAATATTAAATTCGGGATGCTTTACTCTTTTTTAATAAGTGACACAACTAAAAATATAGAATTTTATTTGATTAGTACTAGTAAATATTAGTCCTATGGTCTGTACAAAGTCTTTATGGTTGTTGGTGAACTAATTTTATAGAAGTCTATAAAAGCTCAAGCCGTTGTTGGTTTATAGCACAAATTTTATTAAACAATGATATACAAAAAGAATGTTTTCAAATTCCTTTTAATTTTACATATCAAGTATAATAAAATAAGATATGTGAATTATAGGATATGTAGGTCAATATCAATCTACCATAACATGCATATTATTTTGGACATCATAGCTAATCTCCACTTTTTTTAGGTAACTACATCGTTATTATTGTTTCAACAAGGTCAACTAATAAACATAATATAATATTGAGATACTCCTTAGAACTTAATCTTCAATTCTTTAGACAATGAAAAGGCACTAATTAGATGAAAACGAATAAAATAAATTCCACATATTTATTTAACAACTAATTATTAGAAGAATATTCTTAAAAACTCAATACTTTATGACCAAGTCCAACATTTTCTTGATCATCATCAGCACATGTTGGTGAAACACAACATTTACACACTCCATCGATACATTCCCTTATTCCAATTCTGCAAAATGGAATTACCGCTGCACAATCTTGATCGCCACATTGTTGGCCCATTGCCACATCTATGGATTGTAAAGATATTAGAACCTCACTAAAAAAAATAGATAGCAGAATTTCTTATAAGCAGTTTGTCAAAATTATATAGTAGAAAATGGACTTGTTGACGAGTTTTGTTGTTTAGATTTAGGATTTATCCTTTTTTTGTTGTGCGGTTCGTAGATTGAGATACTTGATGTATAGGAGGCGGAACTAGTATCCACTATATCAAAAAAATGTAAAATTAGCCAATAAAAATATGACCCATCAAGCCCATTTATATATGGAAAAAAATTACTTATATAGAGACTAAATACATTTTGATTGACCCTCTGAATTCGACCATGTAAATGGTTTATTGATATGAAAGTAAACCCACTTATATAAAACATCCAATGAAATAACTATTTGCATAGATCTTATTATAGTGACACACTGAAATTTTTCTATTAAAATATCATTTGTTTGATTTTTTTATATCAACAACTAAATATTTTTATTAAAAACTTAAAACATAAAATCACATGAAAATTATCTTAAATTATTAAATTTTCTAATGATGAATAAATTTTTACTAATGGAGATAGAAAGAAAAACCAACCAAATGAAAAGATCAAAAAGGTGACTAGCAAAAACACAACCATCGAAGACTTCTCCATGTTGTATGGTAGGAAGTAATATATTTTATTGTTTTACTTTGAAGCGTTCCTTTTTTTTCACAATATATACTATCAAATTCATTAATATCATGCCAAAAATAAAAGTCAATAGATAAATATTAAAATTGATATGGTCAAAGATTTTTTGTAGTATTTGTGATATTTTCTCAAAATTTGATGTTATTTTCTTAAATGAAATTGACTTTTTCCCTCAAATTGTTTTCCTTTTTTATATTTATAACTTTGAAATTATAACATATTATTTTTATTGTTTAATTAATCTAAAAGGTAATTTGATCAAATATAGCATTTTCATCATATAAACCAGTTATTACTCTTTGCTATAATTTAAAATGTACTTTATTATTTCTTTTGTAGCCAATAATAATCACACTACGATATTACTTGTAAAAACCTTTATGTGATGACTTTCAACTTTGCAGAATGAGAACTATGAAATGAAGCATTTTTTCATTAAATAAAACTTACTATATACATGCCTAAAATTTTTTGTTTACATTCCTAAGCATATTTTAAGGATATCTCACAATCAATCTTCTTGAAGTTCTTAATATTACCCCTTAACTGAATCATCCTCAAGGGAGGGAAATATCTTTCATAAAACACTTTTGTGAGCTCCTCCCAAGAAATGATTGGTGATGTTGGTACTTCTTTTATTATCCTATTAGAGTAAAGGGAAACAATCGGAGTCATATTGACTCTTGAGTGATGTTCTTGAAGGAGAAACGTTTACACACATTCATAAAATTTTGAATATGATCTTAGGGTCCTCATTAGCAAGTCCCCAAAAGAGAGCTTTATTTTTCAACAATTACAACATATTAGTGGTCACATGAAACTCAATATTGCCAAATGTTTGAGGCAATCGAATGGCACTAGCACTTTCCAAATGATCCACATTTACATCATACAAATTTCTGATGTCATCATTGTTCTCATTTTGACCTGTATTACTCTAGTTGACACTCATCTCTTCACCTATTTTAGAGCAAAACCAAAAACACAAATAACAACAATCTACAACAACAACATCAGTTGACGAAACCACTTTAATAAAGAATTCTAAGCATGACATTTCTATAGGGCCACCATTTTTTGGGAACTATAAACTACAATTCTTCTGATTGAAAGTGTAGGAGGTCCCAAACATGTTAAAACCAAATGATGAGTTGGTGCTGATCCCAAAAATATGGATATGGTAAATAATTCACTTACGAAGTAAGGAAGTGTTCTAATATTTTGTATAAGTAAAAGTTTATTCAACATAAAGTAAATAAAACAGTTATATTATAAATATTAAGGGCGGATAGAGTAACCAATTGTTAACGAAATTCAATTAACACGGGATTTAGATTATTAGAGAGAGGACCTTATGAATGTGATATATGGAATATAAACTTTGCGATATTTATAACTAGTAATTGCTTTATGTTTTTGAATCTCAATGGGTACGATAGGTTGGAATTACGATAGCAATATATCAATCAATTATAATATTTCGGGTGAGTTCTCTCGAACGTTAACAAGTTTAGTAATTTAAAGCAACCCAATTCCTGAATTAATCCTAGTTTTTCAAGTTTGGTTGTAAAGACATAAATGAATAGAACGATCAAGTTTCAATCTACTCTTAGAACCTTTTTCAAGAAAACTAACTATAGAGAGTAGCTAAAATTGTGTTAGGAACATTTATTCAAAATGAAAACTTGAATCAATGATTCAACCCATTTTAAAACAACCCTAAATTCAGTCGCTTGCGGTAAGCTTAAACGTATCATATGACTTCACATTCCTTCAATTGAAGTTAATATTGAAAGCATGATGATATGTGTGAATTTGGGGCGAATAAGTATTTGACCATGATAAATTGCCTAAAATCAATATTTAGTCTATTGTTGTGTTTTTAGGATTTGGAGAAATATCACATATTGATTATTACTATCCTTATCTTGTTGTATGCCTTAGTTGTTGTGATTAATTCTTTATTTGTGAATTTTGGATTCATTAAGCTTTGGACTAGTTTTTTCCGTGGACACTCATTATTAGGAGATAATTGGCCTTTACTTTGTTCAAATTCCATTTCGGATGGCTAAGTTCCCCTTAGTAGACTCACGTCTTATAACATAACCCTTATGTTAGTCGTTCACTCATATATTATAATATTCTATCTAGTGATCCCACTTTTTATGAACCTTTTGTTTATGGATGAGGTATTGAGCTTTACTTGACCATTTAGCACATGAGTTTGTCCATCTTTAAGTTTTGTAATGATAACGTAGAAGTGGATATCGTTCTTGGGGAACCTTTTCATAATCATTTGACCAGGGATATTTCAAAAATATTTATTGTTACATATTTTAGTTTTGGCATTTAATTTATAGTTGCAGTCCATGATCCTGGTTCTTTTATATGTTACAAAGTTTATCCCTTTCTACTTGATCTTACTAGTCACATTGGAGGAAAATATGCAGTTCGAGGTCTAGATTATGCAATATGTATATTTGATTAGTTTTTGATCCTCTTGTAGGATATATGTAGTTCAAGGTATACTATAAACTACTTGTATATTGATTATCTTATTGGTTACTTGGAAGTCTATCTTCAATTAAAGTCAAGGCCAAGCTTTATCTGTATATAGACTAACAGGGATGCGCTCTTTACAGTTTTAGCCTTTGTATATACTTGTGGGGCTTATGGTCGTCTATTACAATGTTTATTTGAACTGACGCCTGCGTGCTTATTTTATGTAGAACCATTATTGATTAGTTAGTTGTACTTATTTTTTCTCTATCCTTAGTGCACTCAATTGATTTAGAAACTCTAAACTTGTGACTTCCATATTCACGTAGGGGTCTTATATAGTATATATATTTTTTAGTTTTCACTTTCCTGTTATTCAATGTTTGTTGTTAATTGTCTCTTACAGTTTATTTATATCCTTACACTCATTACTTATTGTTCTAGGTTATAAGTTGACTTACCTACTAGTTTGTTATCGCAGGTGCTATATAACTCAAGCAAGCAATTTGTGACACTTAGTTTATTAATATACTCTTTGTTATTATTTACTTGTTTGTTCAACTCATGATTATCCGATATGTTTGGTTTGTAAGTAATTCAATTGAATGAATATATTAAATAATTAAGACAAATTAATTACTTTAATGTGCTATAATTTATTGAATACCTATATGTGTAACATGTTGACCATATAGACAATTTAAGTTTATCTAGAACGAAAACGATATAACTCTTGAGAGTCTTGAAGGAACACTAAAGATTACATGACTTGAGTTTTTTTCTTAAATAAATTTGGCTTGAGCCTATTTTTTTAAAAAAATATTAAATTCGGGATCCTTTACTCTTTTTTAATAAGTGACAACTAAAAATATAGAATTTTATTTGATTAGTACTAGTAAATATTAGTCCTATGGTCTGTACAAAGTCTTTATGGTTGTTGGTGAGCTAATTTTATTAGAAGTCTATAAAAGCTCAAGACGTTGTTGGTTTATAGCACAAATTTTATTAAACAATGATATACAAAAAGAATGTTTTCAAATTCCTTTTAATTTTACATATCAAGTAGAATAAAATAAGATATGTGAATTATAGGATATGTAGGTCAATATCAATCTACCACAACATGCATATTATTTTGGACATCATAGCTAATCTCCACTTTTTTTAGGTAACTACATCGTTATTATTGTTTCAACAAGCTCAACTAATAAAATATAATATTGAGATACTCCTTAGAACTTAATCTTCAATTCATTAGACAATGAAAATGCACTAGTTAGATGAACACGAATAAAATAAATTCCACATAGTTATTTAACAACTAATTATTAGAAGAATATTCTTCAAAACTTAATACTTTATGACCAAGTCCAACATTTTCTTTATGATCATCAGCACATGTTGGTGATACACAACATTTACAAACTCCATCGATACATTCCCTTATTCCAATTCTGCAAAATGGAATTACCGCTTCAGTCTTGATCACCACATTTTTGGGCCATTGCCACATCTATGGATTGAAAAGATATTAGAACCTCACTAAGAAAAATAGATAGCAAAATTTTTTATAATAAGTCTGTCAAATTTATATAGGACAAAATGGAATTGTTGACGAATTTTGTTGTTTAGATTTAGAATTTATCCTTTTGTTGTTGTGGGGTTAGTATATTGAGATACTTGATGTATAGGAGGCGGAACTAGTATGTACGATATCATAAAAATGTAAAAAATAGCCAATAAAAATATGACCCATCAAGCCCATTTATATATGGAAAAAAGTTACTTATTTACTAGACTCTCCAAGTTTTGGTATGCCCTCTAGTTTGAGGATGCTACCACACACACTATCTTAGTAGTACTTGTATTGTCTAGTAGGCATTCTGTCACGACCCAAAACCGGGGCCGCGACTGGCACCCACAATTTCCCTCCTATGTGAGCGAACCAACCAATCTAACCCTTATCATTTTAACATATATCAACAGAAAATAATGCGGAAGACTTAAACTCATTAAATAACACAAATCAACATCTATTAATT
>NC_028647.1:42980836-43058926 GCF_001406875.1 Solanum pennellii
AATCCAGGTGGACTGTGACGGCCCGTCACACCTGTGACGGTCCGTCCTGCACCTCCGTCCTGACGGTCAGAGACTCGTTTCCCGTACCAATTTCTCAAGAGTTGAAGTGTTTTGCAACGGGAGCTTACGACGGCTCGTCGTGGATGTGACGGCACGTCCTGCAGGTCCGTCACCGATTACAGAGAGTCGATTTTCAGTACCCAATTTCAGAATTTCTAAGTATGCTGAAACGAGACATCTGTGTCGGGCCGTCGTGCCTATGACGATCCGTCGTGATGTCCGTAATCTTAGCCAGTTTTTCCAGAAATAAATCTGCTGCTCAAAACGACTAAACAGGTCATTACACATTCATTTTTTTCCTATTGTTGATGATATTTATGTAAGCCCTATGTGGCAATTATGGATTTGTATAAGGACTTTGCCCAGATTATTTGACTTCGTTAGATGGTTAATGTTAAACAAAGTATTAGACTAAGTTCCTATGTGTTATTATGATATGTTGTGAGAATACTATATATGTTTCCTATGTAGAGGTCTATGTAAACCTCCATGATATATAAGCAATAGTTTTAAATTTTCTTCCTTTTTGACATATGATTTCTATGACGAATGCTAAATGGCTTTTCTTGGTCCTCGTAGAGGATGACGATGCCGGTAATAACTAAGGCGTACTTTGGATCGTTACAATAAGCATTCTTGCTTTAGCCTCAATGATACATCAACAGCCTGAACATACAATGTTTTTGGGAAAAAGGGAAGAAATATGGGTTAGTACAAACCACATGTACTATGTATGGTCCCTATGCATAAAATCGTTAATGCATGAGAAAAGGCACAGTTTAGTCAAAACTATGCATAAATGACCAACAATTCAGTGTACACATATAAGGAACATAATAACCATATCAACATATAAGTAACTCAAGTCACACTTGATCAATGCCAAGAATAATGCCCATAACCCTATTCAAAGCTAAGTATCACATTAAGCAACCCATTTCACACTTACACCATATTCTAATATATATAACATGCTTCATATAACAATACTATTCATAGCTTATCAAAATAATCATAAACATAATCATAGTCATAAGAGAAAACTACTAGAACCATCCTATAGGATCCCACATGTGCAATGTGTAAGAGAAGTCTCATACCCTCCCTCACACTATGTAGTAACCTTTAGGACAACCCCTAATAGAAGTTCACATACATATATTGTTTTTGCTTTTAATTTAGGGAAATAACTAACATAACCTACATGACACCATGTGAACTACATTGAATCCGGTGATCTACCCCCACAAAGAAAAGAGAGGGTTAACACTTGCCTAGGGTGCAATCATTCAGACATAGCTATTCTAGGTGGATCCACTAAGATAGAGTCCTATGTGGTCACATAGTTAAGGGTCAAGGAATTGCTGCTATAAACCATTACTACTAATCATGAAAGTTTACATCTCATGAGACAACACATATCTTGTGAACCAACACGACTAGTTGTGAAGAAACTCATGCGGGAGGTCGGACTTACAAACGAGAGACCTACATCTAATTTATATGCCCTTTCTGTGCTAAGCAATAATCCCCTTTAGAAATAGTCATATAACATCATACAAGTCCACATTAGTCACTTTTAGACCTTTAAGAAAATATCTTATCATAATATCTCATAGGTGATCACAAGTGAGAACTATCATTTCACTATAGACACCACATTATAATCATGAGAAGCTACATTCAATCATATAATGATCACATCATAACATATTTACATACTTCATTGCCAATTCCTTGATCTAGAGTTAGGGATGGGGGATCCTTGTCACCAACATCACAACTACACAATTATCTATAGCATCATTATCACATAAGTAGATTAACCTTGCATAATTGAGATCAAAGGATAATCAAGATCATACCTCATTGTCCTTCATGGGACTTCAAACATCAATACCTAAGAATTCACAATCAACATAATAAATAGGTCAATTTATGAATTATAAACATAACTAAAATCAAATTAAACAATTGACATGTTCGTCCTCCTCAACATTTCACCTTAATCAATCCAAGAAATTAGAGATTTAGGAGAAATACATGGGTCAAGGGAAATCTCATAAGAATCAACAATTAACCATTAATTCATACTAAAATAATATTAATTCTTAATAATACATCACAATTTTTATCATAATTAACTCTAAATTTTGTTTTAGAAAGAAGACCCTTTTGAGAAGAAAACCCTTTTTTGGGGGGATTTAAAAATCATATTTTGAAGGACCTTTTGGGGAAAGGAATCTCAAGAGTGAAAGAAACCATACCTTATTTATGAGAAAGCCACGAAATAAGGTTTAACAACTTGAAGGCTTGTCTTCTTCTTGGGGCTTTCATTGTCTTCAATGGAGTTTTGGAGGAAGAGAGATTTTGGGAGAGAGAGAGAGTGATTTTTGATTTCAACTTGTGGGACTTGATTGGAGTGATGAATTGACTTAAAGTTGACCCTAATACATTATATAGTAATCCATGAAATTACGTAAAAGACCCCTCACTTAAATATGTCTATTTGAGAAATCAAAACACCCAAAATACGAATTTTAAGATATCTAGGAAGTAGTTGCCGCGTCGCACAGTAGCCCCCCATTTCTTGACTTTCGCAGACTACTTCGGCAGCCTGCCTACCCATGTTGGGATCCTTATCATGGACCCTTTTGGTTGTCATTGGGGTACTTTTTCAATCGCTTAGACTCTCTATACTACATTATACTTAACCAAAGATTATTTTTACATGTTTTGGACTTCATAAGACCCTCCGAAATCTTCGTCAAACATAGGGACATCATATAGTTAAATGTTCCTAGTTTCCAAACGTTAAGGCTTTTCTTTAATCCTATTTCTCCAAAAATTTTCAAACAAGTTATTCATACTTATTAAAGTCTAAAACCATCATTATTCAACATATTACGCTCTAGTATAGGTCATGGAATATATGGGGTGTTAGAAATATAGAGATCTTATATGTTTGTGCATCATGATTTGAGCGCTAAGCATAATGTTATCTTATGTGCTGGTTGGGATGCTATTATTTAGTCTATTCTTACCCTTCAAAAGATTTAAGTGTCAATCGGGGACGAATGTTCCGGGGGGGGGGGATAATTTAACACTTCGAAAATCCCATGTATTGGACTAGAGCTTAATCAAATAAATAATGTTTAAAATGATTTTTCCAGACCTATATAAATGTAATAAGTTCTTTTAGAAAAGGTTTGAGCAAAAATTACAAAGAAAGACCTTGACGTCCGGAAACTAGCTAATTAGAACTTGTTGATGTTCCTATGTTTGGTGATGGTTTCGAGGTATCAATTGGAGTCGAAAACTTGTAAAAAGACCTTATACATCTATTATGGTGTACAAAGGATCCAACCTTCTGGTAACGACATCCCAAGGACAACCTGAAGGGTCTATTAAGGATCCAAACATGGGTGAGCATGCTGCCTTGCAGCCTGCGAACATGTAGAAATAGACGAACAAGTGCACGACGCACATTCGTCACGTGCTTTTCTGCATCAATATGTGAGGGGTAGCCTCGAGATGGGTGGCTGACACGTACCTCACTGCCTCAACCCAAAATTTCCGAGAAAATGACGGGATTTGTCCCGCGACGTGCAGCCACTTACCAGAATCCTTTAAGTCATATTTTTTGTAATTTAAATTCATAAAAATACACATTTAAGTGGATGGTATTTTGGGTATTTTATAGGATTATACGTCAAATGTTAGACACCTTTTTACATGTCCAAATATGATTCAAACGAAGATCTTAAGGATGAAGATGAACACTTTAAGGTTTTAATCCAAATTTTCGTTGATTCTTCATCTATATGGTTTGAGTTTTTCAATCTTGTGATTACTTTCCCCAAGGGGTCCTTTCAAAGGCAATTTTCAAGAAAATCAAATTCTAGGGTTTTTACTCTATAAAATGGATTTTCTTTCTAGCATTAGATTTATGACTTTCGGTTAAAAATAATGATTTTCTATGATTGAATTCACACGAATTATGTTTGCATTTCGTGTGATGCAAGATCTTTCTCAAATTGATGGTTTCGAATGGGTTGTTTCTACTACTTGAAACAACTATTTAATGTCCATTTTCCCTTATCCTATATTATGAATTGATCTTGTATATTAAATAAATAATAATTCTTGATTGTGCTATTGAGTATTTCACTGTAAGTTGAATGTATGTTCTTGAATAAGATTCTTGGAAGTAACATGTATGTGTTTAAATGTTGTGATTACTCTACACTGTTTATATGAACCTATAAATTATGATGCTATGTTATGGTAGTATGTATGATGTTTCTATGTTTATATATTGCGCTATGAACATGTTACTTGTGAGATCATGATAAAAACACGAAAATTGCATGTTATGATATTCTCTTGTATGCTTTAGAGAAGATGACTATGTTATATTAATCTAACATACGAAGGGTTATGATGAAAGGAAATTTTCATCTAATCCTAAAGAGCTCATGATCATGTTTAAATAAGGAGTTAATCTCCTATGACCTATGATAATTTTATGATTAAAGACAACTTAAAGGTTATTCATGAAAGGGACTTAAGCTAAGCACCGATGAATTAGATATGAGAGGTGTCCTTTCAATAGTTTGAAGGTAGGTCACAATGAATCTCCTGAGGTTTAGGATGCCATGTAATGTGGAACTATGGGTCTCTAAGACATCTCCTCGTTCTTGAATTATGTTTCGACCATAGGATACTAGCTAGTGAATCCACCTAGAAAGCTATGTCATGTTTGGTTCTACTTTGGCTGGTAGACCACCTTTTTTCGGCGAGAGGTTTTATGGCACCGGATTCCATGTTAATCTCACATGGTCTATGTCGGTTAAGGTGAATTTTCCTTCATGTTAAATGAAAGACATGTAAATTAACGATGACTAGGGTGACTTCAAGAGTCTACTTACTATAGGTAGGGGTATGGGACTCTACCTAGACATTGCACAATCTGACTCTAAGGGAAGTCTTAGAGGATTGTTCTTATGTAGTATGATAACATGAAAGACATATGATTACGATACATGATGTTACTCGTGTATGATGTTGGTCATTATGATTAATATGTTAATGGCTTATATTATTATATGATGTGATGACTACTTATGTTACAAATTAAATTGAGAAAAGATTTACTCATTGTCTCCTATCTTATCTACTTGGTTGTGTGGGGTTATGGGGCTTTATATGACCATTGCACTTGTATGTTGGGTATGGGATCATTGGCAAGTGTTTTTTATGTTATCTATATGCGATCTATTTAATATTAATGTTAACATGACTCTACGATATTATGTCTTTACCAATGTCATGCGTTATGTTTATGGAATCCTTAACTTGTATCTATGTTTTATGGCATGTGCATTGAAGACACTCAAATGATTTATCATGCTTTCTAATGAAATGATAAATGATACTTTTTCATGCATGTCCTTAAATGTTATATGCAAATACTCATACTTAGTGCATGTGGCGTACTAACATCTTTACTTTATAGTACTACAAATGTAGGGTCCGGTCATTGATGTTTAAGGAGGTCGATTTGAAGAAGCTTCAAACTTTCCTCCATGTATTGGTAGGTCCTCCTGTTCGGGGATGCTATGTTTCATATTCCATCGTAGGAAAACTTTAGTACTTATTGAGAGTATTGTTTTTGAATTATGTTCGTTTGATTCTTTTGTACTAAGGCCTATTTGGCATAATTACTAATTATTGGCAAAGTCCACATTTGTAATATAAGATGGTTTTAATATATGTGAGAAAAATTTTTAGAATATCGTATGACAATATGAAGGTTCAGTATGAAGTCTAAGTATACTTCAAATCGAATGTAAAAGTTATCATTTTTCGCAATTTTTACAGATCACATGTTATGACGAATGCTAAAGGCTTGTCTGAGTCCTTTGAGAAGACGACGACGCCAGTCGCATCTGGGGTATGCTCTCCGCGTATGAAAGTTCAAGGGATGTACAGGGTAGAATTTCTCCATCAATCTTCATCAAACATTAAGGTATGGTATTGCTTTCACCTTAGGGACTTCTTCCTCAAAGGATTCCTTCAAATTGTCTTCAAAAGTTGAGTTTTCATGTGGGTCTTTTCCAATGTCGAAATTGGTCATTCAAATTAATTTTTTTATCGATTCTTCATATGTTATTGATTACACAATGATTAATTATTACTATATTACACTACTTATTGATGTATTGGTCTAGTTTGTAGAAGATGAGATATTCCCCTCAACCCTAGTTTGTGATGTCAATACAAATTGTGTAATGTTTGTTCAATTTACTTGGTTATTGGTTGATTTACTACTAGATGATGTTATTGTATCAATAATGAATATGTTAAGATGAATTTTAGTCCAATTATGCTAGTTCTTGAGTAGTTGATCTAGGTTATGAAGTATTTTATGAAATTGACCTAAGTCTCTTCACTTAAACTATGAACTAGTGATCAATTGTGATGTAGATATTGAATTTGCCTTATCATTATGTTTCTTATTGTTGTATGATGATACTATACCCTTATTGGGTTTATTTAAGGATTGACGGTAAGACCTTGAAGATGGATTGTGACTAAACCCATTTATATAAAACATCCAATGAAATAACTATTTGCATAGATCTTATTATAGTTACACACTGAGATTTTTCTTTTAAAATTTCATTTGTTTGATTTTTCTATATCAACAACGAAATATTATTATTAAAAAAAATAAAACATAAAATCACATGAAAATCGTCTTAAATTATTAAACTTTCTAGCGATGAATAAATTTTTACTAGTGGAGATAGAAAGAAAAACCAACCAATAGAAAAGATCAAAAAGGTGACTAGTAAAAACACAACCACTAAAGACTTTTCCATGTTGTATCGTAGGAAGTAATATATTTTATTGTTTTACTTTGAAGTGTTCCTTTTTTTCACAATATATACTATCAAGTTCATTAATATCATGCCAAAAATAAAATTCAATAGATAACTATAAAAATTGATATGGTCAAAGTTTTTTTGTAGTATTTACAATATTTTTGTAAAACTTGATGTTATTTTCTTAAATTAAATTGACATTTTTCCTTAAATTGTTTTCCATTTTTTATATTTATGACTTTGAAATTATAACATATTATTTTTTATTGTTTAATTAATCTAAGAGGTAATTTGATCAAATATAGCATTTTCATCATATCAACCTGTCATTACTCTCTGCTACAATTTAAAATATACTTTTTTATTTCTTTTGTAGCCAATAATAATCACACTACGATATTACTTATAAAAACCTTTATATGATGACTTTCAAGTTTGCAGAATGTGAACTATGAAATAAAACGTGTTTTCATTAAATAAAACTTACTATGTACATGCCTAAAATTTACTCTGTACATTCCTAAATATTTTATATTCCTAATTATATTATATTTAAAAACATGTTATATTAATCGAGGAAATTTCCTACACAGAGAAAGCAATCGACCCCAGAACTAAATAATTATTTAGAATTAGTAAAGCGATATCTAGAACTATTAGCATCAGTTGAACATCCTCACATATAACCTCAAAATGATGTGAATGAATAAAAGATGATCAATTTCAATCTAGAAACTAATGGCATTGCAATTCCATACATTTTAAAAGGCATCTACTATTTTAAGATTATTAGATACATGTGGAAGATAATAAATCTTATCTACAACTTTTCTAACAGAATTTCAATCCACTTCCATGTGTTTTGTCCATGCATGATATATGAGGTTTGGAGCAATATGAAGGGATATATTTTTGTAATCATGCAAATGAGTGGGATTAGTTTGAGAAAATATAATTTGTACAAATATGAGGATCGAAGAGTACCCCCTAATTGTAGTCGGCGTCTTCGTCCTCGAACAGGCCTTATACTAGACCCTAGCATACATCCTTGCATCATAGATATAATAAAAAGTAAAAAAGTTAAAAAATTTCATTTGAAGTTCCACTTCACTTCGTATATCAAAATACTATCTATAATTTTATTACATGACCATATAAACATAAGAGTTTGAGAATTGGAACATATCCCTTATAATATTACAAATTTTATAAAATGAATACAACATAGTTCTTGAATTGGGAGAAATATAACAATGTATATCAGTATAAGCAAACTAACAAAACTAGATTAATATGATTTTTTCCTCAGACATGAGGACTCAACAATTTGAAAACAATCCAATATTCTTTTTGAAATCGGCCTTGAATCACATGAGTAGCCCGAAATTACACTTATGTAGAAATAGAAGACATATATGTTAGTACAAACCACACGTACTAAGTACGAATACATATTCAAGTAAAATATTTGAAAATGTGCAAAAAGAGAAATTTTGTATAAGAATTCCAGTTAACTTTAAAAGCCTTTATGCACATTCCAAGAACATATACAACTCCTTATCACCACAGCAAAACATAGTCATGTTCATGTTTAACAGTTACACAATAAAGAAGTCATAGTCAACATTTCATTCATAAAGCCCATTTCAACAATGCATCACAAGACTTTACTAACAATTCGAATCCAACTCTACTAGTGCAATGTGTAATTGAACGCCCATAACCCCAAATAGACCAAGTAAACCAACAAAGCGATCTTAAGCACGATCTTGTATCTCATATATTATCATAACAAGTGTAGTCATTATCATGCAAAACAATTCAGACTAACATCATGTATATCAAGTGAAACCAACATAATACACAGCATATGAGACCAACATCATACAATGTATTCATAACATACATTCATAAAGAACATACCCTAGAGTTCGCCTCAAAATCCACTAGTGCAATTTATTAGTAATGTCTCATACCCTTACCTACACAAAGCAAAACCTCTTGAGTAGTCCTAGTTATAGTTAATCTTATTACTTTCATTCTTTCATTTTAACTTTCGGGAAACATTACCATAACCAACATAGATCATGTGAGCTAACATGGAATCCGGTGTCATCCTCTCAACCCAAAAGGAGGGTGTCCTACATGCCAAGCTAAGACATATTCATTCATATAGCATCTAGGTGGATTCACTAGCAAGGTTTCCTATGGCGGAACATAGTTAAGGAACTAGGAGGTTGTTACTAGAAACACTTTTTATGCTAATTAGCATTATAGTTTCCACCTCACGAGAGAACATAGTCTGAACCTACCTTCCTTTGTGAAGGAACACCTCTCAATGTCAAGATCGCTTGGTGCTAAGAAAAATTTCCTTTTTGAAGTGTCTTTATCCTTACAATTGATTAATAATATAGGTATCAGGAGTCTAACCCCTAATATAACATATCCTTAGCTCACCTGTTTTAGGATGAGAAAATCCTTTCATCATAACCGAACATCATATGAGAACAATACTTCATAACATAGTTATACGATGCATTTAGAAATTACCTTCAACCCCTCATAATAGTACACCTATCATCATCTCATAACCATCATATTCATAGTATGATCATACATACATTTCATCATCCATAGTTCAATAAACCAACATTACCAAAGTTAGGCCACCAATACAACAACAACATGTTCATGACCTTGAAGATCTTTCCAATGACCTCCAAGATACCCATTCAAGATTTTACCCCAAATCGATGACATTTACCCAACAAATCCATATTCGTCATTATACAAAAGAAAATTAAAGCAATATCATACTCAATTACATCACCCCTAATAATAAGTCAACATAACTCAAGAGGTAGGGTTAGGAGAAGAGGGACATTCATGCATTCTTAAGGAATTAGGTCCAAACCAAAACATTATGTAACCTAAGGCAGTACATGATGTAATAACACAATTAATACAAATATAACAATTGATATATTAATCATCTTCAACCAATTCACCACACTAGATCCAAGATTTATAATATTGGGAAAGAACATGGTTCCATGGGAAATTAAAGTAATCAACAACAATTATCCATCATAATACACCTAAAAAACCATAAGTAATCATAATTCATCATAATAGATTACTAATTTCGTTATTCAAAGAAGTCCAATGAATAGAGAAAACCCCTTTTTTTTAGAGATTTTGAAATAGTCTTTGAAGGGACCTCTTGGGAAATAGAAGCCTAAGAGTGAAAGAATCCATACCTTTAAAGATGATTAATCATGAATTTGAGTTGAATCCTTTGAGAGTTGGTCTCATTCTTGAAGCTCCAATGTTATTCAATGGAGGTTTGAGGAGAGAGAAGCTAGATAGAAGGTATAACTTCTAATTCTTTTTTCATATCTAGTTGAGTGATTGATATTAAATACAAAAATGCCCAAAACACCTCTAAGCTAGTAGGTTTTTAGAATGAAACTTCAACTTGAAAAATCTAAATATTTACAAATCTGGGAGGTGAGTCTGCGACGCGCTAACGGTTCCAATTCTTTTTTTTGAAAATGCATTTTGAAGCATAAGATCCGTGTTACGCAGTGCTGTAATTTCAAAATATGGAACCATGCGTGCGACGCACCCACATCCTCTAATTGCGTCTGTTTGAAATTATTTCTTCGTTTCTCATCTCTATACCCTCTAAACATCCCAGACTCTCTCCCCAAACACTTGGGACTTCAATCACCCCTTTTTAGGTCATAATTCATTAGGTTAAGTTCAATCATAGTTCATTGGATCTCCGAGGTGTAAATAATCCTCTCTTTTTGGAACATTTGTCCTCGAATGACAGTT
Source organism: Solanum pennellii (assembly GCF_001406875.1). Classification (NCBI taxonomy): domain Eukaryota; kingdom Viridiplantae; phylum Streptophyta; class Magnoliopsida; order Solanales; family Solanaceae; genus Solanum; species Solanum pennellii. Next base: position 42,991,627 of record NC_028647.1, read on the forward strand.
TAAACATCTTTTTGGAATCGATGATAAAGAATAGAAAGCCAACCAAAACATGTATAAAAGTATTATTCAAATATAAAGGAGTAAACATTTAATTCATTCCTAAATACAGCAATGCATCATTAAGAAGTAGATATTATATCAACTATAAATTATGCACATATTTCACCATTTCACATTATGTAAGGAGGAATCTACTTCTCCCTCTCATCTAGCTTAACATATTCAACAAAGAGTCAATACTTCATTTCATCACTTCACACTCAGGATTTTCACAAAAAGAAATATGAAATAAATCAATGATATCAACCATATAATCATGTGTCATGAAGTATGAAGAACGTATAATTAATGACACATATGAAACATTAATTTTTACAAGAACATTCATAATTAAGAGAAATCAGGGAAGTTAAAATACACTTATGACCCTCCTAAACTAGGAGGAAGTACTAACCTCAATCTTCACTAGAAGAGGAAGGAAAATGAAGGGGATATTGGGACATCATATCGGTCTCGGCCTCCCTTCTTTCAAAGAACTTATACGGAAGCTATTTCCTTATTTCTAAGGTTCTTCTCTTGCATGTCTAAAATCTTAACAAGGAACTCTTCATAGGAAATGTTAGCATCAACTTCTAAACCATCTAGATGAAGGGTAGACAATGTATAGCCTATTAACTTTTCGACATTGATACATGGAACACCAGATGCACCAACACCAACAAAATAGATAATTTCACCTCGTAGGCAACACTTACATGTGTTTCAAAATCTCATATGGCCCCACATACTGGGGATTATTTTTCCTTTTTTAAGGAACCTCATCACCCCTTTCATGCGTGATATCTTAAAATAGACCAACTTACCTACCAAAAAGTCTAGTTCTCTCTTTCTATCGGCATAAGATTTTTGCCGACTTTGGGCAATCTTAAATCTATACATTATGAGTCGGACTTTGTCCACAACCTCATAAATTTCTTCACGACCGATTGAAGAAAACTCACCTACCTCAAAACAACCAATTGGAGATCTATATCTACTTCCATAAAGGGTCCGAAAGGGTGCCATGTAATTATTTGAGTGATAGCTATTTTATGCAAATTAAATTAATTAAAGATGATTATCCTAATTACCCTTGAAGTCAATGATACATTCCCTCCCCATATCATCTAGGGTTTAGGTGGTTCATTCCACCAAACTTTCCTTTTTTGGATGAAATGCGGTACTAAGTTTCACGTTGTTACCAAGCCCACTTTGGAATGTTTTCCAAAAATGAGAATTTAATTGTCTACCTCTACTCGAAATGATAGAAAGGAGAACTCCATGCATTCTCATAATATCTTTACGATACACTTTAGCATATTCTTCTTCCGAAAAAGTAGCTTTGACTGGAATAAAATGGGTTGATTTAGTCAATCTATCAACAATAACCCAAATCGAATCATTTTGCCTTCATGTATGAAGTAAACCCTCCATGAAATCCCTACTGATATCTTACCACTTCCAAGGGGGGAAAGCTATATCATGAGTCAACCCTCCTGGTCATTTATGTTCGGCCTTGACTTGTTGACAATTTAGACATTTGGCCACAAACTTAGCTATATCCTTCTTCCAACCATTCCACCAGTTGTGTTTGCAACATCGATTTAAAAATGAATACATGAATAAATGATTGAACCCCGTTTAAAACAACACCAAATTCAGCAATTAACAATATCGATATGCTTATTTATGTATTTGATTACATGATCACACCCCTAATATAAGGGGTTTTAGTAAAATACAGAAAAAAGTAACTAATCATTACCAAAAAGGTTATTCATCAAAATAGTAAGGATTCTGCAATTCTCAATGGAAAATAGAACTAGAATCACAAATCATAACATTATAGATCGAAATCCTCTCCAACAGTATTAAACATTCTAAGCATATGAAAAAGCACTCATAACTGGGGAATAAACTGCCTACGAACTCCTTTTCCCTTTTCTAAAATTGAATTTACACATTGAAAAAAATCCATAAATCTCAACAATGATCAAAACCGCGATATTAGTCGAGATCGCTGAACGACTCCGTTATCCGCCGAAGGACATGTCTACTCGCCTTTTAGATTCACTTTTCTATAATGTTGTCCTAAAAAATTTGGCAAGCTTTACAGATGTCATTATTCAATTTGGCAACATTCTGAAGTGAATTGACACTCGCTGAGTTGGATTTCTCTATGGGCTACTTCATCGGATGATTTGGTGAGCTGGAGGTTCTTTTGTGTAGTGGTCGAGTTAACTTTTTGATCTCCAACTTCTCTTTTCTTCAGCTTTACTAACTTATCAATCCATTTTGCATTTTAATGCCATTTCCTTCTTCTTCAACCTTCATTTTTGAGTAGAAATAAATAAATTTCTGAAGTTATGATTTAAAGCCCATGCGGTCAGCAGAAAGGTATGATAGGACTTTACATTCCTTCAATGAGGTTGATTTAGTGAAAGCATGATGATATGTTTGCATTTGGGTGAAATAAGTACTTGACCATGTTAAATTGTCTAGAATCAATATTTAGTCTATTGTTGGGTTTTTAGGATTTGGAGAAATATCACTTATTATTTGTGACCATCCTTATCTTGGTGTATGCCTTAGATGTTGTGTTTAATGGTTTATTTGTGAATTTTTTTTAATTTTTTCAAGACTTGGACTAGTTTTTTCTATGGACTTGCATTATTAGGAGCTACTTGGCCTTCATTTTGTTCGAATTTCATTTCAGATGGCTAAGTTCCCTTTAGACTTTTGTGGTAGACTATTGTCTAATAAAATGAACCTTATACTAAGCGTTCACTCATATATGATAATATTCTATCAAGTGATCCCTCTTTTTATGAACCTTTTGTTTATGGATGAGGTATTGCGCTTTGCTTGACTATTTACCACACGAGTTGGTCCATTTTTGAGTATTCTAATGATTACTTAGAAGTGGACATCGTTCTTGGGAAGTTTTTTCATAGTCAATAGACCTAGGATTATTCAAAAATATTTATAGTAACATGTTTTAGTTTTTGAATTTAATATATTGTTTTAGTCCACGATCCTAGAACTTTTTTTCGTTAAAAAGTTGATCGTTTTCGACTTGATCTTTCTGGTCACTTTGGAAGACAATATGTAGTCAGAGGTCTAGGATACACAATTTGTATATTTGATGATCATTTTTATCCTTACGGAGGATATATGTTGTTCGAGGTATACGATATACTACTTGTCTATTGATTTTCTTATTGGTTACTTGGAAAACTATCTTCTATTAAAGTGGAGGTGAAGCTTTTTCGTCATATAGACAAATAGGGATATGCTCTTTATAGTTTTAGCCTTTGTATATACTTGTGGGGCTTATGGTTGTCTATTACAGTGTTTATTTGAACTGATGCGTGCGTGTACCTTCTTATTTTATGGGGAACTGAAACAGGGTCGATTTATTTTTACCGAACACCACACTAGGTAGTCTTACAAACGTCTATAACACTCAGACTACTTTACACCCACAATTCTGACTAAGTATAGAAATACTTAAGAAGCAAAGTTAAACAGCAAACAGAATTTACAGGAACTTGTCCTGACCATTATCAATCTGATAATTAATACAAAGGAAGGCTTCACGAATTAGTCTACGGCTAAAAAACACTCTGTCCAAGCCTTAGACGAATTTCCTCCTTTAATAAAATTTCTGCACATGGCAGTTACATGCGGCAGTTACATATGACACCTGTCCGACACGTGTCGTCACAGGGTTCAATCTAAGTTTCCAACAACTATGTTTCTAACAGATAGAATCTAATTCAAATTACATTCTTATCTACACGAAATACTAATATTCTAACACATAGAATAATTTAGGCAACATTCCAACACATAGAATATTTCAGCCAGCTTCCAACACTTAGAATATTTTAGCTGTCCTTTAACACTTAGTTTTATTTCAGCAATTCTCGTGAACTGCCTTTGTTCTTGCCATTGTCAAGTCTTCACAGCCTTGACTTGTCAAGCCAACACGCTGCCTTGCCAATGACCCTAGCTCGCACGGAAGCCTTGCATATTCAAGCTTCCTTGCCTACACCCAAGCATCTGAACTTGTGTTGCACTATTTTGCAATCATCCATGTCAAGACCAATGCCCAAGTCCTTGACATGTCTTCACGAAGTTAGATCAAGTAGTTTGCGGGTCTAACAGACCACCCACACCACTTGAACTCGATGTCCTCATCGAGACTATTTTAAGATAGTCCTTGATTTGAGCATCGAACTTCCATAAGTATTTTGCCTTCTCTCAAACTGCATCAGTTGCACTCTTGCCTTTCCAGTGAACCAAGAATTCAGTCTTAGTATTCTTCTTACTTGTGCTCAAAACCCGGTGATCAAGGATCTTCTCAATTTCAGCATCATACTATGTAGGTATTGATGCAGGAGCCCTCTTTGAACTGTTTCTGTCCGGATAATCTGCATCTGCAAAGTAAGGCTTCAAGAAACTCACATGGAAAGTGGGATGAATTTTTAACCTTTCTGGCAACTTTAACCTATAAGCAACTTCGCCCACTCTTTTTCCCACTTTGAATTGACCATCATACTTAGGAATCAAACCCCGATGACTGGTCTTACTTACAATCTGTTTCCAGATTTTTGGGGTAAGTTTCAGTAATACCTTGTCACCCACATTGAACTCAACTGAGCGACTACGTTGATTAGCATACTTCTTCATGCGCCGCTGAGCCTTGCGCAAGCTATCCTGTGCCTCAGATAAGATTTCAAGTCTTTCCCTTGCAACCCTGTATGCTGCTGGACATTTTCCCTGATTTTTAGATTTGTCAACATCTAGTAGCGTCATAGGCTGTTTGCCTAAAACTATTTCAAAAGGGCTCATTACTATTGCAGACGACTTGTGCAGATAATAGCAAAACTGCGCTGTGTCTAACAATGTTACCCAATTCCGTTGACTTGCCGTCACATAGTGCCTTAAGTATTCTTCCAACAAGTGATTAATTCTTTCTGTCTGTCCATCTGTTTGTGGATGATTTGCAGTAAACAATTTTAATTCAGTTCCAATCATATTGAACTATGTTGTCCAGAATCTACCTGTAAACCTTGTATCTCTATCACTCACAATGTCAGCCGGAACACCAAAATACTTAACCACATATTTGTAGAACAAATCAGCAGCAACTTCAGATGAACATTTTTAAGGTGCAGCAATAAAAACAGAATATTTTGAAAACCTGTCAACTACCACCATGATAGATGCTTTGCCATCTACTTGAGGGAATCCAGAAATGAAATCCATGCTTACTGATAGCCATGGCCTTTCAGGAACAGGCAAAGGTTGCAGCAAACCTGCTTTCTTCTTACGTTCAGGCTTTTCAACTTGGCAAACATGACAAGTCTTGACGTATGCTTCTATATCATCTTCCATCTTTGGCAAAAAATAAACACGAGACAGTAAGGCTAACATCCTTTCAACACCTAGATGCCCAGCCCAAGCAGAATCATGCGCTTCTTTCATTATGTCTTTGCGCAATCCACCCTGATTTGGTACAACGATTCTCCCCCATTTAAAATAGAGCAGATCGCCCTTGATCCAATACCGTCTCTTTATGCCATCTTGCACTGGACCCATCCATTTAACATATAATGAATCATTTGCAGCACACAACCTGATTCTATCATAGAATTCAGTTTCGAGTTTTGAAATTGAATATACTGCAACAAACACTTTTTTTCTACTCAGCGCATCAGCAACCTGGTTGTGTTTTCCTTGTTTATGTTCCCACATGAAATCATATTCTGCCAGGAATTCTTGCCATGTGCTTGTTTAGGACTCAACTTTTCTGTGTTTGAAAAATGTATTTGGTACATTATCAGTTCTTACTACAAATCGAGTACCCAGGAGATAAACTCTCCAAACCTGCAAACAGTGTACCACCACAACCATTTTTTTTCATTTGTTGAGTATCGTTGTTCAGCATCATTCAATTTCCTACTTTCAAAGGCCACTGGATGACCTTCCTGCACTAATACACCACCAATTGCCTTGTCTGACGCATCAGTGTGCACTTTAAATGGTAACTCATAATCAGGCAATTTGAGTATAGGTTCAGATGCAATAGCATTCTTCAAATTCAAAAAAGCTTCATCACATTGTTCAGACCAAACCCACTTTGTATCTTTCTTCAACAAATCTGTCAAAGCCGTTGCCCTTTTTGAGTAACTAGCAATGAATTTTCTGTAATAGTTAGCCAAGCCAGAAAACAACCTCAAATCCTTCACATGACGAGGTGCCTGCCAGTCAACAATGGCTTGCACTTTCTTAGGATCCATTCGAACTTGGTTTTGACGAACAAGATGCCCCAAGAATTTTGTCTCTTGTTGAGCAAACTCACACTTTTCCATCTTGACATAAAGTGTGTATTTTCTCAACTGAGACAGAACAAAAATTAACTGATTAACATGTCCCTCCAATGTTCGACTATAAATGACAACATCATCTAGATAGACAACAACAAAGTCATCAAGATAGTCAAAAAGTACAGTATTCATTAAGTTGCAAAACGTTGTCGGGGCATTAGTAAGCCCAAATGGCATTACAAGGAATTCGTATGAACCGTATCTAGTTACACATGTTGTTTTTGGTTCATCACCCTCTGCTATCCTAACCTGCCAATAACCTGCCCTGAGATCAAGTTTTGTGAACCAGCATGCCTTACTTAACCTGTCCATCAAATCCTGCACCAACGTAACCGGATACTTGTTTTTTATAGTTTCTTTGTTCAGCGCCCTGTAGTCTACACACATTCGCATCGTCCCGTCCTATTGTTTTTTGAAATAAAACAGGAGCACAATATGGGGCCTTAGATGGTTGAATCAATCCAGCACCCAACAACTCATTCAATTGTTTGCATAATTCAACCAATTCCTTAAGAGCCATACGAGAAGGAGCCTGTGCAGGAGCAACCGTACCAGGCAGCAACTCAATTTTATGATCAATATCCCTCCTTGGTGGTAATTTCTTAGGAAATTCAGGCGGCATAACATCAGCATACTGTTTAAGCAATTTGGCAACACAATCAGGCACTTCCATCTTCACATCAGGTTTCACTTCAACCAAGGCAGTAAGTATAGTGTTATCACCTTTCTTCAGCCCTTTGTCGATTGACATAACAGACAAGAAAATTCCTTTGTCTTTCTTCTTTTCAACTTTATTAATGTTCCCAAACGGATGAACTCCTTTAAGAAAGCCAGCATTGCTTCCATTCATGACCATCACTCTATCTAAGTGAGGAAACAGAACAAACTGGAATTTCCTTAGAAAATCAATCCCATGTATGATCTCAAATTCACCAAGCGACATCACCATCAAATTATGTTTTCCCACCCAACTTCCAGTCGACATAGACATACCATAAGCCATACCCACAATGGTCTGTGCCTTAGCATTGACTGTTTTGATGTGGAAGGGCTTTTAGACAACTTCAGCCCCAATTTTGTAGCAATTCTCACATCTACAAACGTATGAGTGGCCCCTGTATCAACCATTGCCATCACACGTTTTTCTTTCACTTTCATTTCTATATGAATTAGGGAAACATGAGGATTCGAAGTACTAGACAATTCTCCAACATTATTAATCCCTGTAATATGGTTGAAGGACAATCCCAATGGGTTTTCCATTGCAGCAACAATTTCCTCATCTTCCTCATTTTGATTCATATTTCCAGCAAGCAAAGCATTTACCTTTTCCCGGTTTGGGCAGGACTTGGCCAAATGAGGACCACCACAAGTCAAGCAACCCTTAGAATTTCCATCTTTGTTGTTTGGTTTGTCTTTTCCATCCCTCATTTGCGTTTTTCCTTCGTAATTTGTACCGTCCTTACGACTATCCTTTTTCCATTCCCCTTTCATATCATTCTTTTATTAGTTTTTGAAGTGGAGGGAACATCTGCCAAGGGACGAGTCGTCCGGAAATCAACCAACAAAGCTGCAGCAGCAATTGCACCAGGCAGATCCTTAACATGCTTCTGCCTCCGAAGTTCGTTTTGAGCCCAGCCTTGCATACCCGAAATGAAGTTGTGTAATTTATCCTCATCAGACATATTCTATATGTCTAACATCACAAAGGTAAATTCTTTAATGTATTCCCTCACCGAACCCTTGCCTTAGCCTTTTCAATTTATCCCTTGCAAGCCAAGATGCGTTGCTAGGAAGAAATTGATCAAGCATTTCTTTTATTAACTTATCCCATGTATCAATGCTAGGACGACCAACACTTACATTATCTGCATTTCGAGTCCTCCACCAAAGTTTAGCATCACCCGTCAAGTACATTATGGTAATATTTAACTTGTCAGCGTCAGGCACCCTTGTAGTAATAAAATACTGTTCCATGTCCCAAATGAAGTTTTCTAGTTCTTTAGCACTTCTTGCGCCACTGAAGGCCTTTGGTTCTTGAATTTTAACCTTAGATGATTCAACACGATTTGAACTCAACGTAACCACAGCCCGACACAAGAAAACTAGCTCTGCACGAAGGTTCTCAATTTCCTTCTGCAGTCCCTCAAGTTGTTGCGTAGTTGTGGTACGAAAATCCAAGATTTCGGTGATATGATTATCAACATTCTGTCGATATACACCAATCTCCCCCTGAAATTTCTCAGCGTCAAGTCTCAAATCAATGACTTGTGTAATGAAATCCACAAACGTAGAGTCTCCAAAGATATCATCTGTAAACCCAACGAACGCTTCGATTTTTCGTGCCAGTTCCCACAGTTCTGCGTTCTTCACTATCATTCTACCGTGCTCTGATACCAATAGAAAGGGAGTCGATTTACTTTTACCGAACACCACTCTAGGCAATCTTACAAATGTCTGTAACACTCAGCCTACTTTACACTCACAAATCAGACTAAGTATAGAAATACTTAAGCAGCAAAGTTAAACAACAAACAGATTTTAAAGGAACTTGTCCCAACCTTTATTAATCTAATAATTAATGAAAAGAAAGGCTTCACGAATTACTCTAAGGCTAAAAAACACTCTGTCCAAGCCTTAGACGAATTTCCACCTTTAATAAAATTTTTGCACATGGCAGTTACATGCGGCACTTACATATGACTCTTGTCCGACACTTGTCATCACATGGTTCAAACTAAGTTTCCAACATCTATATTTCTAACAGATAGAATCTAATTCAAATACATTCTTATCTACACGAAATACTAATATTCTATCATTTAGAATATATCAGGCTACATTCCAACACTTTGAATATTTCAGCCAACTTCCAACACTTAGAATATTTTAGCTGTACTCCAACACTTAGTTTTATTTCAGCAATTCTGGTGAACTTCCATTGTTCTTGCCATTGTCAAGTCTTCACAGCGTTGCCTTGTCAAGCCAACACGCTTCCTCGCCAATGACCCTAGCCCGCACGTAAGCCTTGCACGTTAAAGCTGCCTTGCAAACACCCAAGCACCTTTAACTTGTGTTGCACTGTTTTGCCATCATCCATGTCAAGACCAATGCCCAAGTCCTTGACATGTCTGCACGTAGTTAGATCAAGTAGTTTGCGGGTCTAACAGGAACCATCTTTGATTAGTTAGTTGTACTTATTTTCTCTCTATCCTTAATGCACTCATTTATTTTAGAAACTCTAAACATGTGACTTCCATATTCATGGAGAGATCTTTTATAGTATATATATTTTTTTGTTTTCATCTATCTGTTCTTCATTGTTTGTTGTTACATTATCACTTACAATTTATTTAAATCCTTACATTCATTACTTGTTGTTCTAGGTTATAAGTTGACTTACCTACTAGTTTGTTATTGTACGTGCCATTATGTGTCTAGAAAATAGTTTGTGAAACTTAGTTCAATAATATACTCTTTGTTATTATTTATTTTTTTCTTCAAGTCGTGATGATCTGATATGTGCGATTTGTAAGTAATTAAATTTAATTAAAAGATTAATAAATTTATACAAATTAATTACTTGAATTTTCTATTATTTGTTGAATACCTATGTTATTAACATGTTGACCATAAAGACAACTTAGGTTCTTCTAGAAAGAAGACGACAAAATTCTTGAAAGTCATGAAGAAACACTATATTTAGTTAGATTAAATGACTTGAGTTGTCTTAAATTAAGTGGGATACATCCCATTTTTAAGAAAATATTGAATTCGGGATACTTTACTCTTTTTTAATAAGTGACCAAACTATAAATATTGAGTTTTATTTGATAAATAGAAGTAAATTATGAGTCTAGTCTCTATAAAGTCTTGATAGTCGTTGGTGAACTAATTTTATTAGAAGTCTATAAAACCTCAAGCGGTTGTTGGTTTATAACACATATTTTACTAAACAATGATATAAAAAAGAATGTTCTGCTTTTAATTTTACATAGCAACTAGAATAATAAGATATGTGAATTATAAAATATATAGGTTCATATCGATCTACCATAACATGCATATTATTTTGGACGTCATAGGTAATATAAACTTGTTTTAGATAACTACATCGTTTTTATTGTTATTATTGTTTCAACAAGCTCAAGTAATAAACATAAAATAATATTGAGACACTCCTTACAACTAATCTGCAATTCATTAGACAATGAAAAGGCACTAATAAGATGAACACGAATAAATAACTTCTACATAGTTATTTAACAACTAATTATTAGAAGAATATTCTTAAAAACTCAATAGTTTACGACCAAGTCCAACATTTTCTTGATCATCATCAGCACATGTTGGTGAAACACCACACTTAGAATCTCCATCAATACATTCCTTAATTCCAATTCTGCAAAATGGAGTTACCGCTGCACAATCTTGATTGCCACATTATTGGCCTATCGCCACTTCTAAGGATTGAAAAGATATTAGCACCTCAATAAAAAAAAATGATAGATAGCAGAATATTTTATAGTCTGTTTGTCAATATTATATAGTACAAAATAGAATTGTTAACTAGCATTGTTGTTAAGATTAAAAATATTTCCGGTTGTTGTTGTAGGGTTGATAGATTGATATACCTGGTCTGTAGGGGGTGCAACTACACATCCACTATAACATCATAAAAATGTAAAAATTAATCAATAAAGACATGACCCATCAAACCCATTTATATATGGGGAAAAATTACTTATTTAGTAACTAAATACATTTTTATTGATCCTCCCAATTCAACCATCTAAAAGGCTTATTGATATGTAACTAAACCAACTTAAATAAAACACCCAATGAAATCACTACATGCATAGATCTTATTATTATTATTATACACTGACATTTTTCTATTACATATTCATTTATTTGATTTCTTTGACATCAACAACGAAACATTATTATACAGAACATACAACATAACCTCACATGAAAATTTACCGGAACTTTTCAATTTTTTAAGTGATCAATAATGTTTGACTAGTGCAGGAAGAAAGAAAAACCAACCAAATGAAAATATCAAAAAGGTGACTAGCAAAAGCACAACCACCGAAGACTTGTCCATGTTGTAATGCGGGAAGTAGTATATTTTATTGTTTTTCTTTGAAGTGTTTCTTTTTGTCAAAATATACACTATCAAGTTTATTCATATCATCCCAAAAATAAAAGTCTATAGATAAATATTAAGATTGATATGGTCAAAGATTAGTATTTGTGATCTTTTCTCAAAATTTAATGTTATTTTCTTTAATAAAATTGACATTTTTCCTTAATTTTTTTTCCTTTTTTATGTATGTTACTTTCAAATTATAACATAATCTTTTTATTGTTTGATTAATCTAAGAGGATAATTTGATCAAGTATAGCATTTTCATCGTATCCATCTTTCATTACTTTATGGTACAATTGAAAATGAACTTTTTTATTTGTTTGTAGCCAATAATGATCACACAGCAATATTACTTGTAAAAAGTTTTATCTGATGACTTTAATGTTTGCAGAATGAGAACTCTCAAATGAAGAGTTTTTTCATTAAATAAAAATTATTATATACATGCCTAAAATCTTGTCTTTACACTACTAAATATTTTTTATTCCTATTGATAATATATTTTAAAATTTAATATTAATCCATGATATCTCCTACATAAAGAAAGAAATCGAAGCGATAACTAAATAATTATTCAGAACTAGTGAAGAGATATCTACAACTATTAGAATCAATTGTACATCTTTACATATAACCCCAAAATGATGTGAATGAATAAAAGATGATCAATTTCATTCCAGCAACTAATGGCATTACCATTCCATAGATATATAAAAGACATCTACCATTTTAAGAATATTAAATACATGTGGATGATAATAACTCTCTTATCCACAACTTCTCTAATAATATTACAATCCACTCCCATGTGTTTTGTCCTTTCATGATAAATGAGATTTATAGTAATATTAAGGGATATATTTTTGTTAGAATGGAGATGAGTGAGATTAGGTTTAGAAAATATAATTTGTACAAGTGTCATGACCTGAGAGTACCCCTTAGTCGTAATCGATGTCTTCCTCCTCGAAAAGGACTTAGACAATCCCTTAGCATACATCATTGCATCAAAGATAGAATAAAAGGCAGAAAAAATTAAAACATTTCATTTTAAGTTCAACTTCACTTCATATATAAAAATAGAATCTATAATTGTCTCACATGACCATCTAAACCTAAGAATATGAGAATTGGAACTTATCCCTTGCAACATTACAAATCTTATAAAACGAATGCAACATAGTTCTTGATTTAGGTGAAATAGATCAATGAATATCAGTATAAGAAAAATATAGAAGCTACATTCATTGCCTTTTGTCCTCGGACTTGAGGACTCACCAACTTAGGAACTGTCACATCCGAGTTTGCCCCATAGACGTAACCGATATCATCATCCTCTTTGAGGACTAAGACTAGCCTCTTAGTTTACATCATTTCATTCATAGGTTAAAAACACTGAAAATTTTTAAAACTTTTAATTACATCTAATGGAGGTTTACATAGACCTCTGCATACAAATGATATATTCATAGCGTGTATACATGGACCATTCGTATAGGAAAGTTACATAGCCTTCTACGTTTATTGCACATACATATATATCTAAGATAGAACATAGTCTTAAATATTATCTACTCTCATATCCTTAACAAAAGATTAGCAATTTGGACATAGCCCAATATCAAGTAAAGAGGCCACTGATAAGCTTATACAATGTTTCATACTAGAATCTAAAGAAAGAACCATAGAAGTTTTTAAGAACTAAACAAACTACATAAGCTAGATAGTGGCATCGCCTTCGAAAAATAAAGACCTACCCTAATTGGATGATCAAGATATCCAAGCCTTCTTCAAGCGGTCTCAAAAGCACATCAACGACCGAAAGCTTAAATATTTGGGAAGAGGAAGAAATGGTGTTAGTACGCTACTTGTACTAAGTATGAGACCATATATACATAGAATATCTAATCATGCTAAAACGTACATTTTATCAAAACATGCTACTTTATTCTTTGAAAAGCCTTATTCTTCATCAAAGAGAAACATACAAATCAAAAACGCATATTTATCAAGTCAAAGCAAATATCATGCCTATCAACATACTTTAACCCATAGTTTGATACAACCCTACAATAAAGTAATTACATCACAAGCATTGATAGTATTTCATCATATCATAATAAAGCAAGACTGCTAATCATGAATCCTCATCAAGCCAACAAGTGCACTAACCAGAAAAAGCCCCATAACCTTACTCAATCAAGAGACCCAAGAAGATCAATGAATAGTATTCAACTCCACATAACATAACCTTTTAGGATACGCAACATCATACATTGAGCAACATTAAACAATTACATGTTCATAAGAATATCCATCAATATACAATATCATTTACATGTAAAGTCATCATATTATCAGCTTTTGCATTCATTATTATATACATAAATAATATCAATCTTTCAAAGCTTCCCTAAAGGCAAACTTGTGCAATGCATAAGTAGAGTCCCATACACCAACCTAGTCTAAGCGAAACCTCTTATGTCACCCTAGTTAGTTTATACTTCATTGCTTCATTTTAGTTTAGGGAGCACTTGCCTTAACCGACATAGACCACAAAAGCTAAGTGTGGAATCTGGTGTTGTAAAAACTTACACCGGTGGAAGGTGGTCTACCGGTAAAAGTAAAAACAAACATAAAGATAGCTTTACGGTGGATCCACGAGCTAGTGTTCCTACGGGGCAACATAGTTCAAGAACTAAGAGATAGATCTACTCCCTCTACAAGACACTTGGCAATTTGGGGCCTCCTCCCATGGGATCCATTGGTTGAGTATTTCTTTTTTGGAAGTCAATACCACATGTGGAACTATTGGGTGAAATTTCCTCTTTGGGAAGTCATCACCTCCGATTGTCAAGTTAACTCGGGTCTAAGCTAAGTCCCTTTATTGAAATGTCTTTAGTGGATTTATTAATCATCATATCTTTATTTAGGTCATAGGGTCTAGCCCTTGTATAATCATCATCATAGATCATTAAGAATTTCATATGTATAGTCCTTTCATTAGAATTCATATAAGTGGTTAAAACATTACATATCACTTTAAAACAACACACATTTATAAGCATCAACATCCTGATAACATTCACATCTTACTCAATCTCACAACCATAGCCAAGACACTTCAATTTAACTTCGTACCAACCCTACCAATCCTAATCCAAGGCATACTCCAATATAGCATCATGAGTCAATCATACTTAGTCAGAATTGAAGTAAAGAATAAGGATTCTAAGACTTACCAAGTCTCCTTCTTAATTCTTAACCAAGGTTTTACCATCAACCCTTACTTCAATTCAATTAGGTAATAACCTCAACATAATTAAATAGACAACAGGGTAATAAGTCTAGAAGAATCACTATACCATAATTCAATACTAAATCAATACTTAAGACAAGATAGTTAGGTCAATTCTCATAATCTATATCACTTCTCAAGAACTAGTATTAAAGACTACAAATCACCCAAATTTGTTCATGACTAGTGTTAGAATATAATATAGTAGTAATTTAACTAATAATAAGGTCAATTGAATCAAGCACAACCTAAATCACATGAATATCAAACCTAGCGTTAAGGGTTTAGTGTCATCATCTACAAACTAGACAGGACCATCAAGATAGATCACAATTAAGTTAGAATCAATGTTAATCTGTTCATATTTTCAAAAGAAACCATAAAAAAATCAATTCATAACATGATTTTCGAGATTGAGAAGAACCCATATGAATACTTACTTTACAAAATACTTTGAAGGTTCCCTTTGAGGAAAGAAGTCTCAATGGTGAATTATATCCCTTACCTTAAAGTTTGATGAAGATTTGATTTTGAAATCTCCCCTTTACAGCCCCCAAAATATCCCCTAGATTGTCTTCAATGGTGTCTTCCAATAGAGAGAGAGAGAGAGAGAGAGAGAGAGAGAGAGAGAGAAGAGAGAAGGAACAGGATTTGTTTTCTAAATTATGTTTAGTCTAATGAGGGTTAGGGTCTTTAAATAGGGGGTTATTTAAATTAATTAGAACCCCTTAAACTCCTAATTAACCACCTATCCCCTTAACTAATTAAATGAAGCTAAGTTAAAATATGCAGGAAAAAATCATAGTAGAATCGACGACACCACGATCGACGGATCGTGGTCAGTCGACGGACGATGCCCCTTCCGTGCAGCACATCCTTCATCCTCGTAAGAGACTACGCAAGTGACGGCCTCCAATGAATTGGCTAAGTTTTTCTCGACAGTTGGCATCGACGCCCCGTCGATCCAAACAAACCCCGTCATTTGTGTTTCGTAGGTGCACTCTGCCTAGGCAGTGTTGTCTCCAACGTGCTAGGGTCCTCTTGATGGGGACCTTGGTTAGTGCTTGGGGAGTTGTACCCGGACGTTTCAATCATGAATTAACTTAAATACATGTTAAATACAATCCACCAATTTCAATGGATTTTCGACTCCTAAAAGCTAGTCAAATAGGCTTAAGAACGCTAGTACCTCCTAGAACTAGTTTCTGGATGCCATGAACGTTCTTAGATGTTTTTGTTTCTAGACTTTCTAAATGACTTATAAACATTAAAATAGGCCCTAAAACAGTGTCTATATCTGATGATACTTGTGTTAAGCTTTAAAAAACGTCTAAATTTTTTGAAATGTTACACTATTCCCCCCTTAAAAAAGTTCGTCCCCGAATAACAAAAAAAAATTTGAAGGAAGGAATAGACTAAAAACTAGCAGCCAAACCAATAAGAAATACATAACAACATCAACAAAATTTAAAGGAACAAGACAATTCGAAACTTCAATTACCACCCATGAGGCTCAACATTACATTTTGAGGAATATCATCCTCACAAAAACAAGAGCTCAACATAGCATTTATGAGTCAATTATATCAAAGTTGAACTTATCAACATGCTCCATATAATTTCATAAATACCCACCATATTAAAATGCACAAGATAACTCAAACAATTCAAGGAGATAAATTTAATGTTCAAATGTGCTACTTCACTGTAAAAAAAATGCACATTTTGCGACACTTCACCAAAAATCGAAACAACTTCAATTTGGGTCATTATATTCTTTATTAGTAAGAATTACTAACCTTAGATATCAAATAGATGAGGGTAACGGGACTTCATGTAGGTGTCGGCCTCCCATGTTGAAACCTCAAATAGGTGATTCTTCCAAAACACCTTTATGAAAACCACCTCTTTATTCTTCAATTTCTTTACATGCCTATCAAGAATTTGCACCGGGACATCCTCATAAGAGATATTATCCTTGACACCAAGACCCTTAATTGGAAGGATACACTCTGGATCACCGATACACTTCTTAAACATAGTAACATTGATGAACCGAAGCCAATTCACTAGGGAGTCTCAATTAATAGGCAATATACAAACCCTTTGCAAAAATTTTTAGGGACCTACATAACGAGGACTTTACTTCTCCTTCTTTCCAAATCTAACCATCCCCTTCATAGGTGAAATTTCAAATACCCCATATTACCTTCTTCAAACTCCATATCCCTTCTCCTATGATCTGCATAAGACATTTGCCGACTATAGATTGTTTGCAACCGGTTCCTTATAAATATGAACTTTCTTCAAAGTCTTATAAATAAAATCGGGACAAAGAAGCAAAGGCTCAACCACATCAAACCATCCAATAGGAGACCTACACCTCCTACCTTACAAGAATTCATAAGGAGCCATTGAGATGGATGAATGAAAGCTATTATATAAGCCAACTCCACCAAAGGCAAATGCTTATTCCACTTCTCTTTGAAATCAATAATACAATCACTAAGCATATCCTCAATGGTTTGAATAGTGTGTTCTGCTTGACCAGATTTTGGGGATGAAAAGCGATACTCAAATTTACCTTAGTTCCTAAACCTTCTTAGAATGACCTCCAAAGTGTAGATGTAAATTGTCCACCCCAATCCGATAAGATGGATAACAGAATACCAATGACGACACACAATCTCGTCTATGAAGATCCTAGCATATTCATCCGCCGAATAAGTAGACTTGACGGGAATAAAATGAGCGGACTTGGTCAACTTATCCACAATCACCCATATAGAGTCATATTGCTTTTTAGTCCGAGGCAAACCCACTACAAAATCCATGTTGATGTATTTCCACTTACAAGTAGGAACTTGGAATTCTTGTAGTAAGCCACCCAACTTTCGATGTTCGGCCTTTACTTGTTTATAATTAGGACATTTAGCGACAAACTCTGCTATGTCCTTCTTCAAACCTTCCCACCATTAAGTTTCCCTAAGATCATGGTACATTTTTGTCGAACCCGGATGAATGGAGCAGCAGGAACCATGGGATTCCTTAAGGATCCAGTCCCTTAAACCATCAACCTTGGGAACATACAATCTCCCTTGGTACCTCAAAACACCATGCCCCCTAAGGAGAATGTTTCATTTAACTAACCAAGAACTGACTCTTTCAAATCCATCAATGGTTGATAAAGGTGTTGTTTGGACTTCACCACAACCACTAATGATGACTCAGAGTTATGATGGACCATGAACACACCATTCAGAAAATCTTTCAACCTCACACCCAACCTAGCCAACCTATGGAAATCTTTCTCTAGGCCTTTCTTGGCTTCATCTATGTGTGAAACACTACCCATTGTCATACGACATAGAGCATCCGCCACCACATTACCCTTGCCAGGGTGATAGAGTAATTTCATGTTGTAATCTTTCAAAAATTCTAATCACCTTCTTTGTCGAAGATTCAACTCTTTTTAGGTAAACACATATTCGAGACTCTTATGGTCGGTAAAAAGATCAACATGGTCAACATACCAGTAATTCCTCCATATTTTCAAGGCAAACACCACGGCCAATAACTCAAGGTCATGAGTTAGATAGTTTCTCTCATGCACCTTAAGTTGCCTAGAAGAGTAGGCTATTACCTTCCCATAATGCATAAGCACACACCCTAAACCCACACAGGATGCATCAATATAAACAACAAACCCCTTTTTACCATCCCGTAAAGTCAATATCGGAGCAGAAGTAAGCCTATCTTTCAACATTTGAAAGCTTTTCTCACATGCCTCCGACCACTCAAATTTATTACACTTTTGGATCAAAGTAGTCATGGGAGATTTAATGGATGAAAAACCATCCACGAATCTCCTATAATAACACGCTAAACCCAAGAAACTTCTTATATTGGTTGGAGTCAATGGTCTAGGAGAGTTTTTCACCGCCTCCATTTTCCTTGGGTCTAGCTCAACTCCCTCACTAGAGATGATATGACCAAGAAATGTCACCTAACTAAACCAAAACTCGCATTTGCTATACGTGACAAACAATTGATGTTCTTCAGGTACTTGCAATACCGCTCTCAAATGGTTCATGTGATCACCCTTATTTTTTTGAATATACCACAATGTCGTCAATGAAAGATGAATCAAGGTAACTTTGAAATACTTATTCATTAGCTCCATTAATGCCGTCTGGGCATTAGCGAGAAAAAAGGACATTACCAGGAACTCATAATGATCATATCTAGTCCAAAACGACGACATTGGTATATCCTCACCGCTCACCGTAAATTTATGATACCTGACCTCAAATCAATCATAGAAAAGTACCTTTCCCCTTGGAGTTGATCAAACAAGTCATCAATTCGAGGAAGCGAATACTTATTCCTTATTGTTACTTTATTGAGTTAGTGGTAATCAATACACATTCTTAAGGACCCATCCTTCTGCTTTACAAACAATATAGGAGCACCCCATGGAGAAATAATAGGCCTTATATAGCCCTTGTCTAGTAAATCTTTATGTTAAGCCTTCAACTCCTTCAATTCGGCCGGAGTCATCCGATAAGGAGGAATTGAAATGCCATTTGTATCCGGTAGTAAATCGATACCAAAATTAATTTCCTTCTCGGGAGAAATACCGGAAAGATCATTTGGAAAGGTTTCTAGAAATTCACTCACTAGGGGGACCGACTCAGTGGGATGAATTTTGGAGTCTAAATCTTGGACTCTTACTATGTGATACCGACAACCTTTATAGATAATTCTGCATGCTTTTAGAAAAGAGATGATACCACCTCTAGGAATACAATTTTCACCCTTCCACTCTACAACATATTGATTTGCAAAGTAAAACTTCACCACCCCTGTCCTACAATCAATAGAGGCTAAATAAGCATGCAACCATTTCATACCCAATATAATATAGAAATCAAGCATATCAACTCCTACTAGTTTAACATAAGAAACTCTATTATAATTATTAGAAGACAATTTCAATACAACCTTTTTGCAACAACTGACTCACCCACCGGTGTAGACACTATTAAAGGTTCATGCAAAATATCGGGCAAAGTATCAAACCTTTTAGCAATTAAAGGAGTACCAAATTATAGGGTAGCACCGAGGAAAAGTAAATCATATATATCAATATAAAAGACTTTCAACATACCGGTCACCACGTCGGGAGAAGTCTTTTGCTCACCCATAGAGTGGAGAGCATAAAGCAATTCTTCTTAGGAGTATCAGGAGAACCACCTGCTAGAGATTTACCACCCTTCTCTTTACCCTTCCAGTTAGGGAAATCAATCACTTTGTGACCACTCTTTCCATAACCAAAATATTTTCCCGTTCAGACCAAGCATTTATAAAGGTTTCCTTTTCCACACTTGGCACATGTAGGCTTCTCATTCGGTGAGTTCCCACTCCTTTCTTTTTGGTATCTAGGTTTTGACACCTTATCATAAAGAGCCTTCGGAAATTTTGATGGAACTTGATTGGAGAACCTCTTCTTGAATCTAGGCTTGTCTTGGATTTCAAGCCTATTCTTTGAACAACCACCATCAAAAGATCTTTCCTTCTTAACATCTTTATTTTTCTCCTAGCCCTTGTTTCCTCCACATTCCTAGGATGCACCATAAGACGATAAATGTTCATGTTGTGATGTATCATAGCCGAATGACACTCCTTTTCCAAATCGACCGACACCCCCATCACAAAGCAGTTCATTTCATCTCTAAGATTGGAAACCTAAGAAGGTGCATATTTTGACAATTTACTGAACTTCAAGGATTATGAGTACACTCATACCTACTAGACAATGGATGATGAACTCCACCACTTTGGCCTTCCTAATATCCCTACGAAAGAACCGATCAAGAAAAGCCTTCTTGAAGAACTCCCAAGTCACGGGTCCACCCCTAGAGGCCTATTGTCTCTTCATTAGACATACCAAGTTTGAGCCACATCTTTGAGTTGATAAGTGGCCAACTGACCCCATAGCAAATACTATCTTATAAACATCATCAATGAACTCCTGGGGGTCTTTTTCAACCTTTCACCTGTACAAAGTAGGTGGATTCATCTGAGTGAAATCCCTTAGACAGGAAGCCATAAAAGCAACTTGTTGATGGGCTCGGGGTACAACCTTCCGAATAGGTTGGGCCTTCATGGCTTGGGCATGACAGGTGGCGGCTTGTTCTTCAGAAGTAATGGCTTGGTCCATTTGGAAGAGAGTGGCCCTTATATTCCCATCCGTCAAATAAGGAGGATTAGGCAGGGCTTGGTCATCATTCACACCTTTCTCAATAGGACAAACATGATCACCACGGGGACAAGCTCTTGCATTGGCAGTCTCTTCTTCGAGTTTTTGTTCCACATTCCTTTGAGTATTCATTTCCTATGATCACAACTAAAGGATTATATGCAAAAGAACACTATAGGTATACTCTAAAGGCACGATGTTAGATTTCTAAGAAAGTAAGAGTTTCCTAAACATCACATCGGTTCCTATTCATAAGTATGGTGCGCTTCACAATTATGAATACAAACCTACATAGAAGAGGTTTGGAGAGAGTCATAGACAATAATATTCAACCTCATGCTCTAATACCAAGTTTGTCATATCGGGGTTTCCCCCTAAAGTTACCGGCGTCGTCATCCTCTTTGAGTACTAAGACTAGCCACTTAGTTTACATTATTGCATTCATAGGTCAAAAACACGAAAAATTAATAAAGCTTTTCATTACCTCTAATTGGAGGTTTACATAGACCACTACATTCAAATAATATATTATTATCGAGTATGCATAGATCCTTCGTATAGGAAGGTTACATAGCTTTCTATTTTTATTGCAAACACACACACACACACACAGACACACACACATACACACACACACACACATATATATATAAGATAGAACATACTCTAAAGAATTGTCTCCTCTCATAACCATCTAACAAGACTAGAAATTTGGGCGTAGCCCAACATCAAAGTAAAGAAACCACATAGAGGCTTATTCAATGTTTCATACTAGAATGGAGTGAAAGAACCATGGAATTCTTTAACTACTAAACATACATCATAATCTAGATAGTGGCATCGCCTTTGGAAAATGAGGACCTACCCAACATGGATGATCAATATATCCAAGTTGTCTCCAAAGCACCTCAACGATCTGAACTTAAAATTTTGGGGAAGAGGAAGAAATGGGGTTAGTAAGCCACTTGTAATAAGTATGACACCATATGCACAAACAATATCAAATCATGCTAAAGAGGATATTTTATCAAAACATGATACTTTATTCTTTGAAAAGCCTTATGCATCATCAAAGAGAAACATACAAATTAAAAAGGCATATTCATCAATTCAAAGCAAATATCATGCCTATCAACATACTTTAATCCATAGTTTAGTACAACCCTACAATCAAGTAATTACATCATAAGCATAAATAATAGTTCATCATATCATAATTAATCAAGACTATTACTCATGAATCCTCATCAAGCAAAGAAGTATAATAACCAAGTAAAGCCCCATAACATTATTCAATCAAGTGACCCAACATGAACAATGACTATTATTCAAATCGACATAACATAACCTTTTAGGATACACAACATCATACTGTTAGCAACATAAGCCAATTACGTGTTCATTAGAATATTAATCACCATATAATATCATTTACATGTAAAATCATATTATAATCTTTTGCATTCATTATCATATACATACATAATATCATCCTTCTAAAGGTTACCTCAAGGCAAACTAGTGCAATGCATAACTAGAGTCCCATACCATACCGAGGCTAAGTAAAACCTCTCAAGTCACCCTACTTAGTTTATACTTCATTGCTTTATTTTAGCTTAGGGAACACTTGCCTTAATCGACATAGAGCAAAAGAGCTAAGTGTTAAATCCGGTAATGTAAAACCTTACATGTATGGGAGGTGATGTACCGGTAAAATGAAACATAAATATAGCTTTCTAGGTGGATCCACTGGCTAGTATTCTTTAGGGGCAGCATAGTTCAAGAACTAAGAGATAGGTACTCTCCCTCTACATGAAACTTGAAAATTTAGGGCCTCTTATCATGGGAATAAATTGGATGTATATTCCTCTTGCCCAAGTTAAAACCACATGTGGAGCTATAGTGTGAATCGTCCCCTTTGTGAAGTCATCACCTCGCGTTGTCAAGTTCACTCGATGCTAAGCTTAGTTCCTTTATTGAAATGTATTTAGTGTCTTTCTTAATCATCATATATTAATTTATGTCATAGGATCTAGCCTTTGTATAATCATAATAATCACAGCTCAATAAGATTTCCATGAGTATAGTCCTTTCATTACAATTCTTATAAGTGTGGCTAACACATTACATATCACTTCATAATAAGGCACTATGGTAAGCATCAACATCCTTATAATATTTCAATTCAACATTATACAACCCCTACCAATCCTAATCCAAGGTATAAATACTCCAATATAACACCATGAGTCAATCATACTAAATCATAAATTGAATTAAATAATAAGGATTATAAGACTTACAAAGTTTCCTTAATAATTTATCACCTGGGTCTTACCATCAACCCTTAATTTAACCTAATTAAGTCATAACCTCAACATAATTTAATAACCAACATGATAGTAAGGCTAGAAAAATCACTATACCATATTTCAATACTAAATCATCACTAAAGACAAGATACTTAGGTCAATTCTCATAAACTAGATCATTTCTCAAGAACTAGTATGAAAGACTACAATTCACCCTAATTTGTTCATGATTAGTTTTACAATACCATCTAATAGTAATTCAACCAATAAGCAAGTCAATCGAATTAAACACAACCTAATTCACATCCAGATTAAACCTAGTGTTAAGGGTTAAGGGTCATCACCTACAAACACGACAAAACAATAAAGATATATAATAATTAAGTTATATCCATGTTAATATAATCACAGTGTCCAAAATAAACCATAAATAAATCAATTTATAACATGATTTTCGAGATTGAGAAGAACCAATATGAAAACTCAACTATTGGAAATATTTTCAAAGACGCCTTTGAGGAAAGAAGTCTCAAACGTGAATTATATCCCATACCTTAATGTTTGATGGATATTTGATTGTGAAATCGCTCGTTTACAGCCCCCAAGATCTCCTTCTTAAATAGTGTATTCCAATATAGAGGGAAATAAGAGAGAAGGACGAGGATTTGTTTTGTGAGTTGTGTTTAGTCTAATGAAGGTTGGGGTCGTTATATAGGGTATTAATAAACTCAATTAGACTCCATTAAACCGCTAATTAACAAACTAACCCGTTAAATATTTGAATAAATCTAAGTTAAAATGTGCAAGAAAAACTACAATACCATCGACGACACTACGATCGACGGATCGTGGGTCAGTTGAAAGCTTTGACCCTTCCGTGCTGCATATCCGTCGTCCTTATCAAATATTGTGTAGGTGAGGTCCTCTACAGAAATGGCTAATTGTTTGTTGACGGTAGTAATGACGTCCCGTTGATCAACACATGCCCCATCGTTTGTGTTTCATAGGTGCGCAGTGTAGAGGTAGTGTTGTCTCCAACATGCTAGGTTCCTCCTCAAGGGACCTTGGGTTGTCCTTTGGGAGTCTTACTCAGACATTTCAGACATGAATTAACATAATCCATGTTAGCTACTCTTCCAAAAATTTCCATTAATTTCCGACTCCTAAAAGCTTGTCAAATAGGCTTAGGCATGCTAGTACCTCCGAGGCCTAGTTTTCGGACGCCATGGACGTTGTTAGATATTTTGGTTTCTAGACTCCCTAAATGAATTTTAAATATTAAAATAGTCCCTAAAACAGTGTCTTGTTCTTATGAACTTATTTTAAGCTTTAAGGGACGTTTTGGATTTTTGAAATGTTACGGTGACAATCTAAGCTTCTTTAGGAAATAGTCCTTGAAAAACGTGAGTGGCGCAAAATACATTCATGTAAAAATAAAAGAGATAGTGGTTAGTACAAACATAATGTACTATCTATGGATACATATTCAAGTAAATCATTTGAAAACATGCACATATGTACATTTTGTTATAAGCATGCTTAGTTCACTTTAAATGCTTTTATGCACATTACAAGAACATGTACAAGTCCATGTCACCACACCAAAACATATTCATGTTCATGTTCATGTTCACGGGTAAGACAATAACAAAGACATAGTCAAAATTTCATACATATAGTCAATTTAATAAATACAACAAAAGACCTAACTAATAAACCAATCTAAGTCTACGAGTGCAATGTGTATGTGAAGGCCCATAACCTCACATAAACCAAGTAAACTAACAAAGAGATCTTAAGCATTACCTCATACATCATCCTACCAAGAGTAGTAATTATGATACATAACCATTAAGACGAACATCATGTATATCATATGAAACAATCATCATACATAACATATGTGACAAACACCATTCATAACATATATAGATAAGGTTCACCTTTGCAATGTATAGGTAGAGTCCCTTGTCCTTACCTACACAAATAAAAACCTCTTATGTAGTCCTAGTTAGTGTTCATCTTATTACTTTCATTCATTAATTTTAAATTTTGTGGAACTTTTCCATAACCGAGAAATACCATGTGAGCTAATATGAAATCCAATGCCATTCCCTCACACCGAAAAGTGGTGTCTTACATGCCAAGGTGAAATATATAAATTCATATAGAGTCTAGGTGGATCCACTAGCGAGGTTTCCTATGGGGGCACATAGGTATGGAACTAAGAGGATGTTACTATAAAACCTTTTTATGATAATTAGTATTTTGTTTTCAACCTCATGAGAAAAATAGTTTGAACCTCGATTATTTTGTGAAGGAACACTTGTGTTTGTCATGCTCACTCAGTGCTAAGCTGAATTCCTTTTTTAAAGTGTGTTTTAGCCTTCCTACAATAAATTTATAGCATAGGTCTTACGATTTCAACCCCTCATATAATTTGTCGTTAAATCATAGGTTTTAGGATGAGAATGTACTTTCATCACAATCCTACATTGTGTGAGAACAACAGTTCATAATATAGTGATAATATAGACATAGAAATTACCTTCAACCCTCATAATATTACAACTATCATAATCTCATAACTATAATATTCGTAGCATTATCAAACATACATAACTTCATCATTCTTAAATTAACAATAATTACCAAAGATAGGCCAATAATACTACATCAACCTAATCATGACCTTGAATATCTCACAAATGGTCTCCAAGAAAGCCATTGAATATTTTACCCTCAAATGGATGATATTTATGCAACAAATCAATTATCATCATCATAGAATTGTAAATTAAGCAAGATCATACTAAATTACATCACCTCTATCATAATTCAACATAAATTAAGATTTAGGATTAGGAGATGAGGGACATTCATGGGTTCTTAAGGAATTAGATTAAAAAATAAAAAATACATTAAACATGGCATCCCATTGAGTAATAACACAATCAAAACCAGTAAACAATTGATATATTCATCATCTTCAAACAATTCACCACACAGGATCCAAGATTTATGAAATGGCGACACAACATGGTCCCATTAGAGTTTAGAGTAAACAACAACAATTACCTATAATTATACAACTAAACAACAATAATTTATTATATTTCATCATAATAGATTCATAATTTTGGTTTTCAAAGAAGTCCAATGCGCAGAGAAACAACTTGATTATTGGGGATTTTTAAACAATCTTTGATGGAACCTCTTCGTGAATAGAATCCCAAGAGTAAAAAAATTAATACCTTAATGATGGTTTAGTCTCAAATTTGAGTTGATTCCTTTGAGAGTTGGACTTTTTATTGCAGCGCCAATGCACTTCAATGGAGGTTTGAGGAGGAAAAGAAACTAGAGAGAAGGTTGTAACACCCTAAAATGAATTAAGTTTAAATAAATCTTCGTGATTGTTTGTTGAGGTAATTTTATGTGAAAATGAGTAATGATTTTCTTAGTTAGTTTGTGTTTTTAGGTAGGTTTGGAGGTCAAACATCCATGACGTTCAGAAGATATGCCTTAGAAAGTGTTTGTGTGTCTTGATGTGTTTGAGTGAGTTTTAATTTTTCGTTTTGTCTGTTTTTGATGTGGTATGTTCCTATGACCTAGAAAACTATTTGTATGGGCTTAAACATACATTTAGGACCCTACCTAGGACCCACAAGGGTCCATAGAGAAGGACACAAGACTGCCTTGGCAATGTCCACCAACGAGACCAAACGACGGCCAGTGGTCAAACCAATGGCCCGTCGACTTGGTCCTTCCACTAGACCTTCTAGATATATCTTTAATAGAGTTACGTATCAACAAAATACCCTCCACCAAGGGGAAATCGATGGGCAAAATGGTTCGTTTGTTGGAGTCGTCTGTGAGCTACCAAAAGCTCTCAAAAAGGCTGCTTTGACGTGGGTAGTTTCGTAAATTCACCCAATGTCTTTTATGAACCTTGAGTGATTCTTTTATGGTTTATTATGCATATTAAAGTTTTTAAAACTCTTACCTTGTTTTAGACTCCGATTCTTAAAACCCAGAACCCCTATGTCTTAAAACTCTCTCACAAGTCTTCTTGAAAGCTAGAAGTCAAGAAGAACTAGGAGGGCTGTTGGTGGTCGATTTCTTCACCACATATCAGTGGGTTTTGTCATATATAAGGTATGGTAGTCATCCTTCATATCCCTTCCTTTAAAGAAGCTTTTCTAATAGATTTAGTTTCTTCTATCTTCAACTCTAAATATGGGTCATGCATGAAAATATTTTTAATGATTTAAATATGATGTTTCAAATATTAGTTGGTGATTTTAATGCTAAAACTTCAATGAAATCATGTTAAAGCTTTTTATCAAATTGTGGATTAAGAAATGGGTTGAATGAGCTTGGTTTTGTAGTCTTTAAGCATTGCTTTACATGTGTTGTTATTGATGTTTATTTACTGCCCTAAAGGCTAATTTATGATTAGTTGTATAGTAAAATGCTATAGGTGATGGAAGATTTGATAAAAGGGTAAGTTGGTTATATTATTTTGCCTTGATTTCGAATGCTCTTGAGTTGCATATGGTCCACCTTCTTGGTGGCAGTGTTTACTTGAATTGTATGAATGTTAAGTTATTTGATTGGTGTGAATGAGTCCATGAGGGAATGATATTTGAAGTAAGATAGAAATGAAGTTATTCCTGTTAAATGTCTTTATGAAGATTATTATGTGATGTAGGCTAGAGAGTATGCCTAAATTAATTACATGATTATGTGAAGTATGTTAATGTCTGTGATACTATGAATGAACTTCTAAGCATTTATAGAATTAAATGTAGATTAAATGATTCTTATGTGCAAGGTGTGCTCACATGTACACACATTCACACTTGAATGAATGAAAGAGGCTAAGTAAACTAAAAAGTTGAGTTTTGGGGTAAACACTCTTCTTGAGTTGAGATTAAGTGTTTAGTAGCAACCTCACTACATTCTAAGATCTTTCTATCATAGTTTTGAGGATGAATTCCCTTCATGAGTTGAGATGTGTTGTTCACTTGTTATCCTCCACATATAATTTATAATGTTGAGAATCTATGGGCAATTATTCCTTGCACCGAGAGTATATGAAGAAGGGGTGGCTACACTACGTGACTTTACAAATTTTAATCAAACTATGTGCCCGCATAGGTGTAGCCATTAGTAAAGCTATGTAATAGCTAAAGGTAAGACCTCACTCTAGGCTAGCGAGGGGACCCTTCTCCGATAAGGGAAGTATGGGGATTCCATGTTTACCTCTCATGTTCTATGTCAGTTAAATTAGCCCAAACAAAAGTGATGAATGTTCTATGTCTTATAAAAGAGTGTTCTACTTAGGGTATGTAGTACAATGGGACTGTATCTATACGTTGCACTAGGTAGGCATTCCAAAAAGGAAGTTTTTGTGAGTTTAATATGAATTGAATGGACTATGCCTTCTAAAAAATTTACTACTTAGAGTAGTTGGTTGTATGGGACTATCTATCCATTGCACTAAGTAGACATTCCGAAAGGGTGTCTTAGTGCCAAGCCTTCTTAAAGAGTGTACTAATTACGGTAGGTGGTGGAATGGGAATCTATCTACTCGTAGCACTAAGTAGGCATTCCAAAAGGGAAATCATGGTGTGTTGTTTTAGTGTTCAACTATGTCTTGTTATTGAGTGATGACTTGTTCTTCCGAGTGGAGTAATCCTATCGTGAGTAGTCTTAAGGATATCCGTTGTTTGCATTGAAAGAGGTGCATAGACATTTTCTTCATTTCTTACCATGGAGAGTCTTAGGATAACCTAGGTTAGGGAAACTCCTACAGAAATGAGTTCACTTCCTCTTGGCAATACCTTGGGAGTTCACTGTTTTAGGATAAAATGATTCACTCTAATGTGATAAAGAGTTCACTTTAAGTTTTGCAGGGTTTACTCTAAAATGTTCCTTTTTGTCAAAATTATGGAAATCCTTCTCTATGTGTTAAATGATGTTTCTTATGGTGTTTTGCTTCAAAATTCATGAATGTTTTATTTTTTGCATGAAGGTCTATTCACAGTAAAATGTCCCTTTTTACATTATTTTTCATATGCCATACTTAATACATTATTTGTACTAACCCCATACTTTTCTACACTCTATAAGTTTAGGTTTGGAAACCAGGTTTAATTTAGAAGAAAACCTTGGGAAAGATTTTATCAAGACAAAGTAAGTCCTCATATATTCGAGGGCATAGCTCTACATTCTTTAGTTTTGTATAAGTTCTTATTATGAATTTCTTTTTATGTTAAAGGCCATTACCCTAAGATTATTTTTGTCCTGCCTTTGAGTTTGGCTTGTGACGATTAATTTTCTTAGTATTTATGAAAGACTTCCTTTATTATTAAATGTGGTTAAATGTTTTAATTTCACACTACTTTTCATGTCTTATGTAATGAACGATAGTAAAAGG
Source organism: Solanum pennellii (assembly GCF_001406875.1). NCBI lineage: Eukaryota > Viridiplantae > Streptophyta > Magnoliopsida > Solanales > Solanaceae > Solanum > Solanum pennellii. The sequence goes on from NC_028647.1 coordinate 43,021,527, forward strand.
GTTTGTACAAGACCCCAAAGGGTCAAGTACGCCCGTCATGAACCAAAGGTTCTCCTTAAATTCTAGGGGGTACTTTCGGGTCGTCACAATCTTCGTATAAGAGCATAAGGTTATGGTAAATAATTTAGGGTCTAAAAGTCTCCCAAGCCACGTATAGTAGAGTCTTCCTCATTGGTGTGAGTCGCGATACATCTATGGACATGAGTCTATAGGACGATACAGTTTCACTTTCTTCATTACTCTTGCATCGTGTCATAGAACTTATCTCTTATGTTACCTTGTCCGGTTGTCTTCTTTGTGTGATTTCTTAGAAGCGGAGATGTTTCTAAGTTTGATATAGAGAAATCTGAGTTTCGATCCTTATGATGGTTTTGTGGTTAGAAAAGTAGATTTGAAGGTGAATTTTGACATTTGCGATGTGATGCCATTTATGGCTAAGTGTGATTTACGAGATTTGAAGTGTTGTGATGAGAAAATTTATGGTAATGTAGTTCTAATCATGGTAAGAGCTATAGTATTGAACGAAGTACCTTTGGGTGGAAATGAGTTACCGTGTGATTATATTCAATGTGGTATAAAGCTTTAAGGTGTAAATTTGAGAAATGTTGAAAGGATGAGGATATTTTGTAGGAGTTGAGGGCAACCATTTTGTGCGGTTAATGTTTCCTAGTTGTTATTGTGATTTGGTTTAGATTATTGAGTAGGTTACTCAAAGGGGAAAATGTGGCATGATTACCTAGAGAAGAAGTTGTGGAATTATGCTAGAAAAATGGTGGAGTTTATATAGAAAGATTTTTTATTTCAAAATGAATCTACCTTATTTGGTGGAAAGGGGAAGGAGGAGTTTTGTTCCATGAGATTTAGTTAAGTGGTGCCTAAGAGTTGAATGAGGTATTGCTTAAAAAAGTTTGTCTAGGCTTGAATCCTAAGAAAAGAGTGTTATGCTTGACAACTAGAGTTTGTCTTTAGTCTTGATGATAATGAGTTAAGAGTAGTACGAGTTCCTATCTTTTTTTGAAGCATAGTTGGACTTTGAAGTACGAGGGACTGAAGATGGCTTCACCCTAATTGGGAGAGAATGAGTTTAGTAGAAAGATACGTAGTTGACATCCTTATATCTCTCTTTTGTTCTTATTCAATCTTGAGACCAAATCCTTAGTCGATTGATAATGATAATGACTCTTGCATATTAGTATGAGTTCCATTTCTCCTTTTTTATGAGTACTTTGATTATATTGTGTTTAGGAGGCTCTTGACGTTAACATGATGGCATGGGAAAGTTTAGTAGTCAACCTATGCTCTATTGATTTTGGTGTTGCCAATCATAAGTGCTTAAATGCTTCAAGGTTTTCTTGTGTATGATGTGTATGAATGAGTTATATTGTATTGTATATGTAGCTAGATGGCTTAAGGTCTAATGTCAAAGAATCAAATTAAAGATAAGTTTTTCCATAGTGAATGTTAAGTAGAGTTGCATGTAGGGTACATAGTCTAAGAGAATCCTCAAGTGTTACTAAATGGGAGTGGTAGTATGGGATGCTACTCTATCATTACACTTAGTGTGACTTACCAAGTCTATTTGGAATAATTTAGTATTGCCTTGTGTCTCATATTGTCAAGCCATCTTGTTAAAGTTGCTTGAAAGATGCATTATTTTAAGAAAGTCATAGTGAAGTTTTCAGTTCACTATAAAGAAGTTCAAATTTTCGGAAATTCCATTTTTCAAGGATGATGGTTTCAATGTGTATTAAAATGGTGTTTATAAGCATGTTTAATGTTGTAGTAAATTGTTCCTCCATTTGTGAAGAAATACAAGGGAGATTGAATATGGGAAGTTTTGCAAAGCTGCTTGCGTACTGTGATGCTCACTCTGAAAATCTTCATCTGAAAAAAATTGATTTGTCTTGAATTGTAGATAGAATGTACGTAAAAGTGTTGTATATAAAATGTTTAATTTGGAGAATGTAATTCCTCTAAAAGTGAAGGGTAAGGGTGAACTTTGAAAAGTGAAAGTTCTCGCTAAGTGCTCGAGTTGCAAAGTGTTTGAAAGTGTGAGTTTGTGCTCCTTGTTAGTTGGTTCTTCTATTATGATTTTTGAGGCTTTATTGTAATGTGTTAAGTGATAATATGTGAGTCCTTGATAGTCCTAATGTTTTAGTGTCATTAGAGGGCGGATATTATTCCAAGTGGTGGAGAATGTAACACCCTAAAACGAGCTAAGGTGAACTAGAGCTTATTGATTGTATCTTAAGTTAATTTTAAGTTAATATGCGTTATAACCATATTACTAGGACTTGTATGATATTTAATGGTAAAACGTCCATGAACGTCCATGATGTTCTGAAGATATGCCTTATAAAGTGCTTGTGTGCTTTGATTTGTTAAAGTGAGTTTTACATGTTCGTTTTGTTTGAAATTGGTGTGAGATGTTCCTAATAACTAGAAGAATATGCTTAGGGGTTTAACATCCGTTTACGACCCCACCTATGATCCACAAGGGGCCCTAGAGAAGGGCCCAAGACTAGGACCCAAGACTGCTTTGGCAGTGACCACTAATGAGACCAAACGATGGCCAGTGGTCCAAATAATGGCCCGTCCACTTCGTCCGTTTACTTGACCTGATAGACATCTCTAGAATGGATCTGATTCTCAACCAAAACCCCCCCACCAATGGGCCATCGATGGATAAGCGGTCCGTTGATTGGAGTCATCTATGATCTGCAAAAGGCTGTCTAAAAGGTTGCCTTGGCTTAGGGTGTCAGGTAAATATACCCCATGCATTTAATGAACCTTGAGTGATATTTTTAGGGTTTAGTAGGTATATTAAATTGTTTCAAACCGCAATACCAAATTTTAGACTTAATTTCCTAAAATCTGAAACCCATCTCTTAAAACCGTCTCTCAAGTTTCCTTGGAATGTAGAATTCAAGAAGAGCTAGGAGGGCTATTGGTGGTCGATTTCTTCACCAAAAATCAGTGGTGTTTATCCGATCTAAGGGATGGTAGTAATCCTTAAACTCCCTTCCATTCAAGGAGCCCTTCCTAATAGATTTCAAAAAGAGTTTTCCAACCCTAGTTTCTTCTATCTTAACCTCTAAATGTAGGTCTTGCATGAATACATTTCTAATGATTCAAATATGATGTTCCCAATTTTTGTTGATGATTTTAATTTTAAAATATGAATGAAATCATTTTAGAGCTTTTTACTGACTAGTGGCTTATGAAATGAGTTAAATGAGCGTGGTTTTGTTGTCTTTGATCTTTGCTTTTCATGTGTTGTTATTGATGTATATCTACTGCCCTAAGGGCTATTTTATGATTACAGTTGAGTAAAATGCTATAGGTGATAAAATCTTGGCTAAAAGGGTAAGTTGGTTATGTTGTTTAGCCTTAATTTCGAAATGATCTTGAGTGGATGGTCCACCTTCTTCGTGTGCGGTGTTTACTTGAATTGTATCAATGTGAAGTTACATGAGTGTTTTGAATGAGGCCACGAGGGCATGATATGTGAAGTAAGATAGAAATGAAGATATTCTTGTTAAATGTCCTTTATGAAGTTTATTATATGAATTAGGCTAGAGAGTATGCCTAAATGAATTACATGATTATGTGAAGTATATTAAAGTGTGTGATGTGATGAATAAAGGTCTAAGCATGTATAGAATGAAATGTAAATTAAATGATGCTTATGTGCAGGGTATGGTCACATGTACACACACACTCACACATGAATGAATGAAAGAAGCTAAGTTAAGTAAAAATGGGAGTTTGGGGTGAACTCTCTTCGTGAGTTGAGATGAGTAGAAACCTCACTACATCTTAAGAGCTTTCAAAGATAGGTTGGATGATTAATTCCCTTCGTGAGTTGAGATGTTGTGTTCAGTAGTTATCCATAACCTATAGTTTATAATGTTGAGAATCCGTAAGGAGTTATGACTATCACCGAGAGGATATGAAGATGGGGTGGCTACACATCGTGAGTTAAGAAGATTTATTCCAATGTTCCTCTTGACATATGTACTCTTCATTTTTAGAGAATGATTTACTTTATAGAAATCTCCTTATCCCTCAATTATGTGCCCGCATAGTTGTAGATATTCGAAAAGCCATGTAAAAGCTACAGGTAAGACCTCACTCTAGGAAAGTGAGCAGACCTTTCTCCGATAAGGGAAGTATCTGGATTCCATGTTTAGCCCTGAATGGTCTATGTATATTAAGATAACCCCTACAAAAGTAATGAAAGTGCTAAGTCTTCTAATAGAGTGTGCTACTCAAGGTAGGTAGTGTAATTAGACGCTTCTATCTATTGCACTAGGAAGGCATTTCGAAAGGAAAGTGTTGGTGAGTCTTATATGAATTGAATGAACAAAGACTTCTAAAAGAACGTACTACTTAGGGTAGGTGGTGGTATAGTAAGCTATCGATCCATCACAGTAAGTAGACCTTCTGGAAGGGGAGTCTTGGTTACAAGCCTTCTAACAGAGTGTACTACTTAGGGTAGGTGGTGTAATGAGACGCTATCTACTCATTGCACTAAGTACACATTTTGAAATAGAAGTCTTGGCGCCTAGTTTGATTGTTCTTGTAATGTCTTTTTATTGAATGGTGACATGTTCTCACGAGTGCAGTAAGCCTTTGGTGGGTAGTCTTAATGATCCCCTAGGTGAGCATTGAAAGAGTTGTATGGGTGTTTCCTTCATGTCTTCCTTGGAGAGTCTTAGGATAACCTAGGTTAGGGAAACTCCTTTGGAATTGATTTCACTTGCTCTTTGCAATACCTTGGGAGTTCAATATTTTGGAATAAAATGATTCACTGTAATGCTAAAAAGAGTGCACACTATGTTCTGGAGGGTTTGCTGTAAAATGGTCTTTTTTGTGAAAATTATTGAAATCCTCCTGTAAGTGTTAAATGATGTTTCTTATGCTTTTTTGCTTCAAATTCATAAATGTTTTACTTATTTTGCATGAAGGTTTATTTATACTAAAATGTCCCTTTTTACATTATTTTTATATGCCATACTTAGTACATTATTTGTACTAACACCATACTTTTATATACTATATAAGTTTAGGTTTGGAAACAAGGTTGATGTTAGAAGGAAAGCTTAGGAAAGATTCTATCAAGACAAAGTATGTCCTCATATATTCGAGGGCATAGTTCTTAATTCTTTAGTTTTGAATAAATTCTTATTATGAATTTCTTTTTATTTTAAAGGCCATTCCCCTAAGATTATTTCTGTCATGACTTTAAGTTTTGCTTGTGACGATGAATTTTCTTAGTATTTATGAAAGACTTCCTTTGTTATTAAATGTTGTTAAATGTTTTAATTTCACACTACTTTTCATGTCTTATGTAATGAATGATAGTAAAGGGTTTGTACAAGACCCCCGAGGGTCAAGTACGCCCGTCATGAACCAAAGGTTCTCTTTAAATTCTAGGGGGTACTTTCGGGTCGTTACAAACTTCGTATAAGAGCATAAGGTTATGGTAAATACATTAAGGTCTAAAAGTCTCACAAGCCACGTATAGTAGAGTCTTCCTTATTGGTGTGAGTTGCGATACATCCATGGAAAAGAGTCTATACGCTGATAGAGTTTAACTTTCTTCATTACTCTTGCATCGTTTCATATAACTTAACTCCATAAGGTCTTTATCTCTTATGTTCCCTTGTCCGGTGGTCTTCTTGTGTGATTTCTTAGAAAGGGAGATTTTTCGAAATTTGAGGGAAAGAAATGTGAGTTTTTGTGCTTATGATGGTTTTGTGGCTAGAAGAGTAGATATGAAGATGAGTTTGAGAATTTTTATGTGATGCCATTTATGGCTAGGTGTGATTTATGAGATTGGAAGTGTTGTGATGAGAATCTTTCTGGTGATGTAGTTCTAAGCATGATAAGAGTTATAGTAGTTGAATGAAGTACCTTTTGGATGAAATGAGTTACCTTGTAATTATGTTGAAGTGGTAGTAAGCTTTAAGGTGTAAGTTTGACGAATGTTGAGAGGATGTTGAGATTTTGTAGGAGTTTAGCACAACCCTCTTGTGTGTTTAATGTCTCCTAGTTGTTATTGTGATTTGGTTGATATTCTTGAGTAGGTTACTCTCACGGGGAAATGTGGTATGATTACCTAGTGAGGAAGTTGTGGAGTTAATCTAGCAAAATGGTGGAGTTTATGTAGGAAGATTTTTTATTTCCAAATGAATCTACCTTAATTTTTTGAAATGGGAAGGAGGAGTTTTGTTCAATGAGATTGAGTTAAGTGGTTCCTAAGAGTTCAATAAGATGATGTTTAAGAATGTTTTTCGAGGCTTCAATCCTAAGATGAGAGTGTTATGCTTGACTAGTAGATTTTATGTTTAGTCTTTATGATCATGAGTTAAGAGTAGTATGAGTTCCAATCTTGTGTGAAGCATAGTGGGACTTTGAAGTATGAGGTCTTGAAGATGGCTTCACCCTAAGTGGGGAAGAATGAGTTTTGTAGAAAGGTAGTTGACATCCTTATCTTTCCTTTTCTGTTCTTATTCAAGCTTGAGACCAAATACTTAGTAAATTTGTAATTATTATGCGTCTTGTATATTAGTATGAGTTTCATTTCTCCTTTTTGTTATGAGTGCCTTGATGGGATAATGTTTTGGAGGCTCTTGTAGTTATCGTGATGGCATGGGAAATATTGGTAGTCAACCTATGCTCTCTTGATTTAGGTGTAGGTAATGATAAGTGCTTAAATTCTTCAAGGTTGTTTTGAATATGAAGTGTATGAATAAGTTGTGTTGTGTTAAAGATAAGTTTTTCCATAGTGAATGTTAAGTAGAATTGTATGTAGTGTACTTAGTCCAAGGGAATCCTAAAGGGTCACTCAGTGGGAGTGGTAGTATGGGATGCTACTTTCACATTGCACTTAGAGTAACTTACCAAGTCTCTTTGGATTAGGTAAGTATGTCCTTGTGTCTCATCTTGTCATGGCATCTTGTTAAAGTTGCTTGAAAGGTGCATTTATAGAATTTTTAAGAAAGTCACACAGTGAAGTTTTCAGTTAAGTGTAAAGAAGTTCAAATTTTAACGAATTCCATTTTTCATGGATGATTGTTTCAATGTGTATGAAAATGAATGTGTATAATCACGTTTAATGTTGGAGAAGGTTGTTCCTACACAAGTGAAGAAATGAAAGTGAGATTGATTTTCTTGAATTGTAGTAACAATGCGTATAAAAATGTTGTACATTACAATATTTTATTCTGGAGAGGGTAGTTCCTCTATAAGTGAAGGGTAAGGGTGAATTTTAAAATGTGAAAGTTCTCGCTAAGTGCTTGTGTTGCAAAGTGTTTAAAAGTGTGAAATTGTACTCCTTGTTAGTCTATACCTTGACTATGATGTTTGATAATTCATTGTAATGTTTTATGTGATTCTAAGTAAGTCACTGATAGTCCTAGTGTTTTAGTGTCATTCGATGATGAATGTTAATACATGTGGAGGAGAATGTAACACCCTTAAACAATCTAAGGTGAACTAGAGATTAGTGATTGTTTATTGAGTTAATATTAATTTAAAAATAAGTTATAATTATGTTCGTAGGCAGTGCGTGAAGTTTGGTTATGTTTGGAGGTGAAACGTCCAAGAACGTCCATGATGTTTTTAGTATATGCCTTAGAAAGTGCTTGTGTATCTTGATGTGTTTGAGTGATTTTTACATGTTCTTTTTGTTTGAATTTTGTATAGGATGTTCCTAAGACCTAGAAGAATATGTTTAGGGGTTTAATGTATGGGTACGACCTCACCTGGGACTCAAAAGGGTCCCTACAGAAGGGCCCAAGACTACCTTGGCAGTGTCCACCAACGAGACAAAACTACAGCCAGTGGTCCATCCAACAGCCCATCGACTTGGTTGGTCGACTGGACCTGATAGAAGTGTCTTGAATGGACCTATGTCAAAACCAATGACCCTGGGCCATTCGGTCATTGATGGACAAATGCTTCGTTTGTTGGAGACGTCTATGAGCTACGAAAAGCTATCAAAAAGGTTGCCTTGGCTTGGGGTAATTGGAAAATTCACCCCAAGTATTTTATGAACCATGAGTAATATTTTTAGTGTTTATTAAGTATATTAAAGTGTTTCAAACCCTAATACCTTATTTTAGACTCCATTTCCTATAACACAAAATCCCTCTCGCTTAAAACGCTCTCTCAAGTCTCCTAAGAAGCTAGAAGTCAAGAAGAGCTATGAGGGCTGTTGGTTGTCAATTTATTCACCAAAAATCAGAATATTATCATCTATATAAGGTATGGTATTCCTCGTTAAAATCCCTTCCATTTAAGGAGCCCTTTCTAATGGATTTCAAAAAGAGTTTTCCAATCCTCGTTTTTTCAATTTTTAAGTCGAAATATGTGTCTTGCATGAAAACATTTGTAATGATTTAAAATATGATGTTTATAATGTTATTTTTTTTATTTAAAACGTCTTTCATGAAAACGTTTCTAATTATTAATTATGCATGACTTTTTAGTATATGTCTACTTGATATGAAGATGTGCATGATATAAGTCAATATGATGTCGTTTTGTTGTTATATGCACTTTGTTGGTCTTAGTGACTATATGTTTAAGGTCAAGCTTTAAATTAATAAAATTATCTTTACTTACTATGTTGATGTATGAATTGGATGTAAAGGCTTGTGGTCTCATTATATATTTACTAAGTGTGTATGAGATTATGGGGCATCACATGTACATTGCACTAGTAGACATATATTAGGATTGTGAGTAAGGTCTCATAAGGGTCTATGGGAAGTGACATTAGTATATATGGGAAGTGAATAGAGTTTACTGTAATGTCCTTAGGGTCATAGACTTAAAGGTGCCTTCTGGTGTATTATATTTCCGTGATAGTATATGTTGGCTTATGTGGATTGCATGTATGACTTCATTGTGGACATAACGTGATGAATTGCACCAAGTATCACTAGAGGGTAAATTGGGGGAATAATACAGAAAGAAGAAAAGGATTCACTGTAAAACAACATAGCTTACTGTAAATTAAAAATAGGTTATTGTAAAGTGACCCCAAATGTAGCTTCAATTCTACACTGATCTTCAATGATGTATTATCATTGAACATGACTATATTAATTATTTAAATTGTATAATTCTTATATTGAAAAAGTGATAAAGATTTTCTCAATAAGGCATGAAGTATGATTTTAAGAAAAATATCCCTTTTAAATGCATGTTTTTGCATGGTTGATTCTTGGACTAATTCCATTCTTCGCTACCTTTTACAAAAAATGTAGGTTATGGATGCTAAAAAGGATGTCTCTATTATTGAGGAGCTTGTTATGTGTTTCCGAAGTTCGAGTAAAAGGAATCATTAAGATTCAAGGATTTCCGATGTCAACTTATGGTTTACTATAAGGTTCTTTAATGTTGTACATATATATTTTGTTTTAAGGGTCGTATCCCTAAAGTACGCCTATGATGTTGAGTCAAGGATGGGAAAAAGTCATTAGAGTCTAAATATGTATTTATAATAATTTATATATATGAAGTGAAATTTCTAGCATATGATGTGCTATGAAAAGTTCTAAATTTTATGATAAATTTTCTATGACAATGCGATGAATTAAAACTATGGGCTTGTATGAGACCTCCTAGAGGTAAAGTACGCCATGTTACTTCTAGGGAGTGCTCCCCGAATGTGACATGTTCAGCCTTGATTTGTTGACAATTAGGAAATTTAACAAAAAATCCACTATATCCTTCTTCAAACCATTCAACCAATTGTGTTTCTAACTTCTATTAAATATTAAAACATGAATAAACGTTTGAACCCAGTTTAAATCAACACCAAATTCAGCAGTTAATAGTACCCATATGCTTATTTATGTGTTTGATTACATGATCACACCCCTAAGATAAGGGGTTTTACCAAATATACCAAAAAGTAATTAACCATTACCAAAAATGTTTTTCATCCAAATTGTAACGATTGTGCAATTCTCAATGGAAAAAAAAAACTAATATCATAAATTCTAAAAAAAATCAAAATCCTCTCCAAGAGTATCCAACATTGTAAGCATGTGCAAAAGCTTTCAAAATTGGGAATAAATTCTATAAAAACCCCTTTTCCCTCTTGTAAAAAATGAATTTATATATTCTAAAAAAAAATGACATGCTTCTCTCCTTTTAGCTTGACTTTTCTACCATGTTGTTCCCAAAAAATTGGCAATCTTGATAGATGTCGTCATTCAATTCGACAACAATCTGGAGTGTATTTTCACTCACCTAGATTGCTTTATCTATGGGACACTTCGCCTGATGATTTGGTAAGATGGAGGTTCACTTGTGCAGTGGTCGAGTTGATTTTTCGATCTCCAACTTCTCTCTTCTTCAGCTTTACCAACTTTTACACTTCATTTTGCAATTTACTATCCTTTTATTCTTCATCAACCTTTATTGCTTCATGTAAACACATATTTTTCTAAAGTTGTGATTTAGAGCACATGCGGTCAGCTTAAAGGTTTGATAGGACTTCACATTCCTTCAATTGAGGTTGATTAAGTGAAAGCATGATGGTATGCATGAATTTGGGGATATGTACTTGACCATGTTAAATTCCCTAGAATCAATTTTTAGGCTATTGTTGGCTTTTTACGATGTGGAGAAATATCACTTATTATTTGTGATCATCCTTAAATTGTGGTATGCCTCAGTTTGTGTGATTAATTATTTATTTGTGAATTTTTAGATTTTTTCGATCCTTGGACTAGTGTTTTTCATGGAGTTGCATTATTTAGAGCTACTTGGCCTTCACTTTGCTCGAATTCCATTTTGGATGCCTAAATTTCATTCAAGGTTTTCTGGTAGAGTCATGTCTAATAAAATTAATCTTATATTTTGCGTTAACTCATACATGATACTATTCCATCTAGTGAACCCTCATTTTATGAATCTTTTTTTTATGGATGATTCATTAAGCTTTGCTTGACCATTTAGAACATGAGTTGGTCAATCTTTAAGTATTGTAATGATTACTTAGAAGTGGATATCATTTTTTGGGAGGTTTTTCATAATCATTTGACCTAGGATTATTCAAAAATATTTATAGTCTCATATTTTTGTTTTGGAATTTAATTTATTGTTGAGGTCCATGATCCGGTCTCTTTTATGCGTTACAAAGTTGATCCCTTTCGATTTGATCTTACTGGTCACTTTAGAGGCCAATATGCAGTTTAATGTATAGGCCATGCAATCTGTACATTTGATGAGCTTTTTGATCCTTATGGAGGATATATGTGGTTCGAGGTATAATATAAGCTACTTGTCTATTGATGTTCTTATAGGTTACTTGAAAGTTGATCACCAATTTAAGTAGATGCCTGTCTTTCTCTTCATATACACTAACAAGGATGTGCTCTTTATAATTTTAGAATTTTTATATGCTTGTGGGGATTATGGTGTCTATTAAAGTATTTATTTGAACTGACATATGTGTGTACCTTCATATTTTATCGGGAACCATCTTTGACTAGTTAGTTGTACTTATTTTTTCTATATCCTCATTGCACTAATTTGACTTAGAAACTTTTAACTTATGACTTCCATATTCACGGAGGGATTTTTTATATTAAATATTTTTTAGTTTTTTATCTTCCTCTTCTTCATTGTTTGTTGTTAAAATGTCGCTTAGAGAATATTTAAATGCTTACACTCATTACTTGTTGTCCTAGGTTATAAGTTGACTTACATACTAGTTGATTAGTGTAGGTGCCATTTTGACTCATGAAAATAATTTGTGACAGTTAGTTTAATAATATACTCTTTGTTATAATTTATTTTTAGTTTAATAATATACTCTTTTTTATTATATGTTTTTTTCTTCAACTCATGAATATACGATATGTGTGGTTTCTAAGTAATATAATTTCATGAATAGATTAATAAATTTAGATGAATTAATCATATAACACCCATAAAATACTAGACCATGATGCACATGTTGATACATCACTCCTTAATTACTATAATATGTTTTTTTCTTATTTTGGAGAGTTTAAATTTTGTGATACTTATAACCTTGCTTAACATAAGTGTTATCGAAATATAAGGTATAGTATGGGGGTATTTTCATAATTTGACTAATTAGAATTCCATATAAATTGAAAGTATTTGTATCAAGTATATAAATATAGGTTTGTATTTATTTTTTTTGGGCAGCCAACTATTTATTTGGTCAGCCCCTTTTGGTGATATTTGTCCATGTTACAAGGATCACTTTTGTAGCTATATATCTTCACGCCTCCTCTTGTGATTTTCGTCTCACCTGAATAGTAGGAACCTTAAAACATTATCTAACAAGTTGTTATTCAACATCAAGAGAAAAACAAGGTCCTTTTTGCCTATAATTCCACACACACTTCATCTTTGTAAGTGATAAAGAAATCTATTTTTATGTTGTGTAGTATTTAAAATTTGAGGATATATCATTCTATAAAACTTAGTTTACGGTGAATAAATTTGTTTTCGAAAGATAATTCATATACCTACAACTCCCGTGCATCTTTTATACTATAATTTAGTTGTTATGGATTTTTATTATGGGATGCAACATATGACAAGTTTTGTCTAAATTCTTGAATTAGAAATCCTGTCTGTTAAAGTGTTAGTTCTTTGACTATATCTTCTTTTACGAAACACATTTTGAGGTGATTGGTGTTTGTTTGGTTGATTAAGAGATGTGCCTACATCTTAAATAAAGGTTATAAAGTCTAGTTTTTCCTTTTCCTTTTTTAAATCTATGTTGCGACATGAATTGCTTTTGTTTGACAGAATTACTGTTCTAGGAGCTTAGTCGTATTTTTACAGGTTAGGCTTACTTGTGATGATAATCCTTTTTGACATAAACATTATTTAGATGATCGGAATTAAAGAAGTTATTTATTTATATTTTCAAGGTTGTATATACTCGTGAAAAAGTTGAGGACCTTCATATGTAGGTTGGTCTACAATTTGAACTCTTTAAGTGGTGTTTGACTGTTTATTGTCTGAAGAATTGAGGTTTGTGTATAAACTTGTACTTGCACTATTTTTACCTACTGGTATATAAGAAAGATTATCTTGGTAGATTGGTTACCTCTTGTCATTTTGCATTGTTGTGTTTTTGTCATTTAAGACGTTAAAGACTCTTGTGTAACTCGCCCAGTTGTACGAATTGTTTTATTACTTGACACTGTTGTTGGGGCCTTGTCCTTCTTGTTGCCGTGACATTGGATCTATTGGAACGCCTCTTGATTCGTATAATTTTCCATCTTGACTCTGTACTTTTAGTTCTTCGTATGAATGGGAGTTGTCAACTTTTAAGTACGAAATGGAAAGTTATTTTTAATATGGTTCTCGGTTCTTTTGATCATTTGGCTTTGACCCTTCTAGATAATGTAACACTACGAAAATGCCATGACTTAGACTACAACTTAATCTATTATATAATGTTTGTAATGATTTTTCCAGACCTATATTAATGTAATAAACTTATTTTTAGAAGGTCAGAGCCAAAACGATAAAGAAAGACCTTGACATCAGGAAACTAGCTAATTCGAACTAGTTTACATCTCCAAGGATGACCCGAAGGGTCCTTTGGGAGGACCCAAACATGGGTGGGGCAGGTAGAAATGGAGTCAAGGCGTGCAACGCGAGCCTGACATGCAGGTCACTGCATCAAGATTTGAGAGGAAACCTACTACGCGAGGCTGACACACACCTCACTACCTCAACTCAAAATACATTAAAAATGACGGAATTTGGCCCCGTGATGTGGAGCTACTTCCCAGAATCATTAAAGTCATATTTTTTGTAATTTAACTTGTTAAAAAGACTCATTTATGTAGAGGGTGTTTTGGTTAATTCATAGGACGACTATATATTGATATAAGCTCTGTTTTAAAACACTTTTACACGTCCAAATCAGATTCAAACAAAAATTCTCTCATCTCTCTCAAGAATGCTCTCTTTTCCAAGCATCATTGATGAATAAGAAAAGCTTAAGGAAGAAGACAACGACCTCAAGTTTTTTATCCGATTTTCGTGGATTCTTCATTTATAATGTATGGGTTTTTCAATCATGGGATTATTTTCCCCAAGAGGTCCTTTCTAAGATAAGTTTTCAAGAACTTCAATTCTTAGGTTTTTACTCTACAAAATAGATTTTCTTTCTAACTCTAGATTTATGATCTTCAATGTTACACTTCAATTGATGAGTTTGTGCTTACTTATGTTTAAATTTCGTGTGAATCATGTCCTTATCTAGATTACGATTGTGTATGATTGTTTTTACTATTAGATGACATGTAAATGTAGGAATTGGTACTGAGACTTGAATGAACTCTTAAATGACCCTTTCCGTTATCCTACATTACACATTGATCTTGTATATGTTTTGAAGATTTGTTCTTGGTTATGCTATTGATTATTTCAATATGTTATGAATCTGAATGTTGTAAGGATAATGTAAGTTCTTGAATAAGGTTCTTGGGAGCAAGAGGTAAGTCTTCTAAAGTTGAGATTACTCTACAATGTTTATGTTAGCAAATAAATTGTAATGCTATGCTATGGAAGTATGTATGATTTTATTTTGTGTATATACAGGGATATGAACATGTTATTTATGAGATCATGAAAAGAACACGATAAATGCTAATTACAACTTTCCCTAGTATGCTTCACACAAGATGACTATGTTATTTTCCTCTCACAAACGAAGGGTTCGACTGAAACGAAATTCTCATCTAATCCTAAAGAGCTCATGATCATTTTTATACAAGGAGTTAATCTCCAATGACCTATGATAAGCTTATGATAAAAAAACAACTTAAAGGTTATTTAATACAAAGGGAATTAAGCTAAGCACCGATGAACTATATATAAGAGGTGTCCCTTCCCTAGTTGGAAGGTAGGTTCACAATGACTCTCATGAGATAGACGATGTCATGTAATGTGTAACTATGGGTTTCTAATACATCTCCTATTTCTTGAACTATGTTGCCACCATATGATACTAGCTAGTAGATCCACCTAGAAAGCTATATCATGATAGGTTCTACTTTGGCCGGCAGACCACCTTCTTTCGGTGTTGGGTTTTATGATTCCGAATTACATGTTTATCTTACATGGACTATGTTGGTTAAGGCAAATGTTCCCTCGTAATATCAAAGACAACTAAATGAATATAGACTGGGGTGACTGGAGGAGTTCACTTAGTAGAGGTAGGGGTATAGGACTCTATCTAGACATTGCACAAGTTGACTTTAAAGGACGTCCTAGGATAATGTTCCTATGTAATATGATAACATGAAAGGTATGATGCTGTTTATACATGATGTTACTCTTATATGATGTTGGTCATTATGATGATTATGTTATTGGGTTATATTACTATATAAAGTGACGACTTATTATTTTACAAGTTATATGAAGAAAATAATTCCTTATGGTCTCCTATCTTATCTACTTGGTTATGTGACACTATAGGGCTTCACATGACCATTGAAATTGTTGGTTGGGGATGGGATTATTGTTAGGTGTTTTGTATGCAATGTATATGTGATCTATCTTAACTTGACTATGATAATATGCCTTCAATTATGATCATATTATATGTTGGTGAAAACTTTAATTTGTATATGCTATATGGTATGTGTATTGAAGGATTTTACATGGCATTAAATGTTTTCTAAAGAAATGATAACTGATACTTTTTTGTCACATCTGTAATCTAGACCCCAGATGAGACCGACGTTGTTATCCTCTCAGAGGTCATAGACAAGCTTCTTCTTAGATTTCAACATAATCATACACTTAAATTTTCAGAAAATAGTGTACTTAGACTTCATATAATTATTGCATAAGAGTGATATACTAATAATTCTACCTAAACAACCATCTATTAATAGATTGAACAATTGGAATGAAGAATTCATAATAAAGCATAATAGTGGCCAAACTGGCCTTATTATAAATGCTTGAAAAAAATGTTTGAAAGGAAACTCTAGGGACAACATCCACTAGCTATGTCTAATCTAATAAAGCTAGAATAATGAACGTAGGCATCTTCTAACTCAAAAGGACATACGAAAGTCTGGAGATCGCTAATTCAAACAGCTTTAATGAATCATCAATCTTCTCTCGGAGTTGCGCCTAGAAAAATAGTAATAGTATATGACATTTAATAAGTATGGGTGTATGCACATAAACACGTAAGGACTATTAATGATCAATGAAAGCTCTTTCTATAACAACATGTCGTTTCTGGAAAGTGAAGTCACTATACATTCCTAATTCGTTATTTGTGATTCATGCTGTGAATATTACATGTTTTCATGCATTTAAAGAACACAACTGATTTTATATATGAAGATAAGACCTTTGAATCATGAACTTAATTTTAGAATAACTCACACACAAATTAATAAATTTGTTCCATTAGGCCGAGAGCTCACCTTTCCAGCCTTAATTTAATTTTTTGTGTTCTTTTTTTTTTGTGTAGTTCAATGATATCCTTTGATCCTATGTTTTACTTACGAGTGCAATGATTTATTATAGTCCCATTCCTACAATAAATGGAGTAAGTCCAAAAGACTAAGGAAATTATTTGACTACTCCACTCACAAGTTATTTCTTCCATTCTTGTTATATTGGGCATGAACTCTTTATAAGCCAATATTTATTAGTTATGCCCATTAATTGATTTGTTGCATAATATAAAGATGTTGGGTCATATATTGATTTTATTGGCTATTCCCATTATTTGATCATTTTGGATAAAATAATGTTTTTGGGGCACATACATTATATTGACTATGCCCATTGTTTAATCATTATGCTTAATTAGTTCACTTATGAACTTACTTTTCTTCTTATTTGATCACATGTTAACTTTGAACACAATCTTCTTTCTTTCTTTCGTACTTTCTTAAAAATATATTTAGCATTAACAGACATAGATCATGTGAGCTAACTTTAAATCTAGTGTCTTCCCCACACTAAAAAGAGGTGGTTCACCGGTTAAAGTGAACCTAGATAATGTGATTTAACATGAAATCTAGTGTCTTCCTCACACTAATAAGAGGTGTTTCACCGGCTGAAGTGAAACAAAATCTGTAGCAATTTACCGACAAATATCGTGTGAGATAAACATGAAATAGAGTGTCTTCTCCACACTTAAAAGAGGTGGTTCACCGGCCAAAGTTAAACCGAATGCTACCTATCACTCTTAGGTGGAATCCACTGGCTTGTACCTATGCTGGCAACATAGTTTAATGAGTAGGAGATTTCAGAGACTCTTATCTACCTTGGTGATAGTCTCATCTCATGAGCCTTACATGTGCTTGCATAATCTCATTACTAGTCTATCCGTGGTTTGCTCAATTTCTTATACTTTAAATCTTTTAGAGTTGACTAATGCATTATGGAAGCTTTATTATAGTATGAGGTATGCTTATCTAAATGGATGACTTGCCATCCCTTTCTTTACTTGATGAATGTGAACTTAAATCTTACATTATCATTATGGTGTGAATGAGACCTGTCTCACTATTTCTAACACCCTCTTATGTGATTATCTTTAACATTTTTGCTTAGGAGCAAGTAAGACTTGTCTCACTTCCTTTAACACCCCATTCAAGGTAAATTTTATAACTCATAAGCTTTTATATTATTACGTTACTCACCTTATCTTGTTCAACATTATTTTGTTGTCTTGTATTCTTTATGAAAGTTATAAGGACTTATTCAATGTGCTAATCTTCACAATTTCATTTAGGTAGGGTATGTTGGGACTTGTCCCAATCATTGACATATCCTAGGTTATGAGTTCATTGATTTACATCTTGTCAAGTAAAACTTTAACATGTATTTGGCCTTACAAGAAACATCACAATTTATATTGGCCATGTAAGATTGGTAAGATTTAGTCATTAGCCAACTCTATATCAAATTTTTTAAATAATTGTTACTCAATTTATTGGCATAAACTCAACTTTCACTAAACACTTGTTTAATGATGTTATCACTAGCCAAGTTAATTAACTTAATGTATATACTATAATAATCTCATCATTTAAAGCAACACACTTTTAATCATAAGAACAATTCATTTCTTAATTTAGCCTAGCAATAAAGTTGATGTTAGCTTTGATTCACATCTTATTTCTTCATGGAAAAATATCATTCCAAACACTTGCAAACATATTACTGTAAATACAAAAAGTAATTCTATAACTTCATTCTTTACAACAATAAATTGAATTTCACAAAGATTGATAACAATTTCATCTTCTCGAACTTAATTAGGCATTAATCATACAAATCTAACCTACAGGTCTCATTCGGCATTATTAAGTCATAGAAACCTACACATAATGATAAGTTAGCACCACATACAAACAACATGATCATTATTTTTCATTATACATACTACTTTTACCGGAATTAGGAATAACTAAGGAGATGAACATTCGAAACTTTCATTCGGAACAACCCTAGTTTCAGATATCTTGAATTCAAAACGTTTGAAAAGCCTCTTGGGGAAAGTATTGCAAGAGAGAAAACAATACCTTACTCTTGAATTGAATCTACGAAGATAAGCCTGTACTTTGCACGAAAATCTTGATGAATTTCCTTGAAATCGCCTAAGGAGAATTGTTTATTGTTTTTCTTTTCGTTTGTTTACTATTTCGCAATCATGAGGTTTTTTTTATAGATAAACGTTAGTATAGGTGTTAGGAATTGAATATTGACTAATTAAACTTAGCCTAATTAAATCAATTAAATAAATTAATTAGCTAATTACCAAAACGCCCCTCCTAAATTGACTAAAAATAGGAGAGCAATTGACATACCTAAATCTAAAATTTTTCTAAGGTTCTCGGCCTTGACTTTGATTTTATACTAATTAATTATGTTTCTAATTTAATTAATTATGTTACCTAGGGTAATTAATAATTAATGGGTGCACAAGAGTACACTCTCAAATTCATCCAACTCCCTATGTATGCTCCAAGCATGGTATCAAACCCTTGGTATTGGATGAACAAATTTTTGATGGGAGTGTCTAGCTTGATGGAGAAAGAGTGCCATACAACAATGCTTCTTAATGACATGGATATCTCTAGGCTCATGGTCTATGCACAGCAAATTAAGGAGTCCAAAATAAGGGATATAAGGCAAGAGGGTAAGAGGACTAAGACGGATGATTATAGTCACCAAAAGCCTAAGAAGAGGTTCTACACCAGATTCTTCCATGGGAAACAAGGATAAGGTTCCAAACAGAAATTCCCAATGTGGTGGCCATTTTTTGATAGGACTAGGTGCCCTACTTGTGGGAAGCAACATTTGGGTAGATGTCTTGCCGGAACAGATTGTTGTTTTGCATGTGGTAATAAGGGACATAAGATTAGGTATTTCCCTAATATCAAAGCAACGGGGAAAGATTTCAATAAAGCTCCCTAGATCTTAATGCTCCCAAGAAGAACCTTTCTTATGGGATGGGGTCTACGAAGGATAACTAATCCGGATTTGGTGGTTTTGGTAAGTATTAACTCTTTATGATTGTTTTTATGATATGAAATGAATTTATGTTTTTTTATAGTTCATATGATCATGTCATCTTTAAAAATTTCTCAAAGAATAATTTTTTTAAAATTTTGAGTATGTTGGCAGTGACATAGTGAATGTTAACTGTATGTTTTTTTATTTTTGAGGAAAATTTTTTTGTCTTGAATTTAAGTTTTAATTTTTTCAAAAGTGTTGTATATGAGCATGTTTAATATTGGGGAAGATAGTTCCTCCATAGGAGAAGTGTTTGAAAGTGTGAGATGGTTCTCCTTGCTAGTTGACGCTAAGGTGGGATGTTCATAATACCTAGACGACTTAGTTTAGAGGTTTAAGGTCCTGGAACGACACCACCTAGGACCCACAGGGGGCCCTAGATGAAGGGCCAAAGAATTTGACAAAAGCTTCCAAGGACACTGCTCAATCTACGGAGCAGTCTACTGGGCATAAACCAATCGACATCCCATCGATTGGGGGGACGATGTTCCATACTTAGCGGTAGTCTCACCTTGTCCCTTGGCCAGTCTCTACTGAAGCCCAGTAGCTTGGGTCGTCGATTGGAGCCTGCTAAGACTACTGCAAGTGGCTTCCTACTATGGTGTTTTATATAAATTCACCCCAAGTGTTTTAGGACCATAGTCTGATATTTTAGTGTCTTTAGGTTATATTAATATAGTTTTAAACCCTAGAGCAAGACAAGACCCATCACATTAAATATTAAAACTCCCTCTCTAAAGAAAACTCTCCCAAAGTCAACATTGAAGCTAAGACTCAAGGAGGGCAAGAAGGGATTGTTGGGACGTGAATCTTTACAAAAACTAGTATGTTTCCTTCTCTTTGAGGTATGGTATATATCCTTGAACCACCTTCCATTCAAGGAGTCATTTCCAAATGATTTCCAAAAGGGTTTTCAAACTCAAAATTCTTCTATCTTTGTATTTAAATATGTGTCTTCTTGTAAAGTATTATAATGTCCTAATTGTGTTTATTCTTGTATGAATGGATGATTTTAATGTTAAACACCATAATTAACTCATGTTTATGCATATTTATATTTTTAGTTGGGAAATGGGTTATATGAGCAAGTTTGGGTAAAGTATGAACTTTGGTTATCTCGTGTTAATATGTTGATTTACCTACTGCCCTAAGAGTCTTATTTTGATGAAATTTTGATAAATTTTTTAAAGGTTATTATGGCTAGGTTAAATGGCATGTTGATTTCAATGTATAGTTTTCATTATAATTGATCTTGAGTGGTATGGTCCACCTTCTTAGTGGAAGTGTTTATTTGATGAACTTGATATTACTAAGTATGTTTTGTGACTGTGGATTTGACGGCGTAGTAGGTATTAATGAAGTGTTATTGAATATGAATCTTGTCTTGTGTTTTGTAAATTTTAATAGCATTTTAGGCTTAGATTAAGTCTAGGTAAAGTATATGACCGTGAAGCATGTAAAGTGTGTAAATTCATGAATTTAGAACTAAAGCATGTATAGAAGCTAATGTTAGTGAAATGATGCTTATATGGAAAATGTGCTCACAAGTAAACACACACAATTCAATGAATGTATGAATTTAAATTGAGTAAATGGAGGAGTTTTGAGGTGGACACTCTTCGTGAGTTTAGATGAAGTGTTTACTAGCAACCTCACAACATCCTAAGAGCTTTGTAGGATAGGTCGGAGGATGAATGCCCTTCATGAGTTAAGATGTGGTGTTCACTAGGTATCTATAACCTACAGATTATAGTGTTTATAATACGTGGTTGTTATGTCCAGCACCGAGAGGATATGAAGAAGAGGTGGTTACACTTCGTGAGTTGAAATGTTTTATTCCAATGTAACATCTGAGATGAGTACTCCTCGTGAGTACATAATGAGTACTTAGTAGCAATTTTCTTATCCATTAATTATGCCCTCACATAGGTGTAGCTATTGGGAAAGCCATGTAAAAGCTAAAAAGAATGACCTTACTCTAGGCAAGTGAGGATCCCTCATCCAATAGGTGTTAAAGTTAGTAATCCAATTACGCTAGTTCTTGAGTAATTGACCTAGGTTGTGAAGTAGATCATGAATTTTACCTAAGTCTCTAATCATAGCCTATGAAGTAGTGATGAATTGTTGTGTAGTGATTCAATTGTCTTCATTATCATATTGTTTACTATTTTGTGATGATATTATACCCATTGTTGGGTTGAATTGGATGGTTGATGGTAAGACCTTGATGATTCCTTGTGAAGATGATTGGGGTAAGTCTTGTGATCTCAACTCTTTACTTCAATTATGGTATCTAGTGATTAAATGATGATATTTTATTGAAGTATACCATATGTTATGATTAATAGTGATGGTTATATCTTTCTAATGTGCCTTATTATTATGTGGTTATGTATATGTGCTAACATCAGATGTATGAATTGTATTTGAAAGACAATACTCATGCAATTCTTATTTGAGCTTTGATGATGATTATATAAGGAAAAAACCCTATGATCTAGTTAAGAAATGATGATTAATAAAAGTATAAAAGACATTTTAAAAAATATGCCAGCTTAACACCGAGTAAGCTAGAGTGAGGAGTGTCCATTCACACAAAGGAAAGGTAGGATACCTAACGTAATCATGAGATTGAAGACTATAATGCATGTAGCATAAAGAGGGTTCAAACTACATCTCCCAGTTCATGAACTATGTTGCCCCTATAGAAATACTAGAAAGTTGATCAACAAAGAAGCTATATTAATGTTTTGGTATTAACTTGGGAAGTAGTCTGCCTTCGTTTTGTGTAAGGTTACATGATAATGGATTCCACATTAGCTGATGTAGTCTATGTATGCTAAGGAAACATATTCCCAAAAGGTAAAATGAAATAATGAATGAACTCTAACTTGGATGACCTAAGGGGTTTAACTTAGTCTAGGTAGGGTTATAGGACTCTACCTATACATTGCACTAGGTATCCTTGAGGGAAGTCATAGAAGGATGTTCTTATGTATGTATATGCTTAGAAATGTAAATGATATGTATGAGATGATCTTACATGTTGATGACACTATATGATGTTGGTTTCACTTATGAATGTTTTATTTTTCTATTCATAATGTATAAAGATGATATGATATGTGAAGTTGGACGTTATTTATGTTTCTTGTTGGGTTTACTTGATTGACTAAGGTTATGGAGATTTGATTATTCATGGTACTAGTGGACTTAATGAGGGTTCATGACTAATGGCCTTGATTTTGTTATGATGTTACGATTTCTTATATATATTTGTTGATGTTACAACTTGATAATAGAGTTTTATTGATTATGTGCTCTATTTTGTTGATATGCATGTTGAATTCACTAGACTTTGTATTGTTGGTCTTATGATGCACATGGTATTGACTTAATGAATATGTATGATTGACTTGTATTGGTTCTTCAATGTGAACAAGTCTTTTCAAAGTAAATTGCATACTTTAATAAAATGACCCTTTTTAGCATGATTTTATGTTGTGTGTGCATATGGTCCCATACTTAGTACAAGTGATGTGCTAACCCCATTTTCTCCCTTTATTCCAACAATTTATATTTCAATCGTTGAAGGGCTTGTGACGACTTTTGTAGGAAGAATTTTATTATGATTTTCCATGTTTGGTAGGTCCTCACTACTTCGAGGACAATTACACATTCTAGATTTGGATGTTGATAAGTCATCAAGACAATATGTTCATTACCTTTCATTTGAGTACTAATGATTGTGTTTTCTATTTGTGTCTTTTATTTTATTGATGTATGGTCTATGACCAATTGTCATACTCTTGTTTAAATTGTTAGGAGATGAGACATCTGGTTTTAAGACTATGTTATATCTTATATATATTTATATGTGCAATAAAAGTAGAAGATGACGAAATCTTCAGGGTCTATGTATACTCGATATAAATATATATTATGTGTATGCAAGAGGTCTATGTAAGCCTCAAGTTTATAGAATAAAAGTTTTAAATTTCCTGCATTTTTAACCTATGAATTTAATTATTTAAGCTAAAAGGATAGTCTTAGTCCTCTTCGAGGACCACGACGCCGGTTACATTAAGGGGGTGCTCCACGGAAGTGACAAACATGGTACCAAAACATGATGTTCAGTATCTATATAGTTGATGTCTCATTTAATCATGTTGATATAGATTCATTCGTAATTGTGAACCGTGCCACACTTATGATTAGGAAACTATATGATGCTTAGAAAATATAACACTCAAAAATTCTATGACGTATTCTAGAGCCTAACATGAGTGATTTAAGGTTGTGTCATTATTTTAAGGTCGATTTTAATGTATTTAAGTCCTATAGGATTTTTTAGAATCAATATGTCAACGAACGTCCATGACGTTCGAAAACTAGTTTAATGAGGTTCTAGAAAAGGACTAGCAAAGTATAAGAGTTAGTTTATAGTTGAAACGTCTTGGTACGACTTCCAAAAGACTAGAAAAGGACCCTTGAGGAGGAACATTGCCATTTAGCAAAAGTTACCAAAAACTTCTGTCCAACGAAGGTTGCAGGACACGACTCGTGGTCCAATCGAAAGGGCAACGATGGCTACCATCGATCGTCAATTATCCAAACTCAATAAGGTCCTGTTTTGGACATTCGAAGAAAAAAATGACAGACCAACAGGACTGCTGGTCCCTTGGCCGTGTATGACAGACGGGCCATCTATCGAGGCTTCTTCTTTTAGCTCACTAAATTTTTGCATATTATTAAGTTAGACAAATTAATGAATTAGGTAGTGAGTTAATTAGTTATGGTTTAAGGGAGATCTAATTAACTTGGTTTATGACCTATATAAAGACCCTAACCTAATTAAACGAACCTAAACCCTCATAATTCCCAAAACCCAATAGCTTTTCCTTCTGTCATCGTTCTCTCTCCCAAGTAGAAGAACACCATAGAAGGCAAAGCTATGGAAGAGTTAGAGGGATGCTAAAGGTTCATGTTTATACATAAAGCTTCGTCAATCAACAAGATATGGGATTCCTTTAAATTTTGGGATCTCATTCCCCAAAGTGTTCTTTCAAGATGATTTCAAAAATATGAAATTCAAGTGGATTTTCATCAAATACGAAATTGATCTTGTAAATTGCTTTGTTTGTAATTTGTTTTGGTTATTATGAGTAGATTACCATGTTTTATAAATCAATTATTTTACTTCTTGATGTATTGGTCTAGGTTTTAGAAGATGACATTTTCCCTTTAACCATAGGGTGTGATCTTGAATTGAATTGAGTAGTATTCCTACACTTGATGTCGTTAATGTGTCAATTATTATTCTATGTTGCTATGATATCAAATTATGAATAGATTGAGATGTATTGTAACCATATTATGCATGTTTTTGAATTATTGACCTAGGTCGTGATGTAGATCATGATCTTTACCCATGTCTCTTATCTTAATTTATTAACTAGTGATGGATTGTTTTGTAGTGATCCAATTGACTTCATAATTATGTTTATCACTATTATGTGATGGTATTACACCCATTGTTAGGTTTAATTTCGAATGGTTTTTGGTAAGACCTTGATGACGGTTTTGTGAAAAAGATTGGGGTAAGTCTCATGATCTGAACTCTTTACTACAATCATGGTTACTTGTGATTAAGTGATGATGTTTTATTGAAGTTTACATTATATTAAGATTGATAATGTTTTTATGATGTTGAATTTAAATGTCTTGATTATGATTTGTGATATGTCGTCTAAGATGTAAATGTTATAAGAATTGTGATAAATTACCAATCTTCCTTATCATGAATGATTATGTAAATATCCTAACTTCACATGTACGAATTGTAATAAAAGGATATTTACTCATACAATTCTTATTGAGATATGATGATTATTATATAATGGATAGACTCTATGACCTACGTTAACTTATGATTATTAATAAAGTTATTAAAGGCATATAAAAAGAGACGCTAGCTTAGCACCGAGTTAATTAGAGTGAGGGTTCATGAGTAATTGTCTTGCTTTGGTTATGTTGTAATGGACTCGTATTCATGCTTGTTGAGGTTATGAGTTCATGATAGAGTTTTCTTTACTATGTGTTCAATTATGTTAGTATTCATGGTTAACTTGTCTAGAATAAGTATGGATGGAATTGTGATGAACATGGTTTTGACTTAATGAATATGCATTAATGACTTGTATTGGTTCTTGAATGTGCATAATGCTTTTCAATTTTAAGATAGCATTGCTTTAATCGAATGTCTCTTTTTAGCATTATTTCTATTATATGTGTGCATATGGTCACACACTTAGTATATGTGATGTGGGTATGCAAGATTGACTTAGCTAGATTTATTATTGTTGGTCTTGTGATGAACATGATCTCGACTTAATGAATATGCCTTAATGAGTTGTATTGGTTCTAAAATATGCATAAGGTTTTTCAAATGTAAAATAGCATGTGTTAATGAAATGTCCGTTTCTAGAATGATTTTATGATGTGTGTGAATATGGTCTCATACTTAGTACATGTGATGTTCTAACCCTATTTTTTCCCTTTTCCCCAAAATTTTAGGTTCCGTTCATTGAGGTAATTTTGAGAAAACATTGAGGGAATAAATAGAATTCTCACACATCCAAGTTTGGTTGGTCATCAACTTTCGAGGGATATGCCACTATCAAAATATTTATGTTCTTCTAGTTGTAAGAATTCTAGTTCGTTCCTTTTCATTTGAGTACTAAAGATCGTATAGCCTATATGTAGCTTTATTACATTGATGTGTGGGATATTCCCAATTGATATACTCTTGTTTACATGGTTGTGAGATGATACATCCGTTTAAGACTATGTTAAGTATCTTATGTATAAACATAAATACATATATATATACATACATATATATATATATATATATATATGTATAATATTCTTATAAGAATGGTCTATGTATACTCGATATTAATATATTATATGTATTTGAGAGGTCTATATAAACCTCAAGATAGATATTGAAGAGTTTTTATATTTTCCCCAATTTTTAAATTATGAATGTAATGATTTAAACTATGAGGCTAGTGTTAGTCCTCACTGAAGACGCCGCCGCCGGTTACGTCTAAGGGGTGCTTCCCAGATTTGTCAAACTTTGTATCATAGCATGGGGGTGAATATCTTTAGAGTCGATGTATAATTCAACCATGTCTATTTAGTTTCTTACTCATAGTTGTTAAGTGCACCACAGTTATGAATAGGAAAATATATGAATCTTACAAAACTCTCACTTTCTTCGAAATGCAATATCATGCCTCTAGATTCTTGGATCTAGGTTCCCTTAGCATCTAATCCTTTTTTTTTGTGATTATATGCAATGAATACTCGAAGAAATGCTGCTTGAAGAGTTGATGAAGAAATTTCCAATGCAGGAGTTCTTCCCCCAAGTAATCAAGTCCCTCTTCTTGAAGAAGGTTCTAATGGTGAAAAAGCTCCGGTCAATCCTCCACCTAGGACGGATAGTGACATAAGGGAAGCCTTCCTTCAAATGGTCCAATCTATTACTACACAAGTAAAAGTCGTCACTACTTAAGCACAAGACATGATAGCCCAAGCTAATCAGGAGGTGGTATCTCGAGGAAACCAACATGTTGGCACCCCGGCCTCCCGTTTAAGGAAACCAAGCTAATCCCCCTACTTTCTATGGGTCAAAAGTTGAGGAAGAACCCCAAGAGTTCATTGATGAAATCTACAAGATTCTCTATGATATGGGTTTGACTACTAGTGAGAAATTTGAGTTAGTCACTTACCAACTGAAAGATGTGGCCCAAACATTGTTTCTTCAATAGAAATATTATAGGACTTTGAGGTGTTGACCGGTGACATGGGAGATTTTCAAGAAGGCTTTTCTTGATAGTTTCTTTCCTAGAGAGAAGAGGGATGCCAAGGTGGAATAATTCATCAACCTTCATCAAGGAGGTATGAGTGTACTTGTCTATTCTTTGAAATTTACTAAGTTATTAAAGTACGCTCTTTCTTTGATTTCCGAACCTAGGGTTAAAATGAGCCGCATTGTGATGGTAATTGCCTTGTTGGGAAAGACAATTTGTTTTTTTGTTGAAAGAATGGAAAAAAGGTTGGGGATTTCCTTAATGTGAATGGTGAAGATAAGGGTACTAGTCAAGCTCAAGCAAGTAGTTCGAATGATGCGCCGAAGAATAATAACTTTTATGCTGCCCGCTACGAAGAAAAAGCTCTTGTATATTAAAAGTATTTTAAATTGATATATATGGTTTACTTGATCCAGTGCTACCTTTTCATTTTGTTACTCCTCTACTAGCTGAAAAGTTTTTAAATTTGCCCTATATCTTGAACGAACCTTTTATGGTGTCTACTCCAGTGGGTTAGTCGGTGGTTGCAAAGAGAGTGTATTGAAATTGTCATTTAATTTTCCCCAATAGAGTTACTCATGTTGAATTAGAAGAACTTGTCATGTTTTATTTTGATGTCATTTTGGGTATGCATTGGTTCATGCTTGTTTTGCTTCAATAGATTGTAGCACAAGGTTACTGAAGTTTAACTTTATAAATGAGTAGTTTTTTAGAGTGGAAGGTCGGAAAGTCTATTCCTACAGGTTGTATCATTTCTATTTTGAATGCTTGTAGGTTGATCTCTATAGGGTGTGTTTACCATATAGTAAGAGTACAAGATTTAGACTCTGAAATACCTCCCACTGAGTCAGTCCCTGTT
The DNA here is from genome assembly GCF_001406875.1 of Solanum pennellii. NCBI lineage: Eukaryota > Viridiplantae > Streptophyta > Magnoliopsida > Solanales > Solanaceae > Solanum > Solanum pennellii. Next base: position 43,049,853 of record NC_028647.1, read on the forward strand.
GTGAGGGAATTTGAAAATATCTTTCCTAATGATCTTCCCGTAATTCCTCCCGAACTCGAAATTGATTTTGGTATCAACTTTCTACCGGATACAAATCCCATTTTAATTCCTCCTTATCAAATGGTTCCAGACTAATTGAAAGAGTTGAAGGCTCAACTCAAAGATTTACTAGACCGGGGCTTTATTCAGCCTAGTAATTCTTCATGGGGTGCTCTGGTATTATTTGTGAAAAAGAAGGACGGGTCCCTTAGAATCTGTATCGATTACCATCAACCAACAAGGTCAAACTTAAAAACAAGTATCCTCTCCCTCGTATTGATTATTTATTTGATCAACTCTATGGTGCGAGATACTTCTCCAAGATTGACTTGAGATCGCGATATCACCAACCTAGGGGGACAGGTGATGATATTCCAAAGAAAGCATTTCTAAAAAGATATGGTCACTATGAGTTCATTGTAATGCCCTTTGGTCTCTCTAATGCTCCGGCGGCGTTTATGGACCTAATGAATAGGGTGTTTCAAATTTATCTCGATTCATTTTTCATTGTCTTCATTGACAACATCTTGGTATTTTCAATGAATGAGGGTGAACACATAGACAATTTGAGAGTGGTCTTGCAAGTGCTTAAGGAAAACTATTTGTTTGCCAAGTATAGAAAATGTGGGTTTTGGTTGAGGTCGGTAGTGTTTCTTGGTCATATCATCTGTACTGAAGTTACAGAGGTTTATCCAGAGAAGACCGAAGCGGTTAAATATTGTCCTAGACCATTGGATCCTACGTATATTAGGAGTTTCTTTGGCCTAGCCGGTTATTATAGAATTTTTGTCATGGTTTTGCTATCCCTTGACAACCTTGACCCAATGAATGTTACATTTGAGTGGTCGGAGGCATGTGTAAAGAGCTCCCAAATTTTGAAGGATAGTCTTAATTCCGCTACATTATTGACCCTATCGGAGGGTACTAAGGGTTTTGCTATATATTTTGATGCATCCTGAGTCGGGTTGGGGTGTGTTATTATGAAACATGCAAAATGTAAAGTCAATGCTTTTAAGCAATAAAAGTTAATGAAATGAATTATCCGACTCCTGACCTTGAGTTAGTAGTTGTTGTGTTGAAAATATGATGCATTATCTCTATGGGGTACATGTTGATGTGTATAAGGACCATAATAGCTCAAAATAAGTTGAATCTACAACAACGCAGATGGTTAGAGTTGTTGAAAGAATATGACGTAAGTGTTCTCTATCACCCCGACTGTCACACCTGCAAGTACACCCTAGAAGTAAGGGCAACCCTTCTGTCGAAATGCGACGTACTTGACCTCTCGGAGGTCTTGTACAAGCCTCTTAAATTCATTAAATACCTTCATGCTTAAGTACAGGGAATCTAAAAACATACTTTAGTCATAAAACGAAAGATATTTCATAAAAGCGCCGAAGCATCTGTAATAACATTGTCTCAAAAACCATCTAACTTTAACATGAATAAAATTCATTTGGACGCAAACCACATAAAATCGAAAACATAAAGAAATACATTAATAAGCATAAAGTTTTGTCGTCAAAGCTATGAGGACTCACCACTTCTTCTCTTCATGAAAACTTTGAAACTCTACCCGTCAAGGAACTCTATATCCTCAAGACCCTACATGGACAAAAATTATATATATGCGTTAGTACGATAAGTACTAATTAGGAAACTACATACCAAACATAAAATATCTCAAATGGTTAGTCAATAATAGACATATTCAAAAAAGATAAAGTCCTAAGTACATCATGATTATCATTATCATATTAAAGCATCATAAATAATATAAAAATTCATACTTACCTACTTACTTACTTACTTGTCCTACTTACTCAAGTTAAATACAGCAAGCTAGCTCCAATAGTACTTGTGAAAGACTAAGGTAATATCTCATACTACTACCAAAGCTAAGTACCTCTCTTTGGTCATTCTTGGTTATAATCCACTATCATAATGAAGACCTAAGTTCTTCATACTAAAGAGTGCTACTTGTGATCATCTCAAAACACGCATATGAAATGTACATAAATAATCCCATACTACCCTACATACTAAGCGTTTCTGTAAAAACATCCTTAATACGTTCATCCTCCATAGCTTCTTTATTACTTAACTTCATCTACTAAGGTTCTCTTATTTTTAGTCTACAATACTAGGAAAGGAAAGTTCTAGTCCTATCCTTTCTTCAACATCTTCTACATTAGTGACCTTAGGTTATACCTTTTGCAATGCACTAATCATATCCCATACCACCATTCATGCAAGGTACTGCTCTTCGATCCTTTCTTTATTATTTCTTACTTTAGATCCTAGCCCCTATCATTATCTTGTGAACACTACGAGATACTTTTTTAAGTAGTTTAAGTTCCTTAATGATACATATCCTACAAGATAATTTTTAAGATATGTCTTGATCACTTAATCATGAACACTACGAGACACGCCTTGGTCATGTCTAAGTTCATTCATACATTATGAATAGTACAGGATACCTCTTGGGTATGCCTAATTTCATATTTTGTTTTGAACACTGCGAGATGCTTCTCAAGCACGTCTAAGTTGGTAGGATATAGACATCTCTACAAGGATACCTTGACTCTACTATGTGAGGTAGTCCCGCCTCATGTGACCTAATGGGATAATCATCACAACTACTTGATAAGGCTTTCCTTTATACTTGGAGTCCGGACTCTTGCTAGACTATCCGTCTCACTTTTCATATCAAATTTAAGTCAAGCATATACTCTAGGATTTTCTTGTCAACCCTTACTCAACCTTTTTTATCATGAAGGGATGTACAAGAGAATCTCTGCATGCTCAAGTAAATCTATAACTTTAATTCAATCATCCTAAGTCTACAAAAAACACAATCGTGCTAACTTTCATTATTCATCAATTCATTCTATTATCATTCATAGCTATATTATAGGATTTTCTATCCTTAACTTTGTTCTCACATTCTTCATTACTAGGTGAATATAGCCATATTTCATTATATAAGGTTAAATAACATCAAGAACAATCTTATTCAATGAATTCTAGATTAAATCATACCTAGATGATTCAATCATAATCAATTAACATATACTACAATTGAGTTAAGAAGAATCAACATAATTCCTTCATCTAGCCTCTAATGACCTAAGATCACCATGATCGCCTTAAAATTAAACTACTATAATTCACAATTAAAACTCCATAAAAAAATATATAATCATCATATAAACATCATTTATAGCTATCCACTATATTGGGATCACAATCAAGCGTTATCCACAATGCAATCACAACCCTCTCTTGAATGGGGTTCTTTTGATTCATAATTGAAGAGAAACTAGAGGGGCTTCATGGATGGAAGAATACATGAATTAATAAGATTCACATACCTCATATTAGAGCCTTAAATCCGGCTTGAAACCTTGATCAATTCGTCATAAAACAGACTCCAGTTTCTTTTCCTCTTCAATTGTGGTTTTTGGAGAATCCTGTGAGAGTAAGGTTTTTCTATTTGGAGTCTACGGTCTTATTAGCTATTGCACTGCTTAAATAATCTTCAAATATATACAATAGCAGCCCATTATTAAGCCCTAAAGTTCCCATATTTAAAACGTAACCCAAAAGATCCGTGCAACTATGAGATATTTTATCCAACTCAAATATAACTTAAAAACGACACAACCAAATCAAGGCACTTACTGCGCGTCGCGGAGACATTATTGATTCTTAGTTCAGGAAACTATTTTGGGACAGAATGGTTAGTGATGTTGCCACGTCTTCGAGAAAAAATTTTCCTTTGCGTGATGGCTCCGTGTCACCCAGCAACTGCCAAATCTAGGCTCCCCTGCAACTTCACTAGCCTATGTTTGGGTCCTCCTCGGGAACCTTAGGCTGGTCCCCGGGGTTTGTTTCTTGGAATTTTAGACCCTTTTACATGTCATTCTATGCATAGAAACCATATATACTCAAAGTCACCATCAAACAATCCTCCAAAACTACACTAAAAAGGACTATGATACACTAGTTTTACTTTGCTACTTTCATGACGTCTTGGGCGTTTGACCTCCAAAATCTTCCAAACATTATATACCAACTGTTAACATTATTTTTAGTCATTTTATGACCTTATCATCTCATAACACGCAGGTTAGGATCTAGCTTCACCTATCCCACTTTGAGGGTGTAACACCAACGAGGTTTAATGTTGTAATGGATACTCTAAGTCGTTTGTCTATGGGAAGTGTTTCCCATGAGGAAGAATACAAGTGAAAAATAGTTAAAGATGTTCATAGGTTTGATCTTTTAGGGGTTCGAATTGAATTTTCTCCAAATGGTTGTATGGTGGTACATCGTAACTCTAAATTTTCTTTGGAAGTTGAGGTGAAGTCTAAGCAACACCTTAATCAATAATTGATGGAGTTGAAAGAAATTTATTTTTGAAAGATGAATGACTCATTATCCCAAGGGGGTGATGGTGTTCTTAGGTATCAGGGGACATTGTGTGTTCCAAATATTGAAGATTTGAGGAGTAGGATCCTTGAGGAAGCTCATGGGGCCAATTACTCTATTCATACGGGTTTTACAAAGATTTACCATGACCTTAGAGAAGTGTTTTGGTGGGATTACTTAAAAAGGGATATTGAAAAGTTTGTTTAAAAGAGTCCCAATTGTCAACAAGTGAAGGTCGAGCACGAAAAGCTTAGTGGTTTACTACAAGAAATCCAAATTACTTCTTGGAAGTGGGAAGATGTTTACATTGATTTTGTAGTTGGTTTTCCTCAAACTAGAAAGAAATATGACTCTTTATGTGTGGTAGTGGATAGAATGACCAAATCCGCTCACTTTATTCTAGTTAAGTCTACTTATACGGCAGAAGATTTGGAAAGCATCTATATTGACAAGTTAGTGAGTCATCATGGGATTTATTTGTTCATCATATCGGATAGAGGCACTCAATTTACATCCAAATTTTGAAGATCATTTAAAAGAGGTTTGAGTACTCAAATAATGTTAAGCACTGCTTTTATTCCTCAAATGGATGGTCAAACAGAGCGGCGGACTATTCAAATTCTTGAAGATTTGCTTAGAGCTAGTATCATTGACTTTTAAGGAAATTGGGATGAACATTTGCCTTTGTTGGAGTTCTCATATAATAATAGTTTTCATTCATCTATATTTATGGCTCCTTATGAAACATTATATCGTAGGATGTGTTGATCTCAAATTGGGTTGTTTGAGATTGGAGAGTCTTTGCTTTTTGGTCCTAGTTTGATTGATAAGACCTAGGAGAAAGTTCATATCATAAGGAACAGGATCCAAACAGTGTATAGTCGGCAAAAGTCTTATGCTTATCATAGGAGAAGGGATTTAGAGTTTGAAGAAGCTTATAAAGTGTATCTACAAAATTTTCCTATGAAAGGGGTTGTTACATTTGGCAAGAAAGGGAAATTTTGTCCTTGTTACGTGTGTCCCTATGAAATCTTGCAGAGGGTTTATAAGTTTGCTTATGAGTTGAAACTCTCAAATGAACTATCTTCCATCCATCCGGTTTTCCGTGTTTCCATGCTTAAGAAGAATATCACTTATCCCGAGTCTATTTTTCCTATTGAAGGTCTTGGTGTGAAGGAGAACCTCTCTTTTGTGGTTGTTCTGGTTGAAATCATTGATCATCATGTGAAGAGGTTGAGGAAAAAAGAGGTGGCCTCCGTAAAAGTGTTATGGAGAAACCACCTAGTTAAGTGAGCTACATGGGAGGCCGAGGCCGACATGATGTCCTATTATCGTCATATCTTCCCTAATAGAGGTTAGTTGTTCTTTCTAACAATGAAAATAATATGTAAATTTAAGTTTCTTTGATTTTTGTCGAAGTTTTGCAATAATGTTCTAGTTATAGTGATATTATAGTGAAGTTATGCCTATAGACTTGAAAATTTTAAATTCTTATAGTTTTGAGTTATGTGGTGCATACTGATAGGGTGAATCATTATGAAATCATATTGAGCATGTTGATAGGTTGAGAATTGGCATAATTGACTCCTTAATGATATGTTGAGATCATGTTGATGTAAGAAGGAGATTCCTCATATTGTGATGTTGAGATTTATTTGTAGTAACTAAAGTTGTGCATTGCTATATTTGAATTTCATGATTGATATTGTAACTCATATTATAATGCATTGTGTTTTATTGGGATGCTAGACTTGAGTCTATTCCTTCAAAAATATTTTAGTGTCATTCGGGGATGAATGTTCCTAAGGAGGGAATAATGTAGCACTCCAAAAGTATAACACATGTTCTAGATCAAAACATAAGTGTCTAAAGGTTTTGTCAATGTTTTAAGGTATATTTTAATTTATAAGGATAATCTATGAAGTTTTTGAATAAAAACATCAAGGAACGTCCATGACGTCCGGAAACTAATTAAATGAGGTGCTAGTGTGCCTTAGCAAATTTTACAATGTTTTACAAGTGGGAAAATGATGAAATATGGTGGTAAGGTGTCTAACACATATTAGAGGTAATTTATAATTTAAACATCTGGGTACGAATCCCCAAGGACCAACCAAGGACCCTTGAGGCAGACCCTTGCAATTTGGCAAAAGGCGCAAAAAGACAGTGTCTAACGAAGGTTGCAGCCGACGACTTGTGGTCCAATCGATGGGGCATCGATGGTCACCATCGAAGGTAACTGTGCCAAATTCAAAGAAGGGCCTTTTTTAGACATTCTTTGACAAAAATGATTTACCAAAGGACATATGGTCCCTTGGCCGTCGTTTGACTGATGGGTGTCTGTCGATTTTTTGTCTGTTAGCTTACTGATTTTTTTGCACATTTTTAAGTAAGACAAATTAATTAATTAGGCTGTTAGTTAATTACTTAGAGGTTAAGGTAGGTCTAATTAACTTAGTTAATGATCTGTATAAAGACCCTAATCTAATTAAACTAACCTAAGCGCTCATAATTCCAATAACCCAATTGTTTTTTCTTCTCTCTTCTTTGTCTCTCGCAAGTCGAAGAACAACATAGAAGGCCAAGCTATAGAGGGTTGTGGGGCTTATAAAGGGTCAAGTTTCTCCATCAAACTTAATCAATCAATAAGGTATGGGTTTCCTTCCACCTTTGGGATCTCTTTTCCCAAAGGTTTTCTTCAAGATGATTTCAAAGTATGAAATTCAAGTGGGTTTTCTTCAAATACGAAATTGATCTTTTGAATTGCTTTGTTAATGATTTATTTTGGTTAATATTAGTAGATTAACATGTAATCTAACTGAATTATGTTACTTTTTTATGTATCGATATAGTTTGTAGAAGATTACATTTTCCGCTTAATCCTAGGTTTTTATCTTGAAATGAATTGAGTAGTATTGGTGTAATTGACTTGGATAATGTGTGTATTACTATCCTATGTTGCTATTATGTAAAATTATGAATATATTGTGATGTAGTGTAACCCTATTGTGATAGTTCTTGAGTAGGTTACCTAGGTTGTTAAGTAGATCGTGAACATGACCTAAGTCTCTTATCTTATGCTATGAAATAGTGATGGATTGTTGTGTAGTGACTGAATTGACTTGATTTATATGTTTTTTACTATAATTTGACGGTATTACAACCATTGTTCCATTTAACAGAAAATGTTCGATGGTAATACCTTGATGATGATTTTGTGAAGAAGATTGGGGTAAGTCTTATGATCTGAACTATTTACTTCAATTATGGTTACTTGTGATAATGTCATGATATTGTATTGAAGTATACCTTATGTTAAGATTGAAAGGGTTGGTATGATGTTGAATTTAAATGTCTTGACTATTGTTTGTGAGATGTTGGCTATGATGTAAATGGTATAAGGATGGTGATAGCATACCAATATGCGTAAGTACCAACCCGAAAGTACCCCCTAGAAGTTAGGGAGAACCCATGAGTCGAAAAAATTGCATACATGAACTTTCGAAGGTCTTGTACAAGCCTTAGCTATCATTCATTACATAATACATGAAAGGTAGTGTGGAATTAACAGGTTTCGCAAATGGATTAGTAAATAAAACATCTTTCATAAAAGCTAAGGATTGATCTCGTCTACACTAGACAACTTGAAGACACGATATAAATATTTTAGGGACACGACCCCTTTACATTAAATGTAAAATACATAATAAATCTCTGGAATAAAAACTAAGAAATATGACTATGCCCTGAATGTATGAGGACATACTTAGTCTTGAAAGAATCTTTCCCAATCTTGTCTCCTAGTCTTCAAAATTGCCTCCAACCTATACTTATTAACTATACAAAAGTGTGGGGTTAGTAAAAGACAATGTACTATGTATGGCATATGCAAGAACATGCAAAAAGGACATTTTAGTAAAATAAGATTTCATGCAAAATAAGGAGAACCTTCATGAATATACAATAAAAAGAACATAAGAAACATCATTTAACACTTAGAAAAGGATTCTCAATTTTTTAGCAAAGGGGAGCATATTACAGTAAACTTCCCAATGTTACGGTAATATTATTTTTTTTAATTTACAGTAAAGTAACTCATTCTCAAAACAATGAACTCCCAAGGTATTTCCAAGAGTAAGTGAACATATTACCCTTGAAGTTTGTATAACCCAGGTTATCCTAACACTCACAAAAGTAAGACATGAAGGAAACACCCATACACCTCCTTCAATACATACCTTGGTGATCCCCAAGACTACACATCTTAGGCTTACTCCACTCGGGAGAACAAGTCACCACTCAATTACAATACATTAGAGTGACAAACAAATAAGACATAAGACATACCAACAATTCCCTTTTGGAATGCCTACTTAGTTCAATGAATCGATGGCGTCCCATTCGACCACCTATCGTAAGAAGTACACTCTTTTAGAAGTCTTAGCTCGTTCAATTCACAGAAGACTCACCAAGACTGCCCTTTTGAAATGCCTACCTAGTCCAATGGATAGATAGCTTCTCTTTCCACTACCTACCCTAAGTAGTACACTCTTTTAGAAGACTTAGTACATACATTAATTTTGTGGGGGGGGGGG
>NC_028647.1:43059333-43136324 GCF_001406875.1 Solanum pennellii
GGGGGGGGGTAGCGTAACTGACATAGACCATGAGATCTAAACATTGAATCCCGATACTTCCCATATCAGAGAATGATCCCCCCCACATGCCTAGAGGATGTTTTCTCTCTTAGCTTTTACATGGCTTTCCCAATAGCTACACCTATGTGGGTTCATATTTAAGGGATAAGGAGATTTCTACTAAGTAACTCATTCTCTTCTTGCAAGGAGTACTCTTCTCAAGAGGTACATTGGAATACAACTTATCAACTCACGAATTGTAGCCACCCATTCTTCATATCCTCTCGGTTCTAACCATAGCTCCCCACGGATTCTAAAAATTCATTACTAAAGGTAAAGGATAAATTTTGTACACACTATCTCAACTAACAATGGTTATCCATCCTCCAAACTACAATAGAAATCTCTTACGAGGTATTAAGGTTGCTACTAAACACTTCATCTCAACTAACAATGAGTGTTCACCCCAAAACTCCCCTTTTCAATCACTTACCTTTACTTCATTCATTCATTTACTAAAGGTGTTTGTTTAAATGTGACCACACGTTTCACATCAATAATTTCATTTGCATATCATTATATTCATGATTAGTCCATTATTCATCACATCACGCACTTGTACATACCTCATATAATCATGTAATTGATTTAGGCATACACTCCAGTTACTTCAAATAATTAGCTTTATAAAGCACATTTATCAAGAATAACATCATTATCATCTTACTTCGCATAACATTCCTTCAAGTCCTCATTCACAATTCATAAATAGCTTCCCATTCACACAAATAACAAGTAAACATTGCCACCAAGGGTGGACCATACCACTCAAGAGAATTTCATATTTAAGGCTAAACAAAATAAACAACCTACACATTAATACAATCTTTCATCACCAATAATAATTCCTTTAGCAATTCATCATAATATAGCCTTTAAGGATGTAGCTAAACAACGATATGAATAAAATCAAACCAAAACTCAAAGACTACAATATTATGCTTATTCAACCTATTTCTTAAGCCAAAATTTTATAAAAATCTTTAAAATTATTTCATTTAAGTTTTAGGATTAAAATCACAAACTAATATTAGAAACATCATATTTGAATTATTAGAAACATTTTTATGCAAGATGCATACTTAGAGTAAAAGATAGAAAAAGTTAGTGTTGGAAAATTATTTTTTAAATCACATAGAATTGGGCTCCTTGAATGGAAAAGATTTCAAGAATGACTACCATACCTCTCATAGATGAAACCCCAAAGAGTTTTGATGAAGAACTTGACCACCACCAGCCCCTTCTGTCCCTTCTTGAATTCTAGCTTCCATGGTGACTTGAGACAGTCTTTTAAGGGAGAGGGGTTTTATGTTTTAGGAAATGGAGTCTAAAATTAGGTCTTAGGGTTTGAAAAACTTTACTATACCTAATAAATCCTAAAACAAACTAGCAAGGTCCTTAAAAGACTTGGCGTGAATTCACCAAACACCCTAACCCAAGGCAGCCTTTTAACAGCTTCTGTAGGCAGCACAAACAGATCCAATAGAAGCCCTGTTGTTAGGGGTACGTCAATGTGAAATTATCTCAACCCTTAAAAAGCTAGCCTACCTTGCATGGAGAATCGACGCCCAAGGATGACAGGCCGTTGTTTGGCCAACGGTCTATCCCTTGTGGTCTTCGTTTGGTCATTGCTTGGTAACTTCATTCCTGTCGATGGGGTCCTCTTATAGGGACCCTCGTGGAACACATCAAGATACATGAAAACTTTCTAAGACACAATTCTGAACGTCATGGACGTTCTTGGGCATTTGACTTCCAAACTTAACAAAACATCACACACTGCCTAAGAACATCATTATAACTCAATTTATCATAAAATTAACTCAAGAAAATTATTTGGTTTTGCGTAGTCATTGCACTACTTGACTTAATAAGGGTGCATGAACAATTGTCTTGCTTTGGTTATGTTTTAATGAACTCTTATTCAAGCTTGCAGAGGTTATTACTTGATGATATAGTTGTCTTGATTATTTGTTCAAGTATGTTGGTATGCATGATTGACTTTTCTACACATAGTATGGTTGAACATGGTTTTTAATTAATGAATATACATTAATGACTTGTATTCGTTCTCGAACGTGCATAATAATTTTCAACTATAAATTAGCAAGCTTTGATGAAATGTCACTTTTCAACATGATATCTATGTTGTCGGTGCATATAGTCTCATACATAGTACATGTGATTTACTAACCCAATTTTCTATCTTTTCCCCAACATTTTAGGTTCTTGTCATCAAAGGCATTTTAAGATGACTTTGAAGGAAGAATTGGAATTATAAGTCATCCAAGTTGGGTACGTCCTCACTTTTTGAGGGCAATGCCACTGTGTGCCTATTGATGTTGTTGTAGTTATAAGACATCTAGTTATTTCCTTTTCATTTGAGTACTAAAGATTGTATAGCCTCTATGTGGCTTTATTACATTGATGTATAGGATATGCCCAATTGATATGCTCTTGTTTAAATGGTTATGAGATGAGATATATTTTTATGACTATATTAAGTATCCTATTATATATATATGTGTACAATACAAGCAGAAACTATGTAATCTTCTTATACGGAGGTTCTATATATACTCGATATAAACATATTATGTGTATGTGAGAGGAATATTTAAACCTCAAGATATATCTTTATTTTTAACCTATGAATGTAAAGAAGTACACTTACGGGGTGCTCCCCGGATGTGACCGGAAACTCTCTTTTTCTTGGAAATCCAATATCTTTTTCTCTCGAGTTCTGACTTTACGTGCCCTTAGATTCTAATCCTTCTATTGTGAAAAAAGGCATTGAATACTCGAAGAACAGCCGCTCGAATAGTTGATAAAGTATTTGCTAGTGAGGGAGTTCCTCCGCGAGGCAATCAAGTCCTTCCTCTTGAACAAGTTGGTCATGATGATCAAGCTCCGATGAATCCTCTTGTTTTAACTGTTGGGTACATAACGGTAGACTTTATCCTAATGGCCCAAGCCAATACTAGACAAGCACAAGTCATCACTACTCAAGGACAATCAATGATGGCCTAAGCTAACTGGGAGGTTGTACCTCGAGGAAAGCAACGTGTTTGCACCATGACCTCCTGTATGAGGTATTTTACAAGGATGAACCCCCCTACAATTTATGATTCCATAGTTGAGAAAGACTACCAAAAGTTCTTTGATGAAACCTACAAGATCCTATATAATATGGGGTTGGCCACAAGTGATAAGGATGAGTTATCCACTTACAAACTCAAAGATGTGGCCTAAACTTGGTATGTCCAATTGAGAGACAATAGGACCTTAAGTGGTGGGCTGCGGACATGGGAGAATTTCAATAAGGCTTTTGTTGATAGGTTCTTCCCTCAGAAGAAGAAGGAAGCTCAATTGGATGAATTCATCATCCTTTGTCAAGATCACAACCATGAATAAGATTCCATCACATTATACAAATGAAAGATCATTACTCATGAACTTCATTAAGTCTACTTGTGCAATTACCAAGAAAAGCCCCATAATCTTACTTAATCATTTAAACCTATCAAGAACCATAAAAAATGTCCAAACTCCACATAACATATTATTAAAGTATATAATATCAGGATTTTAGTAATCGACACCAAATACATATTCATAATATTAACCAATATGACATAGTGTCCTTTACATTTAAGGTCATCACATTATCATCACTTACATTTATCAGAATATACATACAAACGAACAACCTCCTAAGAAACCCTTCAAGGTTAAGTAGTGCAATGTATCGGTAGAATCCCATACACCTACTAGACAATGATAAACCCTTTAACTCATCCTAGTTATAGTATATTCATTACTTCATTTTCCCTTTTGGAAATATGTTTCCTTAAACGACATAGACCACATCAAGTAATGTGGAATATGGTCTCATGGAACCCTACACTGAAGAAGGCAAACTAATTGCCAAGGTAGTAACAAAAAATGAACATAACAACTATGTTGATCCACTAGCTAGTATTCCTATGAGGTTAACATAGTTCAATTTTTAGGATATATAATAAGACCCGTTTATAATACATGAATTATTGTCTACAATCTCAAGATTACATTTAGTGATCCTACCTTCCCTATGTGGGAAGGAAAACCCCTCACTCTAGTTCACTAGGTGCTAAGCTAAAGTTCCTTTTGAAATTTCATTTATATCTTTATTAACTATCAAAGCTTAATGAAGGTCATAAGATCTATTGCTTATATAATCATTATCATAGCTCAATAAGAATTGCATGAGTATTGTCATGTCATTATAATTTCTATAATTGAGGTTAAAACATTTACATAATCAATAAAGTTATGGCACATTGCTAATTATCACCATCCTTATAACACTTAAATCTTAGCCAACACCTCACAAAACCATTGTCAAGACATTTAAATTCAACATCATACCAACCCTATCAATCCTCATATAAGGTATACTTCAATGCAACATCATCACTAGATCACAAATAATCACGATTGAAGTAAAGAATGGGGATCACAAGACTTACAAAGTCTACTTTATAAGCCAACCTTAAAGTCTTACCATCAACCCTCAATATAAACCCCATAATGGGTGTAATGTCATCATATAATAGTAACCAACATGCTAAAAAGTCCAATTGAATCATTACACAACAATTCTTCACTAGTTCATAGTCTAGAATTAAAGACTTAGATCAAATTCATAATCCATTTCACAACCTAGGTCAATTACTCAAGAACTAGCATAATTGGACTACAATATATCACCATCTATTAATAATTATCATAATAATAACATAGGGTACTAATACACACACTAACCAAACCAATTTCAACCATAATGTACAATTTAATTCAAGATCAGAACTTGGGGTTAAGGGAAAAAAGGGTTCATCAAGAATTCTTCAAGAACAAGGTCTAATCCCCACAAAACAAGTTCCTAGGCATCCAACGACAATGATAAACAATTTCATAATTCCTCTTTATTTTACATGTAAGAGTGAAGACTTGGGGAAATTGGAGAATGAAGATGATCTATTCACCATTCCCTAACCTAACATCAATTACACAATAATCTATACTAGATTCTATATAGGCAATCATAATTCAACATAAACAATTATCAATTTAAACGTTAGAAGAAAACCTATTTGTAGAGAAAAACCCTAAGAACTGGAGTAATTGAAATTAATCTTTGAGAGAACCTATTGGGGAAAGGAATCCCAAGAGTGAAGAACTAATACCTTGTTGATGCATTATTCCCAAAAATTAAGTGAAAACCTTGGAGACTTTGTCTTATGCCCCACACTTCCTGTTCTTCAATTGAGGATTAATGGAGAGATAGAAAGTAGAGAGAATTGAGATAAATTTTGGGATTCAATTTGGGTTTATGATTTTGAGTGGGAGATGTATAAAAATTGACCTAAAGTAAATATATAATCGACCCCAAAAATGTCCAAACTACACCTCATTAAGTTGAAATTCCGAAAGTGATGTCCAAATTAACTTCACATAGAGACACCGTTCCATTTCACGCCCCCCTTCACGGATCCTGAAGATCTTGATGGGCCGTGGAGGTGGTCTTGAAGAGTGGAGACAGTAGCTCCTCCAATACAGCCTCCTTTATTTCTCCAACAAAGGCAAGACCACGAAAGACATTGCTGTAAGATCCAAAAAATGACATAGGTGAACTAGAGATTAACATTGTTTTTAGATGTTCTATTGTCCTAAGTTGGTCTATATTTGTAGTGAGGTAGTGCCTAAAGTATTAGGTGAATTTGAAGTTAAACGTCAAAGGACGACTAAGACGTTCAACGACTGTTCTTTTATATGTTTTTATGTGTCATTCATGAGGTTCTAAGGTCCTTAAATTTTTTATTATAGTGTATATAGGCAGTGTGTCGAGCAATATGATCTTTGTAGGTCAAACATCGACGAACGTCCATGACATTTGGAAGGTTTGCATCGAAATGACCTTGTGTGTCTAAGCATGTTTCCTAGAGTTTTACGTGTTCGTTTTAGATGAAATTAATGTTAGACGTCCGAAAATTGTATAAAAACCTATTTAGGTTGGAAATGTTTGGGTTAAAGTCCCCAAGGACCAACCAAGGGTCCTTGAGAAAGGACCCTTCTCAAGATCCAAGACTACCAAAAAAAGTCCAAAACGACGAAGGCAGTAGACGGCTCGTGGGCCAGTCGATGTCCCATAGTTGGGTGTCATTGGTTGATATTTAGGCATGGGAATAGAGCAGCTATATATTATCCTCATTCCCAAACTATGAACCAACAGGACGGTCCTTTGTTGTGGAAACGGCCAATCGTTTGGAACCGTCTGTGAGGGTTGTCTTCTTGGAAAACTTACTCTTAACTCTAGGGGAGAAGTTGTAAATTTAACCCACTTAAAAATAAGACATTGGGAGGTTCCTAAAGGTTCTTTTGTCCATTTTAAACATGTTTATGTTCCTTTAACACTTAGGAGAATTCATTTTTCAAAATAAAAACCAAAAATATCATAGAAATTCTCTAGAACACCATTGGCGCCAAAACTCGATGAAGAGCTTCAATAGGAGATTTGAGTGGTGATTTTTCATCAAATTGGAGAATTAATATCATTGAGTTTATCATTGAAACTCTATTCATCAAGGAACCCGAATTCAAAGAAGATTTCTAAAGTTTTAAAAGATGAACTTTTCCAATTTTATCCTGTATCCACTTGTTCTTGCATTAAAGGTTTTTGATCAATATATATTTATTGAATTTTGATAATTAAATATTTTAACTCAATTAACCTATGAACACATGTAATTGATGAACCATAGTTTTTGACTACGTTATGGATTACTTGATATTGTCTTAATCCGTATCAATTCTATTGTAGTTTTTTATGGGCTATTGAATGATGTATGAATTGTATTCAATTTATGTATAGGTTGTCTTAGATAGATAAGTCTATATTGAATTTACCTAGGTTCATTGAATTTTAAGATTTATGCATTGACTTGATGTTCATGGCCATTGGTAAGGGCCTTCTGGTATTAAATTGGACGATTTAGCTACAGATTGAAGTGGAGAGAATGGATTTTTTGTAATATGACCTAAATATTTTTATTTTAAAGTATTATATATCTTTAATTATGTTGTGATTGGTATGTTCATTGCCATGGGTAAGGGCCTTATAGTATTCTTGCTCATGCATGTCCTTGGTGTGTGCTTCCATATACCCATCCTTAGTACAAGTGTGTACTAATTCCATACAATATATACTTTTAGGTGAAGGCACAAGTGGATGTTAGAGCTTATAGTACAACGTTGAAGCAGTCCAGACGTGGATCTTACATCCGTACTTGGTAGGTCCTCATGCTTTCAAGGATGTCTACCGTTACTATCCAGCTTAGATGTAGGCTTTAGCTAGTGAAACATGTTCAACTAGTGTTTTATTTCCCATTTCATTTCAGACTTTGTATTTGTGTAATTTCTGCAAGGATACGTTTAATGCCATTATAAACTGCTTCTTTCATTTGATTATCTCTATATTAGATGGTTGATTTGTGAACGCCTATGATGTTCAGTTAAATATGTTATCCCTGAAATAATTGATCAAAAAGTTCAATTTTTCCTATAAAATTAACCTAGATGAAGTAAGTATAACATATGTAGGCTTGTCTGCGACCTCTGAGAGGTCAACGACATCGGTCTCGTCTGGGGTCTAAATTCCAGGCGTGACAGTTTTACGTGTTCTTTTTAGATCAAATTCATGTGAGATGTCCTAATAATATATACAAACATATTCAGGTTTCAAATGTCCGGGTGAAAATCCCCAAGGACCAACCAAGTGTCCTTGATGAAGGACCCTTCTCAATAACCATCCATGACTGCCCAAAACAGTCCCAAACTGTAACGCCCCAAAATGAACTAAGGTGAAATAGAGACTCATGAGTGTTTCTTGAGTTATTTCAAGTTAAAATGAGTTAATTTAGTGTTCTTAGTCAGTGTGTAAAGTTTTGTTATGTTTGGAGGTCAAACGTCCAAGAACGTCCATGACGTTCGGAAGGTGTGCCTTAGATAGCACTTGTGTGCCTTGAGGTGTTTGAGTGAGTTGTATGTGTTTGTTTTTCTTGAAACTTGCATGAGATGTTCCTAAGACCTAGAATACGTAGTTTAGGGGTTTAACATCCTGGCACGAACCCTCATAGGACCCACAAAGGGCCCTAGATGATGGGCCCAAGACATGGACCAAACATGGAAAAGGAAGTGCCCATCAACGAACCAATTGACGGCCAATTGACCAGGCAACGGCCCGTAGACCTGGTCCGTCGATTGGGAAATGTAAACCTTCACATTTGGGAGCTTCAGTCCCATCTAACAACACACTATCAACCGTGCGTTGGTTGATAATTGGTCAGTCGTTTGAGGGTCGTGGAGGCTGCCTGCAAAAGCTGTTAAGTGGCGGCCTTGGCTTGGGGTGTTTTGTATATTCTCCCCATGTTTTTAAGGACCTTGTATATTTATTTACATATATTAAAGTGTTCTACACCCTAAAACCCAATTTTAGACCCCTCTTCCTAAATACTAAAACCCTCTCTTTTGGAATTTTCTCTCAAGTCTCCATGGAAGCTAGAAGTCAAGAAGTTCTAGGAGGGATGTTGATGGTCGTTTATCCATAAAAAACTTTGGTATTTCTTTAATTTGAAGTATGCTTTCCATGCATGAAGTCTCTTCCATTCAAGGAGTCACTTCTAATGAATTTTCATAATAGGTTCTAAACCCTAGTTTCTTCTATCTTTAAATATAGATATGGGTCTTGCATGAAAACGTTTCTAATGAATTAATGATGGTATTTCCGATGTTAGTTGATGATTTTAACGTTAAAACTTTAATGAAATCATGTTAAAGCTTTTCATCTAAAGTCTGCTTAAGAAATGAGTTAAATAAGCATGATTTGGTTGTCTTTGAGCTTTGGTTTCTTATTGTTGTTATTTTTGTTTAGCTACTGCTCAAAGGGATTTATTATGATGAATTATTTACAAAAAGATTAAGGTTATGAAAGCTTGGATTAAAGGGTTAGTTGGTTATCTTGTTAAGATTCAATTTCGAAATGCTCTTGAGTGCTATGGTCCACCTTCTTGGTGGCGGTGTTTATTTGAATTATATGAATGTAAAGTACTAGTTCATTGTGAAGTATACTTTTAAGGTTTAGTATTTGAAATAAGATGATAAATATGCTATTCTTATTGAATGTGCCTTATGAAGTGATTAAACTACGGTGTATGCTTGAATGAAGTTATTCTTGTTTATTTCTCTATAAAACTTGTTATGAGAATTTTGTTAAGGATAATTTATAAAGAACTCTAAGCATGTATAGGAGTTAAGTATGAATAAAGTGAAGCTTATGTGCAAGGTATGCTCACATGTACACACACTCACACTTTAGTGAATGAATTAAGTTATGTTAAGTTCTAAAGGGGATCTTTGAGGTGAACACTTTTCGCGAGTTGAGATGAAGTGTTTAGTAGCAACCCCACTAAATCCCAGGAGCTTTCTATCATAGGTTAGAGAATCACTACCGTTCATGAGTTGAGATATGGTGTTCACCAGTTATCTTTAACCTATAGTTTTAAAGTGTTTAGAATCCATGGGGGTTATGTATAGCACCGAGAGGATATGAATAAGAGGTTGTTCCACTTCATGTGTTGAAATGTTTTATTATAATGTACCTCTTGAGATGAGTACTCGTCGTGAGTATAGAATGAGTTACTTAGTAACAATTTCCTTATCCCTTAACGATGCACCCGCATATGTGTAGCATTTGGGAAAGCCATGTAAAAGCTACAAAGAACGACCT
The DNA here is from genome assembly GCF_001406875.1 of Solanum pennellii. Classification (NCBI taxonomy): domain Eukaryota; kingdom Viridiplantae; phylum Streptophyta; class Magnoliopsida; order Solanales; family Solanaceae; genus Solanum; species Solanum pennellii. The sequence goes on from NC_028647.1 coordinate 43,069,220, forward strand.
CATTCTAGGCAAGTGAGGATCCCTCATCAGATAGGGGTTAATATCGGGATTCCTTGTCTAGCTCTCATTGTCTATGTCTGTTAACCTAACCCTCCACAAAAGAAATGATTGAACTTAGTCTTCTAAAAAAATGTACTACTTAGGTTAGTTAGTTGTATGGGACGCTACCTACACATTGCACTAGGTAGGACCTTCCGTAAGAGAAGACTTGGTGCCAAACCTTCTACAAGAATGTACTACTAAAGGTAGGTTGTGAAATGGGACACTATCTACTCATTGCACTAAGTAGTCATTTCAAAAGGGAAGACCTTGTTGGTTTGTTGGGTGTCTTTTAATGCCTTGCCATTGATTTAGGTGCTTTTTTCTCTTGTGTTGAGTAAGCCGAAGGGGTAGTCTTGACGATTTCATTGTTGTGTATTAAAGGAGGCATATGCATACCTACTTCATATCTTACCTTAGAGACTGTTAGGATAATCCCGAGGTAGGGAAACTCATATATAAAATGAGTTCACTTTCTCTTTCTCTTGGCCTTGGAAGTTTAATCATTTAGAATAGGATAATTCATTCTGAATGCCTTATATGATTCATTGTTAGAGTTCCAATTTTTCACTATAATGTCAGTAGAGTTCACTTTAAGTTTTTGGGAGTTCACTTTAAATGCCTCTTTTGGTTAAAATAATGAAAATTCTTATGTAAGTGTTAAATGATGATTCTTATGATGTTTTGCTTTTATTTTCTTCAATGTTTTACATAAGTTGCATGAAGTGTTATTTTACTAAAATGTCCCTGTTCGCATGTTTTTTCATATGCCTTACTTAGTACGTTATTTGTACTAACCCCATACATTTTCTTTATTATTTAAGTATAGGTTGTAAGCAGGTTGAAGTCTATAAGGCAAATCTTGGGAAAGTTCCTTTCATGATAAAGTGTGACGTCATTTTTTTTAGGGTATAATTCCTATCTTCTTAGTTTCTTTATATTAAGACTTATTATGCATTTCATTTCATTGTAAAGGGTCGTGTCCCTAAGTTATTTATGTCGTGTAGTTTGGCTTTTGACTATGATATTTCTTAACTATTTATAAAATATTACATTTTTATTAATGTATTAGTGAAAAGATTAAGTTCCGCACTACTTTGCATGTCTATGAAACAAATGCTAGGTAAAAAGCTTGTATAGACCCCAAATGGTCATGTACGCCCGGTCACGAAATGAGGGTTGCTGGTAACTTATAGGGGTAATTTCTAGTTGTGACACAAACAACGAAGGTAGCAGACGGTTTCTGGTCCAGTGACGCCCCGTCGATGGGTTTTGTTGGTTGACATTTACATGTTGGAGGAGAGCATCCAAGTACCTGCCTTAATCCCATAAAACGGACCAACAAGACAGTTCATTGGTTGGGAAACGGCCAGTCGTTTTGAAACATCTTTAAGGGTTGTTTTCTTGCGCATTTTACTGTTAACTGTAGGGTGATGTTTTAAAGTCACCCTATTTCCTAAAAGGATTTTGGGAGGTTCCTAAAGGGTCTTTTGGGTTTTTTTTACACCTGGGAGAATTCATTCTTCAAAATCAAAATACAAAATATCTTAGAAATTCTCTAGAACTCCATTGGAGCAAAAACTAAAATAAGGACTTGGATTGGAGAGTTGAGTGATTATTCTTCATCAAATTATAGGATTAACATCATTGAGGTATGATTTTTTATCATTGAAACTCTATTCATCAACGAGTCCGAATTCGAAGAAGTTTATTAAAGTTTTCAAAGATGAACTATTCCAATTTTATGGTATATTCGTGGGTTCTTGCATAAAAGGTTATGAGTCATTGTAAATTAATAGAATTAATGTTAATTTTATTATGTTTAATCAATTAACCTATGAACCCATGTAATTGATAAACCCTTGTTTTTGACTACTTTATGGGTTACTTGATATTGTCTTATTGCTTATGAATTTTATTGTAGTTTTCTATGGACTATTGAATGACGAAATGTTTATATTCAATTGATACATAGGTGTTATTAGATTTATAAATAAATATATATATATATATATTTAATTAACATAGATTCATTGAGTATTATGATTTATGCATTGAATTGATGTTCATGGCCATGAGTAAGGGTCTTATGGTATGAATTGGATGATTTAGCTAAGATGAAGTGGAGAGAATGGATTGGTGGTACTAAGACCTAATTACCTTTATTTTATGCATTATAGCTCTTCAATTATGTTGTAATTGGTATGGCCCAGTTATGGTGGCAGTGTTATGTAAATGATGTGGCCTTGTCGGTGTTACTTTATGTATTATGATGATCATGGTCTTTTCAGCATTACTTGAAGCAATATGATGATTTGTGTATTTGATTATGTGAAATATGATCATATTAATGTACATGTTATGATATGTGAATGTATGTGTGTCTTCTATTGATGCTATTTAGGTGATCATGTTAGACTATGACTACATTCTTGTATGTGTACTCTTAGAATTGATGTTTTATTCTTCCTATTTGGTTATTTAGTATTATGATGGCTATATTGATGATGTTATAGTTGTGTATAGGGTTAATTAAAGGTGATGAAGGTTGTGCCTATGAGCTTCTTGAATATAATATGCAATATGTGGTAAAGTTAAGTCTTAGTGTGTCTCTGTGGTAGACTTATGTCCCTTACTTGATGCATGTATGAATGTTAATATGAGATTTCTTGACTTAGGATGATACATCCTCTTGGTATTGTATGTAATAATGACATGAGACATTGAATGATTTTAACAAAGTCCCTTATGTGAAGCCTTGAACGTAGTGGTAAGGTTATGAACCTTGAAGTCGAAAGCCATAATGGTATCCTTCTTGTAATGAATGATGGACTTAAGGTTTGTTGGATGGAAAATCATCAAATCATCCTTAGAAAATTCATTATGAGTTGTCTTGTCGCCATCGTAAGGCAGCCCTAGGGTGCCTCTTTGGTAGGGTGAATGATATTGGGTTATAAACATGATATGGAACACTTTTGTATGAACCTTTAATGTCAATTACTCTACGATAACAAAGGCTAGCAACATATGAGTATGGTAAGGGAAGTAGCTCTAGTTAAAAGATGAGGCTAGAGTTCAAAATAGGCCCTTAATATTCCTTAACCATGTTCCTACATGGGATGTGTCCAAGTTCTACCATTTGAAAGTAGAACACCCTTGATCGGTGTAGGTTACAACTCCGGATTCAATTTTTTCTAGTATGGTCTAAGTCGGTTATTGCCGGTTATAATCATATGGGATACCTACTAGCATTTGATAAGTTCTATGAAGTTTAGTTGGTGGGATTGCACACTATCTAGACATTGCAAAATAGTCTTTGAAGATGTTGGTGAGAGTCCCTAGGTCTTCTCCAAGACAATATTGTAATGTCCTGTATCTAATGAATGTCTCTTAATGAATTAATGAAATAGTGACTTATGTTAGAAACCATGTAAATGAATGGGTATCGAATACAGAGTTACTTTATGTATTTCCTACTTAAACTATGTAGGGGGAATAAAGGATGATATCTTCATGTCTTATCTAGGAAAGTCTTCAAAATGACTCTAATTAGGGAAGCTGGTTGATACCTTAAGCATATATAAACTTAGGAAGTCTTAAGGATTATTCAGGTAACCTTGAAGAGAGTGTATGGGTGTTCTGTTCTTGGTGTACTTAAGTATGTCTTTTGATTGGTAAGAAGAATGTAATATTATACATGTTATGTGTTTTGGGGTCTTGTAAGTGTGTGTCTCATTATATGTAGTCTTGAGGATCATTTAGGAATGCTTATAGACAGTGTGTGGGCGGTCTCTCTTGTATTTCTTAAGTGATTCTGAGGATAGCTTTTAGTGAGAAGATTACATACTAGGAAGTGTCCTATATGAATTAGAATCACTTCACTGTACTAGTGAACGAGTTTACTGTACAGTGAAGTAGTTCACTATAATGTTGCTCCTAAATATGTGATAAATTAATTTAGTGATTTCTTATATGCTTCTAATGTGTCAAATGTTGTTCTTATAATTATATTATTATATTTAATTTAAAATATGCATATTTCCATTAAATGTCTGTTTTAATAATTTTTATGCATTATGTCATAATTAGTAGGTGTGGTTGCACTAATTCCATGCTTTTATCTATCTCTATGGTGCTTGGTTGGTGAGGAGCATTGGAAAGCAAGACTTGGATCTTAGAATCATTCAATTGAAGTTGAATTATTTTCTAATTTTACTCGAGGACATAGATGTATTTTATTTCTCTTATCTTTCTATTATGTATGGGCCATGTCCGAAGTATTGTTGAGTCTAAGATTTGATGAAATGAGACTTAGTATTACCTATGAGTTTTATATGAAAGTGATTTTAAAGACAATGAAAATGTTTATGAAAATTTTAAATTCCACACTACTTTTACTTTATATATGCGATCAATGATACGAAAAGGCTTGTATAAGCCCTGTTATGGGTCAAGTACGCCTATTGCACTCCGAGAGTGTCATATATTGTAGTGTCTAGTAATGGGAAACTTGCCTCTTCCATGAAGATACACCACGGCCCATCAAGTGGCCCGTTGTGCTCGTAGAAAGTAGCTCCTCCTTACTAAAAACCTCACCTTCTTTTTGGGCCTTTCACGGAAACCTTTTACCTTCCGTCAAGTTCACCACGAGTCATAAAGTGGCTCGTGGTGACTTGTACATTGTCTGTGGGATTCCCTAGGCTCTCCCCCCATGCCTAAGGACTCTTAAGGAGGCCCCCACCTTGACCGTGGTTGAAGCCACGAGCCGTGTTCATACCTGTGAATGGTGAGGCAGTAGCCTCCATTCTTGCGAAGAGTTGGCCTCATAACTTTGTCTTCCCCTCGAAGGTTGTCACTCCACACATGGTATTGATTCCTCTTACCTTTCTTCGTCAGATAATTTCTTCCTCATTATCACAGTAAGATAAAATAATCAACGCTTCTTTCAAACCATCAGAGCACCAATGTAGTCCATGTGACTAGTTCACCAAACGCCATGGGTGTTCCTCGAAGTTTTGATTTCCAAACATCCTAAATAACTCATATTCTTGTATTATGACATTATAATAGTGTCTAAACCTTTGTACTCCTATGTTAGGCTCTAGAAAATGTCTTAGAATTTCGGAGTGTTACAGTGATAGTATGTGTTCTTCTATTTATGATGTTAGGTGATCATGTTAGACTATGACTATGTCCTTGTACATGCAGTCTTAGAGTTGATGCATGCTTTTTCGTACATTATTATGTGAGTGTTATCATAGTTATATTGATGATATTATAGTAGGAGTAGGGTGACCTATAGATATGTTTGTTATGCCTATGTGCTTATAGATTGATATGCTATATTTGATGATGTGTGTGTCTTGTCTTGGTAGAATAGTGTTCCTTACATGATACATTTATATTATGAATATGAATATCTTCACCAATTAGGTTTAGGCACCTAAATCTTATATGTGTATGCATGAATGTAGAATGAATTCTAGTATTGGTAGACCTAAGATGGTGCCCTTCGAAGCATGACAAATATACAGAACCTTTTATATAGAAAGAAGGTTAAAACAAAGCTATCCTTATAGACTATTGGGTGTCACCCCTAGTGGACACATCTTTGGTAGGTGCATTATGACTGGGTAATGACTAAGTGATGGAACCCTTTTCATATGCCCCTTTTTATCAAACTTACCCTATCAGAAAAAATGCTAGAACCGAGTGAGTATGTTATCGGTCGTAGATCTACTTAAGAAAGAGAATAGTGTACAGTGTATCTAGACTTTAGAATGAGAGTAGAGTGAATAAAAGACCTCGATATTCCTTAACCACGTGCCTACGTGGGATGTGTTCTAGCTCTAAGCTTTGAAAATATAACACCCTCAATTGGAGTAGGTTAGACTCTGGAGTCCATGCCTAGCTAGTATGGTCTATGTCGGTATTTCCTATTCTTATCATGTGGGATACATTCTAGTATTTAATAATTTCTACAATATTTAGGAAGTTAAATGGGACGCTATCTATACATAGAACGAGTAGGCTTTGACGATGCTAGATTGTAGGTTCCCTATGCCTTTCGAGGTCCATCCCGTGAAGTCCTTAATGAATTAATTGTCTTCCGATTGACTTAATGAATGAATATGAATTTATCTAATGTATGTTGACTAGAATGTTCTCTATATAGGGTATCTTTCAGGGTTACTTAGGTAAGCTTGAAGAGGGTGTATGGGACGTCTCGTCTTGTCCTACTTAGGTGAGTCTTTTATTAACCTCAGGTTTGAAGTAAATGAAGGAAGAGGGAACAATCTTATCTTAGGTAGTCTTAAGGATTTTTAGGTAGGCTTGAAGAGGGTGAATGGGTGGTCTCTTCTTGTCTTACTTAAGTAAGTCGTAGGAAAACCTTTGGTGATAGGTGTATACAATTATATGGGTGAAGTAATGTTGATGCAATATTGTGGAATGTGACTTATGTGCATATATGTTGACTTGTAAGTGATTATTATTCTTGTCTTGAAAGTTTTTTCAGAAAGAGCATGTTTCATACAAAATTTCGTTTAACATGATTTTCAGCATTATGTCATACTTAGTACAAGTGTTTTGTACTAATTCCATATATTTTTTGTATCTCTAAAAATGTAGGTGGCATTTGAGAGGAGTCTCGAAGTTGAAGCTTGGATTAGTGTTCATTCAAGCAAAGAGTTGGCATATCCTCACTATATTCGAGGACTTCTTGATGTTTACATTTCCTTAATGAATGTATTGTAATAGACTTAGCTATTTTCTATATGATAAAGTCTTGGTCCTGTCCCAATATATTAATATGTATAAGATGGCAACTTTGAGACTTATCCATTCATTACGTTTTTCTATAAAAGAGATATTTTGAAGTATTATTATTTCGTGTGAAAAGTTTTAAATACGCGCTACTTTTCATTTATGATTTATGCAATGAATGGTACGAAAGGGATTGTACAAGACCTTAGAGAGGTCAAGTACGTCGTGTTTCAATTTTATAATGACCTAATATCAAGGGGGTACTCTCGGTTTGTGATAAAATTTGTATCAGAGCATAAAGTTATGAAGTAGTACTTAGGAATTAAAAAGTTTCAAAAAGCACGTCTAGTAGAGTGTTGTTCATTGGTGTAAGTCGCGACACATCCATGAGTGAGAGGGTATAAGATGATAGAATTTCCCTTCTTATTTTCTCCTATGTCGTTCCATAGAGATTAAAAGTTATGAGGGTCCTTTTATTATGATTTTTCATGTGTTTCTAGGAAGATGAATACGAGGAGGACATCTGTTAGTAGGGTTGAGAAGAATGATGTGAATGAGGGACTTCCTCCCTGAGGTGGACAAATGCCACAAGGAGTGCAAGTTCCTCAAGGTGGTAAAGATGCTCAAGATGATCAGGTCCCTATTTTGAAAGGAGGTAATGATGTTTGGATGATTCCCCTAGTTATTTCTAATGGGGAGATTGGAGAGGCTCTGCTTACCCTAGCCTAAGCTATGACAACTCAAGTGAATAGAGATGTTAGCCCTAAGATCAATGTTATAGAGACTACTATGACCTCTAGATAGAGGGATTTTGTAAGAATGTATCCTCCTTTTTTCGTTGGTTCTATGGTAGCAGAAGATCCACAAGCTTAATTGGATGAGGTGTGTAAGATAATGCATGCTATGTGTGTGACTTCTTGGGAAAAAGCGGAGTTAGCTTCGTAACAATTGAAAGATGTTGCTCAAGTATGGTTGGATAGTAGAACGGTTGAATCGGGTCCTTTAGAGTGGGAAGAGTTTAAGGAAGAATTCTTAGAAAGGTACTTTCCCTGTGAGAGGATGGAGGTTAAGATTGAGGAATTTATACACCTTAGGCAAGGTAGCATGAGTGTTAAGGAGTATTCTTTATAGTTCATCCTATTATCTAAGTATGCTCCATCATTGGTGTCCAACCCTAGGGATGGGATGAGTAGGTTCTTGACCGGTGTTTCACATATTGTAAAGGAAGAATGTCGTACAACCATGATCCATGGTGACATGGCTCTATCTAGTCTTTTTGTGTAATCTCAATCCATTGGAAAGTCTAAACAAGGGAGGAGAAGTAGAGATGCTAAGAGGGGAAGAACTAATGACCAAGTTCAAGCTATGTTTATGAAGAGGGCTGCAAATAAAGATACTTCGAGTGACCCTAAGGCTAATTATGAGAGAGGTGCTGTTTGCTAGGTGGTTAAGCCGACTTGTGCTACTTGTGGGAAGAAGAACTTTGGGAAGTGTCTAGCCGGTACTAGTGGGTGCTTTGGTTGTGGGAAGGTTGATCACAATGTGAGAGATTGTCCTACTACTGCGGCTAGAGAAAGAGAGGCCACACAAGTTCCTCCTAATGCTCCGGATGGTGGTGCTCCAAATAGGAACCACTTATATGCTCTCCGAGCCAAAGGAACAAAATCGAATGACGATTATGATGTTGGTAAGTTACAGTTTTCTCTCTTTAGTTATATTAATTCCTTGTATGTGAGGGAGTATGGTGAGTAGTAGAATGGTCATTCATTATCTCATCTCTTCTATTCAATTAAAGCTTGAGAGATATAGTGTCATAGTAGCATGTTGCATTTTATGTAGGATTCTAGTTGAAATCGAATTTCATTTATTACTTGGATTGTGCATTTCATGATGTTATGACTATGTTTTAAATTGAATTTATATGGTTTTATATATCATATTTTCATGCTTCCATTCTAAATTACTTAAGAGATGCATTTTTAATTTTTTTAAATGTAAGCATGTTTCACTGTAAAGAAACTGGTACTCATTGTATAGATTTAGAAATTTTGAGTAAATTGTTTTTTACTTAAAATGGTTATTATGTCTTTAGAACTGTTATATATGAGCACCATAATATATAGAAAAGGAAGTTCCTTCTATATGAAATGAAAATGTGAGTCTTATTGCATGATGAGTTCTAGAAGTAGTTTCTCTCTTCCTGTAGTGTTTTGAGTCACTTTGTTATGAAGAGTTGATGTTCTTCTTATATATGTGTATAGTATTTTGTATGGTATGGTTATGAGCTGCTAGTCTTTGAGTCATAACTCTAAAAATGTTCAAAATGTTGCCAGTGCCATTTGAGGACATATATTGTTCAAGTGAAGGAGATTGTAACGTCCCTAAAAATGACATGGGTTTATCTAGAGCCTAAAACTTGTGTCATGATGTATTAAAATCTTAAAATTTTTAAAAATAATGTTCTTAAGCAGCATATCATGTTTTGAAATTATTGGATGTCAAACGTCCATGAACGTCAATGACGTTCGAAAACTGGTCTAAGTTAAACTAGTATATCTAGTGTTTTGTAGTGATGTTTTGGAGAGATATGTGTGATTTGTATTGGTAGACTTGTGTCCCTAACTTATAACATGTACATTATTAATATGAGAATACTTACCTAGTAGGCTTAGGCACCATCATCTTTTATGTGTATGGATTATTGTAGAATTAAAGTGTAGGATTCATAGACCTATGATGGTTCCCTTCTAAGCATGAATAATATGTGGAACCTACTATATAGAAAAAAGGTTTAAAATGAGCTATCATTATAGGTCATACAGTGACAGCGCAAGTGTACCCATCTTTTGTTAGTGAATTATGACTAGGTAATGACTAAGAGATGGTACCTTTTCATATGCCCCTTTTTATTAAACTTACTGTATGTGCACAGAGGCTACCACCTAGTTTATATTTTATGGTTTGTAGCTCTAGTATAGAAGGACACTAGGGTAAAATGTATCTTTAGTTGAGAATGAGACTAGAGTGCATAAAAGACCTTCATATTCCATAGCTAAATGACTACATGGGATGTGTCCTAGTTCTACCCTTGGCAAGTAGAACACCCTCCATCGGAGTAAGGTAGACTCCAAATTGCATGCCTAGCTAGTATGGTCTATGTCGGTGTTGCCTACTCTAAAAATGTGCGATACATTCTAGTATTTTATAAGTTCTACAAGATTTAGGTGGTGGAATGGGAAGGTATCTTCACATGGTACGAGTAAGCTTTGATGATGCTAGATGTACGTTCCCTAAGTCTTTCCAAGACCATCATGTGAAGTCCTTAATGAATGAAATGTCTTCTACTTGACTTAATAAATGATTATTACTTTACGTAATGTATGTTGACTATAATTTTCTCCATCTAGGGTAGCTTTGAGGGTTGCTTCGGTAAGCTTGAACAGGGTGTATGGGAGCTATCTTCTTGTCCTACATAGATGAATCTTGGAGTAACCTTAGGTGGGGAGTCAATGAAGGAGAAGGAAACAATCTTATCTTAGGTAGCCTTAAGGATTGTTTAGGTAGACTAGAAGAGGGTGTATTTGCGGTCTCTTCTTGTCTTACTGAAGTAAGTCTTAGGATAACATTTGGGAGATTTATACGATATTATGGGTTGAATAGATTTTTATGATATATTGTTAAATGTGAATTATATGCATATATGTTTACTTGTATGTGATTATTATACTTGTCTTAAAAGGTTTCCAAAAAAGAGAATGTTTCATGCAAAAGTTCATTTATCATGTTTTTCAGCATTATGACATACTTAGTACAAGCGGTTGTACTAATTTCATACGTTTGGTCTATCTCTAGAGGTGTAGGTGGTATTTAAGAGGAGTCAAAGTGGAAGCTAAGATTAGTGTTTATTCAAGCAAAGAGTTGGTATGTCCTTACTAGATTCAAGGAAATCTTGATTTTTAGATATCCTAATTGAAAGTATTGTAATAAACATAGCTATTTTCTATATGATGAAGTGTGGGTCGTGTTCCAATATATTTTTATGTCTAAGATGACGACTTGCAAACTAAGCCTTTCATTATGTCTATCTATAACAGAGATACTTTGAAGTATTAATATTTCGTATGAAAAGTTTTAAGTCTGCACTAATTTAATTTATGTTTTATGCAGTGAATGGCACGAAAGGTCTTATACAAGACTTCCGAGAGGTCAAGTACGCTGTAATTTAATTCAAGAATGCTCTAACTTATAGGGGGTTCTATCGGTTCATGACAGTTATAACTAATATAAGAAACTCATAAGGTCATAACACACACATATAAACACGTAAACACACATGAGCAACATAGGTGATTTGTCGTCGAACGTCTTAGTGGTCCCTTGACATTTCACTTCCAATTTACCTAAAATCATAGAAACTGCCTCATTACAACATTATACACCATTTTACGACTTTAGACCCTCAGGAAAACCATGTTAGGATCTCAATTTACCTAAATAGTTTTGGAGGTGTCACGTTCGCCCCTAATTGGACAACATTTGTCTTGAATGAAACTTGCTACTCTACGAACACTTCCATGAATAAATATTTAGTTAAATATTGTACCCCATACAACATAACACGTCAAACAATATAAGAGAAACATCAATTTCGTATATACAAGAGACTCACAACACATAAGGAAGATAGAAACTCATTCCACAACTCAGTATGCTATAAAATACACATTCGTTATTCAAAATAGCATGAACTATTTTTTTTACATTCATTTTTATATCATATACATCAGTTCTATCCATATTAAAACAGATTTCACCAAAGAATGATTTAGTCTATTTTTCAAAAATCTTATATTGAGCAGATTTTTCATTGGCAGTGAACATACTTCAAAATTTCAAAACTGCAACATTGAGGCAATTGATGATATAAACATGCTAATATGCAAGATAAGACCGTGTGAACACATCTTAAAATATAATCTTAACATTATCAAATGCACAATGCAAGGAATCAATGAAATTCAATTCCAATATGACTCCTGAATACTGTGCAATCAATACAACAACGCAACATGCTACTATGTTATGTAGATCATCTACTCACCATACTTCCCCACATAGAAGGAACTCATATAACTAAATAGAGAATAACAAGAAATTACCATCATCATCATCAACCTTATTTGGCTATGGTCCTCTAGTCCAGAGTGCCTAGAAACGCCTCTTCTATAGAGCATCATCTTTCGGAACATTAGAAGAGACTTGCTTACCATATCTAGTAGGAATATCCCTCACTTTGTGCCCATATTTACACAGTCAATACAACTCTCGGTACCCAATAGACATTCCACATAGTGCCTCTTCACACAAGTAGCTCATGTATGCTTTCCCTCTTTAGAACCACTACCTCTCTAAAGTTTCAGCTTAGCACTCCTAGGTTTATCTTGACTTGAGAACTTATTCTTGGGTCCATGTTTAACTTTGACTACATTGCCCACTTCTCTTCAATATTCTAACAATCCTTAAAGTGTAGACTGCTTTATGGGTTGATCATAGAGCATGAGTCTAGACAGGTTCATATCATCATGTAGCATGGCCGTATGACATTTTTCTCTCATTAGTTTGGTGACCGTAGTCATGACGAAACTACTTATCTCATCTCTAGGGTTAGACACTAAGGATGGTGCATATCTAGACATCATAGAGAATTTCAAGGAGTACTCCTCAATACTAATATTTCCTTGCTTGAGATGTATAAACTACTCTACCTTACATCCCTCCTCGCAAGGCGAAAGTACTTTCCTAGAAAAGCCTCTTATAATTCTTCCCATTCAATAGGACCTGAGTCAACAAGATTATTATTCTTCGATTGAGTATACCACACTTGAGCAACATCCCTCAATTGGTACGAATCTAACTCTGACTTCTCCCTAGAAGTCACCCCATGACGTTTAACACCTTATACACACCATCTAGGAACTCTTGGAGATCTTTTCCTACCCTAGAGACAAGAAAGATCGGAGGATTCATATTGACAAAATCTCTCAATCTTGATGTCATAGAGTTATTCACAACATTCATTGTAGGCTCAATACCCCTATTCATATGGGTGTCCTCCTCGTATTCATCTTCCTAGTAACACGAGGAAAACTATGAGAAAAGGACACTCATAACATTTTACTCTTCGGAACGACATATGAATAGGAAAAAAGGGTAACTCTACCATCCTATAGCCTCTTGTTCATAGATTTTTCGCTACTCACACCAATGGTTGAGACTCTACAAGACATGACTTCATGAGACTTTTTTATTCCTTAGAGTACTTTCATAACCTATGTTCTGATACCAAGCTTAGAAAATCCTTAGAGCATACACTAGACGATATGGAACTCTACGAGTGCAACATGCGTACTTGACCTCTAAGAGATCTCATCAAGTTCTTTCGCATCATAAATCGCATATACATATATGAAAAGTACTGGGGAATTAAAACTTTTCACAAAAACATTCTAATAGTCTTTCAAAATATCTTTCATATAAAATGAAAGGAAATACTAAGTCTCAAATCATCAAATCTTAGAGTCAGAATACATAGGACAAGACCCATACAACTAAATTATAATACAATATGTCTATTACAATACTTAAATATAAAGAAACTCTAGATACATCTGTGTCCTCGAGTCAAGTGAGGACATACTTCAACTTACTTAAACAATCCTTTAATGACTTCGCTCCCAATAATAACCTTCACCTATGAATCACTTTGGAGATGTATAAAATGTGGAATTAGTACATGTTTCTTAATACTTAAAAATTATTATAACAAACATTCAATTGAAATACACTCATTTTGATTAAAACGTGATAGTATAAGCATAAGAACAACATTTATCACCTTAGAAACAATAATATAATACTTAAGCAATTTATAACAATTTAGGAGTAACATTTGGGTAAGCTTATTCACTGTTACATTAATTTCTTCCATGTTAAATTCAAGTTCTTCAACTTTTCATTGAAAACTTTCTAATATGCAATTACATTGAAGTTCTTCAACTTCTAATTGAACACTTTCTAATATGCAATAATCTCACATAAAGCTATCCTAATATTCACTTAAGTAATGCAAAGAGAGACCACCTATACACCCTTTATAGGAACACATATTTATCCTCAAGACCGCCTATAATGATATATTCACACTTACAATATACCCAAAAAACATAAAATAAATGAAATGACATTAACCTCACTAAGGTTATCAAAAGACTTATTGAAGTACTTATTGAAGAGGAATCTCATACACCGTCTTCAAGATTACCTAAATAATCATTAAGACTTCCTAATATTAGATCATGCCTTCTTATTAACTCAACATTCCTAGCTAGAGTCATTCTCAAGATTTTCCTAGGTTAAGACATGAAGAGATCATCCTTTATTACGCCTCACACTTTAACTAAGAAATCTGTAAAGTCATTCTAGATTAGGTACTCATTCATACACATGCTTCAAAACAGAAGTCATTACTCCATTAGTTTAGTAAGCAACATTCATCACATAGAGGACATTAAAGTAATAGTCTTGTCGAAGGCCTAAGGACTCTTACAAACATCAACAAAGCCTATTGTGCAATGTCAACATAGCGTCCCATACAACCACCTCAAAATCATAGTAGGTATCCCATATGATTAGAATAGGCAAAAACTGACATAGACCATGGTAGAAAAAACATAGAATCTGGAGTGGTAACCTACTCAGATGAAGGGTGTTGTACTTGCCAATGGTAGAACTTGGACACATCCCATGTAGACACATGATTAAGTAATATGTAGAGTTTCTTTACACTCTAGCCTCATTCATAACTATAGATACTTCCTTACAATACTCACTTGGTTCTACCCTTTGTTCTCATAGAGTAATTCACATTGAGGATCATGTGAAGGTGTTCGATATCAAGTTCATAACCCAATAACCTTCACCCTAACAAAGAGGTCCCCATGGGCTGCCTTTCAATACAGAACATGATAGCTTAATGACTTTCCTAAGGATGATTTCACTCTGTTCAAGCAAACATACCTTGAGTCCACCATTCATACAAGAAGGACATTTTTATGACTTTCTACTTCAAGTATAAGAACCATCCAAATAGGTTTACGGTTTAACATAAAGGACTCTCTAAGGAACTTTATTAGACCATTAATCAATTTCACTTTCATCTATCATAAATCATAATTCATTAGTAGTATCAATTTATGGCAGTAGCTAAATATATATAAATCAAGTCTAAATCATGCTTCATATAATATAGAACTTAGATTAAATCATGTACATAACATTATCAATCCATAGACTAGAAGAAACTAGATCAATTCATGTAATCCTTATTTAATTTGTTAATCAAAGATTTATACCCACAATAAATCAATAATATAAACTTAATCACTAAGAAACATAAAGACATAGGCTAGTCATATTCATATATTCATACATTTATCCACATGGATCCTTCATCTTCAATTAATCACTATTAAAAGTGACTAAAAGTAGAAATAAGCAATTACACATAATGGAATAACAATTCAATCAAAAAAAGCCATGATCACAATGCCTATCCAAGGAACAAATTGAATTTAGGAAGGGACATGGGTTCATTATGCAATTGGAATGAAAATAACAATAACACCATAACATTATCATAAATTCATCATGATTAAGACTTTAAAAACCTTTTTAGGAATAACCCATGGCTATATTGAAGATGCAAAAGTATGAGCTTATTTCCTCTTTGAAAACTTTGAGATTAACTCTAACACTTCGAAAACCCGAGACCTATTCTAGAGCCTAACATAATTATCATAAGGTCTAGACAGTGTTTTAAGGTCCATTTTTATTAATAAATGTCATTGACGTAATCAAGAAACCAAAACATCCAAGAACGTTCATGACGTTCGAAAACGAGTTCAAATAAGCAGTAGCGCGCCTTATGCCTTTTTAACTAGCTTTTAGAATTTGAAAAATGATGAAAATTGGTTGAAGGGTATCTAATATGTGTTTAAGTTGATTCATAGTCGAAACGTCTAGGTATGACTCTACAAGAACAAACCAAGGGACCTTGAGGATGACCCTCTCGTTTGGAGTTAAACACTTATTGGGCAGTGTGCACCCACGAAAGGCCATCGACGAAATGTGTGTGCATCAATGGGGCGTAGATGCCATCCTTCGACCAACACATAGAAAAATCCCTGAAGGACCTTATTTGGAAAGTCTGTGGAAAAAAAGATACTGTGCAGAAAGGAAGGGGGTTGTCCTCGATTGACCCACGATCCATCGATCATGGTGTCGTCTATGAGGGTCGAATTTTCTGTACGTTTTGACAATGTCCTAAATAATTTTTTAAAGGGTTAGGTCATTATTAAGGGGTTCAGGGAAGCGTAATTAAGTTAACTGAAAAACACCATATAAAGACTCCAACCCCATTAGACTAATAGAAACTCACAAAACAAAACTCTCTTCTTTCTCTCTCTAGTGGAAAACACCATTGAAGACAAATCAATGAGAGGATTTGACGCCTGTAAAGGGACTAATTTCTCCATAAATCTTAATAAATTAGTAAGGTATGGGATATAATTCAACTTTGAGACCTCTTTCCTCAAAGGGTTCCTTCAAAGTATTTTGAAAACTTGAGTTTTCATGTGGTTCATTCCAAATCTAGATATTTATGTAAGGAATGATTAGTTTATGATTTCTTTTGGATATTATTAATTGATTAACATTTATTCTAACTTAATTATTATATATCTTGATGGTTTGGTCTAGTTTGTAGAAGATGACCCTTAACCTTTAACAGTAGGTTATGATCTTTATTTGCATAAGGTTATATTGGTTCAATTGACTTGGTTATTCTTGAATTACTACTAGATTATGTTGTTATAGTAATCATGAACAAATTAGGGTGATTTGTATTCTTTCATGCTAGTTCTTTTTATGATGATCTAGGTTATAAAATATATTGTGAATTGACCTAAGTATATCTGTCTTAAGCTATAAATTAGTATTGAATCTTGATGTAGTGATTATTCTAGCCTTGTTATCATGTTTTTTTCTTACTTATGATGATGTATACTCAAATATGTTTAAATTGAGGGTTTATCCTAAGACCTTGATGATGAACAATTAAGTAGACTTGTAAGTCTTATTATTCCTATCATTTACTTCAAATTGTTGTTAATTGTGATTAAGGCATGATGTTGTATTGCAGTATGCTTTATATTAGGATAAATAGGGTGGTATGATGTTGAATTTAAATGTCTTTATTATGATTGTGAGGTGTTTTCTTAAGATGTCTATGTTATAAGGAGGGTGAATGATTTACCAATGTTCCTTATCATGATATGAAGATGTTAATGTGTTAACCTCACCTATATGAATTGTAATGAAAGGATGATACATATACAATTCCTATTAAGATATGATTATGATGATGTTTATACAAGGTTTAGACCCTATGACCTAAAAAAGCGATGATAACTAATGAAGACATTAAAGACATTCAATAAGGGACTCAAGCTTATGATGTACCATGGTTTCACGGTACTTTCAATGCTTTTTCCTTAAGACTGGTGTGTGTCTAGAGCCTATTTGTAGTAATTTTAATATGTTTTGTCTTTGTTTTGCAAGAAAGTTGTCCAAAATGGAAATGCAGAAGGCTATGAAGAATCAGCGTAGAAGTGACCCATGAAGCAATTGAAAGCCCGTCGTCCCATTGATGAAATGTAGGTGGTGACCGTTGATTGAAGGTTAACGCATGTGGAAGAAACTCACATAAATCGATCTAAATGTGGGTCTACAGATGGATCGACGGATTGTCCTGGAAAAACGTCAATTTGATCAGAGAATAGCCGAAAACCCTGTGTTAAAGAAAAAGCTAAGTATGCAACGACAAGAAGCATCGGCGGACCATAGATGAACCGACAGATTATGTTGTTTGTCCGTCGATTAGATCAAAGAAGATGCAATATTGAAACTGAAAAAAAGATGGGAAGACCGACGGAGGCAGTCGACGGTCCATCATTTCATCGGGAGACCGTCAGCGGGGGTCCTCGATTGAAGCCGTGTTTTGGATAAACTTTACTTATTTGAACTCCATTTAATTAGGACTATTTTTATTATATATAGGGTGAAAAAATCATTTTTGGGGTCGGATTTTTTTACTAATTTCATATTTTTGTTCTTGGAGATTTGTTTTGGCAATTATTTCACATTTCCAGATTTGGTGTTTAATATGATTGTGTGATTTCAAGTTAAATTTCTGGATTTTCTTTAAATTTGTCAAAGTATGGTAAGGGTTAGAAGCTTAGACAAACGTAGTCGTACAAATGTACGGGGTGAAATTGTCTAAATACTGGACGAAGGATTCAGAGATACATAACTTATAACTTTTCATGCAAAATATTAGGGAAGAATTTTTATAATCTAGGATTATGGCTTTATGATCCTATGGGGAACATTTACATCCCAGTTTCGCTCACAACTTACTTGCTACTTGTTTGATTTCACAACATTGCAACACTTTCATTTCACAAAAGTCACCTTTTAATTAGTATTTTTCGGAAAGTACTTGACTAAATAGGGGTAATCCTACATTAAAGTTAAGTCTAAATAATTGTCCTCGTTGGATCGACCCCAACTGAATAGTTGGTTTCTTTAATTGATACGACCACTTATACTTATTTGGGAAGTGTAATTTGAGCATATCAACTTTTGGCTAAAGTTCCGTGGATAGTGTCTTTTAGATTAACTTTCATATCAATTACTGAATTTTAGTCAATAATTATCTAATTTTACTTTTTCTTTTGTTTTTAATTTGCTTCAGGTCTATCTCTAGAGTATGCCAAGTACACGGAGACAAGGATAACCAATCGTACCATTCGATCTACAACTTAACCAGAAACTCTGCAGTATGTATGATCAAAAGAATCCCACAAATGTAGGTGATGGAATGAAACAGTGAACTTTCTCCGCTGATTGATACTCACAACCAAGTAATGGTTCTTTGAGGAGGTAACCTTCCATCCCACTCCCTCAAGAATTCTATAGGGGAAACATTAACATCACTTACTCTGATAGGGCCTCTTGTTCTACCTCCTCTACAATAGGGTCACACATTAGTGGTAACTAGTAGCTTGATGCAGTTGCTCAATGCTAGAGGTTTATTTTCTTTGTTACCATTTGAGGATACACATGCTCATATAACTAAACTAAGGTCGGTGTGTAATAGTTTTGTAGGGAGGCAAGACTTGGACATGGATGTCATCGGATTGAAGGTGTTCGCTCTCTCACTGAGGGGAGAAGCCATTATATGGTTCACTGAGTTGCCGTATAATTTGATCTATACTTGGGTCCAGTTCAGGGATGTGTTCGTAGCACCGTACTACCTAGTGTCTAAAAGCTCTACCACAAAAAAAGAGTGAACAACTTTGTCGCATTTCCTAAGTAGTAGGTGAGTAGCTCTTGGGATAGATTCACCGCATTCGTAAGAAGTGTCCCAAACTACCGCATTGATGATGATTCGTTGAAAGAGTATTTCTATCAGGGGAAAGATGATAATAATAAGGTAGTGCTTGATTCTATTGTGAGTGGTTCATATGGTGAGTGCACATATGCAGAGATCGCGGAGAAGTTGCAGAAAATCTCTCGCAACAATAAGTCATGGAGCACTAGGAAGCCTGACACTAAGAGAAACACCTTTGTTGTGCAAGTATGCAAGACGCGACCGCAAATGATATTCATGAAGAGATGGCTCAAATGAGAATTGAGCTAAGATTTGTATAGAGACATGTCACATGGGGTGCAAAGAAAGTAAATTCGGTAAATTATTTTAATAAATTACCGCCGCCAGTGGATGAGTACTACTATGAAGAGGATTATTATGCAGTGAATGAGAATACAAGGGGTTTTCAACCGAACGCCCAAGGCTCCAATTAGGATAATTGGTGCCAAGGTTAAGGAAATCATGGTTGGAACTATAGGAATTACAAAAAAGAGGTCCATTATGTGTGTGATGGAAACTACAACCGCGCCAACAACATCAACCAGGGTAACTTAGGTAAATGAAACTATAGAAGTAGGCCTTATGTTCCGCCTCAAAATGCGAAGTTGCTCTTATTGATGGTGAAGATCGTATGGTGCGAGTTGAAAATATGTTGCAAAAGATGATTATGAAGTGTTATGCTAGTGATGAGCACGCTAAAGAGGTGAGGTGATTTGGGTAATATTCGGCATAAGGTTGATGCACATGCAATCTCAATGAAACATCTTGAGTTTAAATTGTCCGTACTATCTACTACAATGAACCCACGTAAACTGGGTACTCTTCCATGCAATACTGTACAAAATAAAATAAATTATTGACATTGCATGACAGTCACTACACTAGGGGGTAAGCAACCCATCGATCCACCTATGACGTCTGGCATAGAAAAAGAGGTTAGAAAAGATAATGAGATAGTGGAAGTTAGTGGTGAGTTGGTAGATAAAGCGGTGAAAGAAGAAGAGATACCCCAAAAGGTGATCCCTGTTCCTCGACCACCACCACCATTTCCATTATGATTGGTGAAGAAGACAGAGGATAGTAAACACCGGCATTTTATTTCTATGTTGAAATAGTTTTCCATCAATGTCCCTTTGATAGAAGCTCTTCACCAAAGGCCCGATTATGAAAAATTATTTAAAAACATGGTTACAAAGAAGAGATCGGTAAATTTTTAGAATGATGACCGAATGCAACATTGTAGTGCTATTACTACAAGGTCTCTTGTGCAAAAGAAATAAGATCTGAGCGCTTTAACTATTCCTTGTACAATCAGTTTGTTACACTTTTCTAAAGCACTAGTTGATCAAGGTACAAGAATAAGTCTCAGGCCTCTCTCTATTTACAAGAAATTGTGTTATGGTGACCCAAATCCCACTACGATACGAATACTGATTGCCGATCAAACAGTGAAGAGCCTTATTGGGATACTCCATGATTTGTTAGTGAAGGTGGAGTCATTTATATTTAAGGCCGATTTTGTGATTCTTGACTAGTGAGTTTGATTTTGAAGTGCCTATTATTGTTTGGAGGCCATTCCTTACTACCGAACGCGCCCTTGTTAATATGGAAAAAGGGCAGATGATGTTTCGGTTAAACAATGAAGAAGCAACTTTTAATATTTGAAGGTCCATGAAGCAAATTGGTGAGCTCCAAATCGTATTTAATATATCCTATAGGGTTGAGAGTACGTCTGAGGTACAAATCAAATATATCCTTGGTGTTGAGGCACTAGCGGCAGTGATCATTAATTTTTTGACTGATGGTATTGAAGAGTATGGTTTTTTGGTTGCGACACTTGATGAAGGTGAATTTCAGTTCAAACCAAAGAAATCAGAGTTAGATATGAAGCATCGCAAGTACCAACTCATGCCCGATCATAAGCCAAATGTTGAGCACCAAAGACGTTTAAATCCACCTATGCAAGAGGTAGTTAAAAAGGAGATTACAAGTGGTTGGATGCGGTAGTCATATATCCCATCGTAGATAGTAGTTGGGTATGCCGTGTTCAGTTTGTGCCCAAAAACGGAGGAATGACAATGGTTACTAATGAGAAGAATGCGCTTGTTCAAGTGAGGCTGGTGACCGGATTGAGAGTTTTTATGGATTATCGTAAGTTGAATGCATGGACTGAGAAGGACCATTTAAGTTGAGGATCAAGAGAAAAGTATGGTACTATTTTCTTGATAGTTATTCGGGTTATAATCAAATATCTATTTCACCGGAGAATCAAGATAAAACCGCCTTTACTTGCTCGTCTTGGACTTTTGCATTCAAGATGATTCCTTTTGGGTTGTGTAATGCACCGACTACTCTTCAGAGTTTTATGATGTCGATATTCTCTGATATGGTTGAAGACACTATTGAGGTGATTATGGATGATTTTTCAGTTGTGGGCGACTCTTTTGATCGTTGTTTGAGTCACTTGGCCGAAGTTCGCCGACATTGTGCAAAATTTGGAAAAATGTCCCTTCATCGTGAAATAGGGTAATGCATTGGGCCATCGCATCTCAGAGAAAGGGATACAAGATCATGAGGAAAAAGTAGTTGTTATTGAGAGAATTCCTCTACCCATCTTTATAAAAGGTTGGAGAAGTTTTCTTGGGCATGCGGACTTCTATTGGAGATATATTAAGGATTTCTCAAAAATTGCCCATCCTCTGTGCAAGTTACTTGAGAACGAATGTAAATTTTATTTTGATGAATCTTGTCTTAAGGCATTTGGAGAGTTGGAGGAGAAGTTAGTCTCTTCGCCCATAATTATTTCCCCGTATTGGAGTAAGCCATTTGAGGTGATGTGTGATGCTAGTGGGGTTTCTTATATAGTAAGGCCCTAAATGAAATACAAAAGAACTGCACAGTGACTGAACAAGAGCTCTTGGCAGTGGTATTTTCTTTCAAAACATTTCACGCCTATTTTCATGGCACAAGATATATAGTGCATACTGACCATTCCGGATTGAGATATTTGATGGCAAAGAATGATGCAAAACCAAGGTTGATTAGATGGGTGTTACGATTACAAGTGTTTGATTTTGAGGTGAAAGATAGAAAAGGGATCGAAAATCTAGTTGACGATCACTTGTCCAAATTAGAAGAGTTGGGTGAAAAGGCTAAAATTGATGATACATTCTCTAATGAGCCTGTATTGGACACATCTCATGAATTGATTCGATGGTCACCTTTTTTGAAAATTATATGGCTAGTGATATAATCCCATCTGACTTGTCCTTTCATCAGAAGAAAATGTTCATGCATGATGTGAAAAAGTTCTTTTGGGATGAGACATACTTATACTAGAGTTGTGGTAATGGGATTTTTTTTCGTTTCATAACGGAAGATGAGATGCAAAGTGTTATGGAGGCATGCCATTCGTCACCTGTGGATGGGCATCATAGTTGTATCCGAACTGCCCATAAGATTTTGTAGTGTGGGTGCTAATGTCCAACCATCCACCAAGAGGCTCATGAGTTCGCCAAGTCATGTGATAGGTGCCAAAGAGATGGCGGTATTTCGAGAAGGGAAGAGCTGTTCTTTTTGAATCCCGTTATAGTAATTGAATTATTTGACGTTTGGGGCATTGTTTAAAGTTTCCCATTTATGAGTACTCATGGGATGAAACATATTGTTGTAGCGGTGGATTATGTATTAAAATGAGTGGAAGCGATAGAACTTGCCAATGATGAAGGAAAGATTGTTACTCCGTTCTCGAAAAAGAACATATTTTCAATATTTTGGACACTTAGGGCCAATATTAGTGATGGTGGGGGGTCCAACTTTTGCAACAAGTTGTTCAAATGACTATGGGATAAATATGGGGTTCGCCACATTGTAGCCACCCCATACCATCTACAAACTAGTCGTCAAGTTTAGGTGTCCAACAAAGAAATCAAGCAAATCCTGTCAAAAATGGTGAATTCTAATAGAACGGATTGGTCAAGGAGGCTTGATGATGATCTTTGAGTTTACCAGACTGGATACAAGACTTCCATAGGTATTTCTCCATATCATATTGTATATGGGAAGTCTTGTCACTTGTCGGTTGAGTTAGAGCACAAGGTCATGAGGGCGATGAAAAAACTGAAGATGGATTAGAATGAAGCAGTGGAACTTTATATTAATGGATTGAATGAACTTGATGAGTTTCGCCTAATAACTCAGCCCTCCACAAAAAAAAGATCAAGAAGTACCATGACGAAAAGATTGAGAAGCGAGAATTTGTAGTTGGGGATTTGGTGCTTCTGTTTAACTCTAGGTTGCACTTGTTTTTGGGCAAACTCAAGTTCAAATGGACTGGTCCATTCTGGATCACTAAAGTGTTCCCAGACGGAGCGGTTGAGTTAGAGAACAAGGTGAAAGCTTCACGGTAAATGGGCAAAGAATCAAGATCTATCTAGGTCATGGAAATAGTGTCCATGAAGTTGTTGAGGCATATAATCTTGATGAACTATGAGTAAACAAGGTTATTGCGTCGTGCTGCGACGTTAAATCAAGCGCTTCTGTGGAGGCTAACCAATGTGTATCTTCTAGCCAAGAATAGTTTTTTTCTTTTCATTATAGGAATGATTGCCTTTTTTTTTCGTTTTGTTTTACTTAATGTAATATGTAAATTTTCTTTTATTTTTTTAGTCTAATGGCTATAGAGTAGTTTAGAGTTCATTTGTAAAAAAGTGTCCAGAAAACACAAAAAGAACGGCTTAATGGGTGCTCAATGTGCAGGGACTAAACCACAACAATTCTGCAGAAAATTGTCTAGTGCACAGATTTACGGACCAACCGACGGATTGTCGATGGTGTCCATAGATCCCTGGTTTTTTTTTTAATTTTGTGTATGTTAGGTAACAATCAACGGTCCCACGACCAAACATGACCTGATCGGCTATATAAAGATACAACCATTAAGTTACCCTCCCACACCTTTTCGAATTCCCTCCCAATCGTTTCCCTTCACTTATTCCTCTCCTTCTCCATTAACTCCCACAATCAATTCACTCCATTCTCATCAAAAAATATCAAAGACTCCCAAAATACGAGAATCCCCCAAACCCTAACCCCCCCATTCACTATTCCAAACTTCATCGTTTCTCTGGTCAGTATTCATAGGTAGGCACATAGGTTGGTGTTGTAAAATCACCCACTCATTCACTCCACTTAAATTTACAGATAGTTCATTCTCCTTTGCTTAATGAATTTTTGCTCATTTCCTTATGGGAACAAATAGATTGTATGTGTGTCTATACTTTGGGACAAATTGACATGTTAAACTTGTTAAAAAATTGTGTTCTATGTCTTTTAGAATGATAGAAATTGAATCGGTTGGGGGTGGAATCTATATAAATTCACGATGATTGTTCTTGTTTTTCTTAGACTTAGGGCTTGATAGTCTATTAGACTCCATGGTCCAAATTTTCAAAATCAAAGCCCTAGGGATGATAAATTGGTCTTTTACTTTATTGCATGTTGGGTTAACTGGTTTTATGTTTTAGATAATCCATTCGTTGGGTAAAACGAAGTCCTAAAAAGCCTATCCCAGACTAACATAACAAGACCGTGTCTACAGACCGTCGATGGACATCCTTTGAATCTGCTTAACTCTAGAACTATGGAAGTATACTATGGTCCGTGGATTAATTGATTGACTGTTCTGCACGTTTGTCTTCTAACAGAAACCTCAATCTCTGAACAATTCTGAATTATTTTAAGCGTCTGACGGTAGAAGTAGACTACGGTCCGCTAATTGATTAATGGACGGTTCTGCATGTCCGTCCTTTCTAGTTGAAAGTTCTTTGAAAAGTAGACTTCAAAAATTTGTTAAGTATCCACCGATGGGCACTATCTATGGACCGTCGATGCATCGATGGGCTATCGATAGTGCCCGTCTCCCACTTGTTAAATTTTGCAATAACATGTGTCTTGAGTATCCAGGTCTCTGTTGATAATGTTGTCTTGGAAGGTTTATTAAAATTAAACTATTAACTTCCTTTTGAGGTACTAATGGCCCCAAAGCCAGATATTGTCTATTCCAAGGCATGGTCCAAGTTTGTGGTACAATCGCGGCAGATGATTGGCTCGTCCAATGATGAGAGTGATCCAAAATACGTGGACCAGGCACCCGAACCCCGACACAAGCTGCTAGAGCAACTTGGGTCACCCCAAAGAGGTGGCGCCTTGTGTAGTCTAGGTCTTTCATGGGTTCTGAGGGAGCATCTGGCACCGAGGAGGATTCCGGATCAATGTTGTCCCTCTCTAACGAGTCGAATTATTCCACAACCTCTTGTTTCGGATCACAGGGAGCCACTCTCCCATCCGGGTTTGCACGCAATTCCTCGTCAAATAAAGGCCATATTTCGGAGTCTACTCCGGCACCCCATCATGAGGTCCCTGAATCCTTTTTTGGTAAGCCCAACTGCTGGTGCATAGATCTATTGTACATGATATACATAGATTCCAAGTTGTTGAACGATAAGGGGTGATGACTCGCACATTCACTGTTCAGCGACGGGTTCTTATAGGGATCCTACACATAGTCCCTGTGGTTCATGATTTGTTTAGCTGCCACCGAATGGAGTTGTTGGTGAGGAGTATGGGGTCCTATTGTGAATATATTATGCGATAGTTTTACACCTCATACATAGAGTCTCTACGAGGTTCTTTAAACAGGAGGGCGAAACCCGCTAAATACGCCCCTCTCACAGATGTTAGAGTTCAAGGCTGCTGAGTGGACATTTCTTTTCCTGCCATCCTCCGCTTCCTATATGGTGGATCCACTTATGCTGTCAGGGTTCCCCTCACCCGATATTTTGACTATAGGTGGGACGTGGTCAAGAATTTCCATTTTAAGCGGAGCAGATAAATGAGATAGTCCACCAAAAGATGGATTGCACAACGACTCTCCATTGACAGTGAGGAAGAATACTAGGTCTTGGAACCCATAGTCCTTATCAAGAAGGCCAACCTCACTTATGAAACCAAGTTGTTCTAGCTATTAGACTGGCACCGTATCCCCCATGGTTGCACATAATATACATCCTTGGAATAGCGCGGTCTTTGTAGCTACTCTTGTAGCCGGGTTGGCGGTCGACTTCGCGAGGTTGTTGGTCTCTGTCATCAATAAGAGGGATTTTAAGTCCTCTACCACTTACTTGTTAACCTGTATCATCTTCCAGTTATGCAGGGATGCTGGATTTCCCATTTGGCACATAGATGTCCTCTGTACTCCTACCGAGACAGTTGATATTGGTCTCACAAGGGATGAGGACAATGACGGCGCACCACAATAAGGGACCTGAATTTATTTTCAGCCCCTGGGTGAGAACTTGGTAGATACGGTAGAGAAATCCCAAGGGACTGCTCATGCAACTTTAGACCCTACTGATACCACCCCGACCAAGTTTGCCCCTAGTGTAAGTAGAGTGCCTATTTCCTCCGGATCTACCCCTCCATTAACAACACTGGTCCTGATTGCTAGGGTCTATAAGCTAGTGGCCCAGTGGCCATCTTGCTGCACCATATCCAGCCTTGGATGCAGAAATCTATTGCGGAGAAAGAGAACCGTATTGACAAAAAGGTGGCTCAGCAGACAGAGCTGAAGAATCGGGCAGTCCATCAGTGACTAGATGCATTTGAGCTCAGATATCTAGAAAGCCCATCCCTCACCATTGATTTGACTACTCTTAGGAGGTTGTGGCGACTCTAAGATCATTTATTGAGAATATACTTAAGATGAGGGGACCTGAGCCTAAGACTCCTCCAGTTGAGACAGTAGAGGACTGAGTGATAGCTAAACTATTCACCGTCCCCACTACACAACCGCTTGAGCCTCGTGAGCGTTCCAAGAGGTATCGTTCTATCCGTAGTAGTAAGGGTAAGGTTGCTCCTTCTAGGAAGAAGGAGAGAACAGATGTGGAGGCTGCGAGGATAGCTTCGTTTGTTGATTAAGTGGCCCGTCAGATGAACGCTAGATAGTTGGTTGTTGGTGTGTCTATATCAAGAGTAGAGGTTGTTGAGAGGAGCACCACTGAGGGAGAAGATATTGTTGTGGACACTATTGAGGGAGCGTGTTCCGGGAAACCAGACCCGCCATTCGGCGCTATGCGCCTCAAGTCGGCTTCACCCACCACCCTTTCTTTATTTTCATATGCATTGGGGACAATTTCATGTTTTTTGTTTGGGGTGGGTAAAACGGAAAGTGAGTGCTAGGGTGAAGTCTAAGTATCCCAACTCACGATCATCTCTTGGTGGTTTTCTTGCATGTGTTTTTTTGCCCCAAGAGAGTGATTAATTTACTATTGAACCGACATGTGTCGTAACTTGTATAAAGTATAAAAGTGAAAAATGAAGCATAATGTCTAAACATGAATGATATCCCATTCTAACAGAGTGCTCACATGAATAGATATTAATGGTTAATGTTTGCTCTAATCATGACATAAAGATACACCCATTACATGATCTTCCCTCTAATACTCTTACTAAGTAACCGATGATTTGATAATGTAATGTGGTTTTCAAGAGACTGTGAGGAGATTTGATGGTTCCCCTGTTGGTACTTAGCTAGAACTTGCCCTGTGAGTCTTCAAAAAGGAATCTGTAGTAGACAACTAGGAAAGGATCATAGGCCCTTGATCAATTTATCTAAACATCTATCCTAAAGTAAAGTTAGCCAAATGAAATTTTCATCTCTTTTTATCCAAAGAATTGAACCTATTATAGACCATTCTTTTCTTCACCAAATAAACTCCCCTACGTATAATTTGTTCACCCAGGTCCCTCCTTGGAGATGTGCACCTCAAATTAGGCCAAGAGCAAAATTTTAGGGTGGCTAGTGCATAAACCTAACCTCATATTGGCCCTGACCAAACCTTGGGTAATGTGCACCTTTACTTACGGCAAAGGCATGAGTTAAGGGTGGCTATTATGAGTGATGACTCGAAAAGAGGGCCTCAAAAAGAGTAATGTTGAAAGAAAAGGGACAATGAACAAGAGAACTGACTATATTAAAATTAGAAAATTAAATTAAATAGAGAAAAAGTGTTGAACAAAAAGAAGTACGAGTCAATTTCACCAAAAAAAAGAAATAAAAGAGAAAATAAAGGAAAAGATGACAACAAAAGTAGGGCATAATAGGTAATGAAAGGGGTAGGACGCTTATCCGTGATGTAAACGAGGGAGAAAAGTCACTAAAATGTACCCATTGTCACCATACGTGACCTTGAGCCTATGCTACAAGCTAAGAACATCCTATCATGATCCTAAGAGTCTATAATCGTTAACTTAAGCAATGAAATAAGGGCAAGCCTATGGTGACAACTACAAACTAGGTGTGAATTTTTTTACAGCGTGAGTGTTGAATAATGAAATATATTCAAATTTAAAATCATTGTGTGAGAAAGGAGGATATCTTTTGAAGTGAGGGCACTAATTGCAATATCAGAAAGTTTGTACCTTGGCGAGAGAAAAAAAAAGAGTACAGGTGTCATTGCATGGTGAGTCTGTATCATGTTTTGATCAACCAGAGTAATCCTATCAAGCCTAAGAGAAGAAACATGCACTAAAGTAATGATAAAGTTTGAATTAATGACTATATGAATGCGGAAGATTAAAAAAGGATATTTCTATTCAAAGTGTTGTGTTGAGTCATCGTGCATTGCTTGAGGACAAATAATGAATTTAAGTTGAGGGTGTTTATATACCATGGTTTAACAGTACTTCCAATGCATTTTCCTTAAGTTGTTGGTGTGTGCCTATAGACTTTTAGTAGTAATTTTTATATGCTTTGTCTTCGTTTTACAGGAAAGTTGTCCTAATCGGAAACACAGAAGACTGTAAAGAATCAGTGCAGAAGAGAACCACGAATGCATCGACAGCCTGTCGGCCCATTGATGGATTGTAGGTGGTGACCATCAATTGGAAGTTCATGCATCTGGAAGCAACTCGCGGAATTTTGACTATGTGTGGGGCTAGGGAAGGATAGACGGTTCGTCAACTGATCGACGGACCGTCCTGGAAAAACGTAGATTGGATCATATAATGTCCTAGTAACCAGTGTTGAAAACAAACCTATGTATGGAAGCACGAGAAGCATCGACGGATCGTAGATGAATTGACAGACCGTATGGTTGGTCCGTAGATTGGATGAGAGAAGATGCAAAATGGAGGCTGAAAACAAGATGCTAAGTGTTGACCAACGAAGGCAGTCAACCATCCGTCGTTTCATCGACGGACCGTCTGTGAGGGTCATCGATTGAAGCAACATTTTAGACAAACTTTCCTGATTTGAACTCCATTTAATTTAGGACTTTTTTTATTAAAAATAGGTTGTGGTTGGATTCTTTATCTAATTTATACTTTTTTTCTTGGATATTTGTCTTTGTAATTAATTCAAATTTCCGTATTTGCTTTTGAAGATAATTGTGTGATTTCAAGTTGAATTTTTTGATTTTCTTCAAATTTGTCAATGTAAGTTCATGATTTATTATTTATCAATTATGAATTATGTTATTCTAAGCATGTGTAAATAAATCCACAACATGGGTTGTAGGAACCGTGGGTGATTAACAAAATAAACCGAGCTGATTAACAATTCTCAAATATGTTGTTGCATGCATCGATAATTCTTTTGTTTAGAAGTCTTTTTTACGAGTGCACGCGTTAGAACTCCCCTTATTAATACTTCTCGGACCAAGGGGGTAGTAAATAGGAAATGAATTATCGACATACATTTAGTGGATACTATCTAATAAGCTAGTTTCGATTGGTGCAAAGTTATAACAAAGCCTATCATCGAATATGATTCTTAATATGAAGTAAATGTAAGGGTTAGTAGCTTTGATACACATAGTCGGACCAAGGTACGGGGTGAAAATCTCTAAATATCGGATCAAGGATTTAGACAAACAACACTTTGCATGCAAAATATTAGGGAAAAATTATTATATGCTTGGATTATGGCGTTACGATCCTATAGGGAACACTTAAACCCTAGTTTCTCTCACAACTTGCTATTTGTTTGATTTCACAACATTGAAACACTTTTGTTTCACAAAATACCCCCTTTAATTACTAGTTTACAGAAAGGACTTTACTAAATAGAGGTAACAATACATTAAAGTTAAGTCTAAATCATTTTCCCCTTGGTATTGACCACAACATAAAGTTAAGTCTAAATTATTTCCCCCTTGGGATTGACCACAACATAATAGTTGGGTTCTTTACTTGATACGACATCTTAAACATTGTTAGGGAAGCTTAATTTGAGCGTATCAGCTTAGCACCGAGTGAACTAGAGTGAGGAGTGTCCCTTCCAACATAGAGAAGGTAGGATCACTAATGTACTTTTGAGATTGGAGACTATAATGACTGTAGTATAAATATGGTCCCAACTATATCTCCTAGATATTGAACTATGTTTTCCCCATAGGAATACTAGCTACTGGATCCACATAGTTACTATGTTCATGTTTTAGTACTACCTTGGCAAGTAGTCCGCCTTCTTTCCGTGTAGGGTTCCATAACACCGGATTCTACACTAGCTCATCTGGTCTATGTCGGTTAGGCAAGATGTTCTCAAAATGTTAAATGAACTAAAGGAATGAACTCTAACTATGATAACATAAGGGGTCTAGCTTAGTCTAGGTTGGGGTATGAGACTCTACCTAAACATTGCACTAGTTATCCTTGAGAGGAGTCTTAGAAGGATGTTCTTATGCATGATTATGATTATGATGATATATGCTATATAAATGATGAACTTGCACATTGTTGATACTATTTGTTTATTAGACTTACTTATAAATATGTGTTGGTTTACATTGTTAGAGAAAGATGATATGTACTTTAAAAATGCTATATTATGTAAAGTAGGATGTTGGTCATGATTCTTGTTGGGTTACTTGATTGAAAAAGGTTATGGTGTTTTACTTTGTCATTGGACATATTAACTTGATAGGGGTTCATGGGTAATTCTCTTGCATTGTTTATGAGGATATGTACTTTTATTCATGCTTGTTGCTAGTAATACTTGATGATAAAGTTACTTGAATATATATTCAATTATATAATATGCATGACTGACTTTACTAGACTTGATGTTGTTGTTCTTCTAATGTACATGTGTATGACTAAATGAACATGTCCTATTGGTTAGTATGGTATTGTTGAAAGAGCATAAAGGCTTTTAAATAAAAAGTGCATAGTTTATGAAATGTCCCTCTTACTTAGCATGTATTCATGTTTGTGTGCATATGGTCTCATACTTAGTACAAGTGGCGAACTATCCCCATTCATTCCTTTTCCCTAACATTTTAGGTTCCATACATTGAAGGGCTTTTAGAGACTACATAGAAAAAGACTTGGATCTCTTGATCATCAAACTATGGTAGGTCCTCAATGTTGAGGGCAATTCCACTATCTAGGTAATGATGTTTTTTTAAGTTTAAGACTCCTGTAGCTCTTTCCTTTCCATTTAGAATGAAACATTATATAGCCCATGTGAGGCTTTTTTACTTCGATGTATGAGTTATACAAATGTTCTTAAACTTTTATTAGATGGTTATGGAATGAGACAACTATAATGACTATGTTATATTTTATATACTTATGTGCAATAAAATTAGAAGACTAACTAATCTTCCTATATGAATGGTCTATGTATACTCGATATATATATATATACTATGTGTATGTAGAGGTATATTTAAACCTCCAAGTAGAAGAAATTAAATGTTTTACATTTTTCTGTGGTTTTGACCTATGAGCTTAATGATGTAAGCTAAGAGTCTAGTCTTAGCCCTCATAAAGAACGCCGACACCGGTTACGTCTAAGGGGTAAACTTGGATTTGACAATGTTTGAATAAAAGCATGACGTTTAATATTTTTATATTAATAATTGTGAGGCGCACCGCACTTATGAATAGGAATCTATGTGCTGCTTGCGAAACTCTCACTTTCTTGTATATTGAATATCATGCAACTAGAGCATACTTATTGTGTGCTTTCGCATCAAATCCTTTTATTGTTATAATAGGCAATGAATAATTGAAGGAATGCGTCACAAAGAATTGAACAAAAGATTGCTAACGCACGAGTTCCTCCCTATGTTTATCAAGATCCTTCTCTTAATGAAGATGTGAATGATGAACAAGCCCTTGTAATTCCTCCTACTCTGACGTATGAGAACATAAGGGTCTCTCTCTTCTAAAAGGCCAAAAGCCATTACTGCCCAAGCACAAGCCAACACTACTCAAGCACAATAACCTATGGCCCAAGATAATCGGGAAGTTGTACCCCTAGCACATCAAAAAGTTGCTACCATGGCCTCTCGTCTAAGGTATTTCACTCGGATGAAACCTCCTACATTCTACAAATCCAAGGTTGAAGAAGACCCCCAAGATTTCATTGATGAAATATATATGATCATAGATGTTATGAAGTTTTCTACTAGTGAGAAGGCCGAGTTTGCCACTTATCATGTCAAGGACGTGTCTCAAGAAAAAAATATGCTTTAGATATAAGACAATCCAGGATTTATGAAGCGGGTTCCTAATCAAGTTCCTTTCAATTTCCTAAGTCTTGTAATGATAGGGTTTCCAGCCCTAAGACTAAGAAGGGGACGAATGCTAGTTCACCCACAAAGAAGCCAACTTTTGGAATGTGTGTCAAGAATAATTATGGTGATTTCCGTAAGGGATCAAATATTTGTTTATGTTGTGGTAAAAGTGGGATCAATGAAAGGGATTTCCCTAATGTGACGGTTTAATACAAGGGTAGTGGTGAAGCTCAAGAAATTGGTTCAAATGAGGTTCCTAAGAAGAACCACTTCTCTGATCTCCTCTCTAGGAGTGAGCAAGAGACTCCTCCCGACGTGGTGGACGGTATGTTTAAAGTATTCTCTATTGATGTATATGCTTTACATGATCTCGGTGCTACTTTATAATTTGTTGCTCCTCTAGTAGCTAAAATTTGAAAATTTTCCCCATATTTTGCATGAAACATTTATAGTGTCTAATCCACAGGGTGAGTCGGTTGTTGGAGAAAGGGAGTATATAAATTGTCCTATAATGTTTCCCAATAGAGTTTCTTATGTTTAACAAGTAGAACATGATATGCTTGATTTTGATACCATTTTAGGCATGGAACGGTTGCATGCTTCATTTTCCTGTATTGATTGTAGAAGAAGGTTGGTGAAGTTTAACATTCCGAATGAACCCGTTGTAGACTAGAAGGGGGAAAATTCTATTCATAGAGTTCTATCATCTCTTGTTTGAAGGCATGCAGAATGATCTCTAAAGGTTTTTTATATCAGATGGTGAGGGTCAAAGATTTAGACTCTGAAATTCTTCCTATTGGGTCGGTCCCTGTAGTGAGTGAATTTCCGGAGGTCTTTCCTAATGATGTTCCTTGTATTCCTCCAGAACAAGAATTTGATTTTTGTATTGAGATGGCTCTGGCCGAACTGAAAGAGTAGAAGGCTTAACTCAAATATCTACTAGACAAAGGCTTCATTAGACATTGTATTTCTCCATTGGATGTTCCGATTTTGTTTGTGAAGTAGAAAGATGTGTCATTACGAATCTTCATTGATTATCGCCAAACTCCACAGAGTCACTTTTAAGAATAAGTATCCTCTTTCTTAGATTGACCACTTGTTTGATCAACTCCAAGGGGCAAGCTACTTTTCTATGATTGACTTGAGATCGAGGTTTCACCAACCTATAGTGATAGGTGAGGATATACCAACGACGGTATTTTGGACTAGATACGGTCACTATGAGTTCTTAGTAATGTCGATTTGTCTGACTAATGCTATGGCGACATTAATGGATCTAATGTATAGGGTGTTTCAAAGTTACCTATATTCATTTCTTATTGTCTTTATTGATGACATCTTGGTATATTCCAAAAATTAGAGTTATAACATGAAACATTTAAAACAACCCTAAACAATGGTTATGCTAAGTAATGCTTAATGTGTCTAGAATGCCTACGATTAGATCGGGTTCACATGGATTGATGCGCGTAGAACAACACCTCTAAACCCTTGAAACAATAAACCCAACAAACTTGGTGAGTTATTTGAGCTAGGAAAAGTTTGGTCCAGCAAATGTAGGGCACCCGAATATGAAGATCTACCAGGTTAAGTCTTAACTGTACTTAAAAAGTGGTAATCTTATGTTTTGAGGGTCTAGGGGTAAAATGGTCTTTTTCCTGGCTAAGGGTAGCATCGTAATGACCCTAAATATTTGATTATATATTTAGTTTGGGGAATTAATTTAATTAATAAATATTTCAATACTAATTAAAGAAAAAGGAAAATCATTTTTTTATTATTAATTATTATTTATTAAGTATTATTTAATCTAATTTGACTAAGTCTTGCCTAAAAGTCCTAGCTCTAAGGGAACACTACCTCACATGTCTCTCTTTCACGTTTATCTCCCTCTCTTCAAACACAATCTCTCGATTTCACTTTCTTTCTATTCACATAAAAGAAAACAAAACAAAAACGAAAAGTTCTTCACACTTGAAGAACATACAAAAAAATACAAACGACAACATAATTTAAAAAAGTAAAGCAAAAACGTAATTCGACATCGGATAAAGTGGGACGTTGGTTTAGTGGTGGATTTTGGAGTACTTTGAAGGTGTTGAAAGATAAAATAAGGTATGGGTTTCTTTCTTTGGTCCTTTTTCCAAGAGACCCTTAAGTCTCAGATGAATCTACTTCGAAAAACTAGGGTTGTTCCCCATTACATATTCCTTGTCCATAGCTCCTTATGATCTTAGGTTGGTATGTCTGCTAGAATATTAGGTGTGTAATGTGATGTTTGTGATGAATATGTTCATGAAACTGTGTTCAAAATTGTATGACTGATAATATATGTCTTCTGAAATTATGTGAAAAAAGAAATGTGTGTTATGTGTAAGACGTGACATTTACTTTTGTTTTGATTTATAAAATGACATGTTTTATGGTTGTAATTTACGTGCACAAGCTTGTATTAATCGTGATGTTCATATGAGGTATAATGTGGATGATTTGAGTGGAAAACTCTTAGCTTAACATAACTATGAAACTACACCTAAAAAAACCTACTAAATGATTCATGAAATGCCCTAAGAACTAAAGTATATTTTTTGATAAAAATGAGCTTAAAAACGTGACCCAATTTCAAGCACCTTGTTGGTTGGTTTCGGCCAAGCAAAGTTGTACAATATGCAATGTAAAATGAAAGTAAAATAAGTGAGGAAACTAAGTATTAAACCAGAGACCTCACCATGTTAAATCACTAAAAAAATTTAAGTTAGGAAGTAGGGTTAAGGGGAATCGAAATAGGGTGCCTTAGCCGATTCTCATACCTGAAAATAAAAATAAATAAGTGAGAGGAGTGGGATTCGACCCCACCAACTCTCGGTCAAACATGAGAATAAGAAGAAAGATAAAAAAAATAAAAAAAATGGGAGGAGTGGGATTCTATCCCACAACCTCTCAATCGAATGAGGAGACAAGCAGAAAGTAATAAAAATAATGAGATGAGAGGAGTGAGATTCGAACCCACAGCCTCTCGGCAAACAAACAGAGTTAAGTAAAAATAAAAATAATGAAATGTGATTGTGGGGGTTTTATCTCGGGTTCCCTAATGCCTACACGTTTAAGGTGAAGTGAGGGAACGGAAAAAGGAAGGAAAAAAGATGTTAGTGAGGGGATTCGAAATCGGCTCCATAAGAAGAGGGTGAAGATTAGGAAAAAGGGAAAATATGTAAAAATGTAAGTGTTATCAATCGGATTTGAAATTGGGTTCCCTTGCCCAATTCCATATTTACACATAAGTTGTACAAGAATATATGTTCAAAAGAATGCTGCCAACATAGATCGAAATCGAGATCATGGTATACATATAAGATGCATTAGTCTTGTATCACATTATGTTAGGAAGATGCTAATAACTTAAACAAACTGTGAGTGAAGCCTCATGGCTTATATGTATAGACTCATAAGTCTAGCATACATTTAAATGTAAGTGACCTAAGATGTATGTGATGAAATGATGTAACCCTAAAAGGGTTAAGTAAGAGTGTGAAACACACTAAAGGGCCAAGTGCATTGGCATATGATGAAATGAACATTCACTTAAAAGGGGTGAGTAATTATGAAGAGTAAATTGCTAAAGATAATCAAAAACGTGACAAGAGGCTAATGTGAAAGTTTAGACCAATCTCAAATGAGCCTAAGAAATGTTACCAAAACTTACAAAAATATGAGAGTGTAGAGTTAATGAAGAGACTAGTCTCTATGAGCACTCTAATGAAAGTATTGAAGTTAATGCATACTTAATACAAATGATGAGATGAGAAATCATCTAATGAGATATGATGTCCTCATGCTAGAAGCCTGCTTCCATTATGTATGAGATGAATGTAATGGAATTTTATACTAAGCACTGATAGGATAGCTATGAGTGGTGATGACTTCGTTCGGGAAGGCCGCAGGTCCACGTATATCTTATGAGATAAGACTGTCCGCCATGACGATTATGGGTCTCCCTATATACGCTAGCTGTTTCGGTTACTTTTAGTGATGATTCCACCTCTTTTTTTTATGAGGTTAAACACTGTATTTCATGATGATTACATGATCTATGTCAGTTAAGGTTAAAGTTCCCAATGAAAGAATGAGGACAACCTCATTTAATGCACATAATGAAATGAAAAATACCAAAAGGTGTTAGGATAGGATAATCAAGAGGAGCGTTAGTCTTAAGTAATGACACTAGGTCATTCTTGGTCATTGCACTACAAACCCAATGAAAGTCTTAAACTACATCCTAGGTATGGCTGGTGTTTACACTAGCTTACAAACGAATGATAATGAAGTATGTGTGAATGAATGAAGCAGACTCTGTGTTTCCTAAGAAAGTCTCCCTAGACGAGGTCCCATATGTTTATCCCTCATTTTGGGAAGTCCTAATGTCAAGTCCATGATTCCAAGGTCTCGTTGCTAATGAACGAATGAAATGAAGTATGATATGTATTATATGCAATATGATATGTATTATATGCAATATGTTATGTGTTGTGTTCAATATTATACGTATGATGATGCATTTTACTCTAATGGAATGACTTTTCGAATCCGATTTTGCAAGTCCACTGACTTGACTTTCCATAACTGATATCGTTAGGTGAGAGCTTTTCTAAATCATGCATGTCCATGGTGTGTGCTTGCATATACCCATACTTAGTACAAGTTTACACTAATTCCATATAATTATCTATATTTAGGTGCCGGTACAGCTGGATGCTAGAGCCTATGAGTCGACGTTGAAGGTATCTTAATGTGGAGCTTTCATCCTGATTTTGTAGGCCATCATGCTTTCGAGGACGCTTGCCTGTTATATTCAAGTTTAGATGTAGTCTTGAGCTATTGGAGTATGTTTCACAAGCGTTTCTTTCTCAATTATTTTCAAACATTTTGTTGGTGCCATTGTGGTAATTTTATATTTTATGATATGACTATTACATTCAGTTGAGTATCTTGGTATTAGATTGTTGTTGTCAACGCCTATTAGTTTATGTAGATAGTGTTATCCGAGTTCAATATTTCTCACTATGAAGTCTAAGTAAGCAAAAAGTTCAAAATTTCCGCTAAAATTAACCTAGATGTAGTAAGGATGATGTATGTAGGCTTGTCTACGACCTCTGAGAGGTCAACAACGCTGGTGTCATCTAGGATCTAGATTCAGGTCATGACAAAGTTTGTATCAGGGCACTAGGTAAAAATTCCGAGGATAATAAGTTCACATAAACCACATCGAGTAGTTTCTACGTCATGGTAGTGAGGTGCACCACTATCTTAAAGTAGACACCATATGATGCATAGGAAACTTTCCCTTCTTCTGATCTTATCGTGCTTTCCCTAATGTCTGATTCCGTGGTGTCATGAGCGTAACTAAGATCAATTATTTTATTTTAAGAAAACTAACACAAGGAGGAACGTTGGTCAGGGAAAAGGAGAAGCAGCTGTTGAGCGAAAAAAATCTTCCCTAGGCCGCAGCTACTTAAATATAGATGCCAGTTAACCCAGGTGGGTTGACAGATGGAGAAGTAAGGACAACCCAAATAAAGATGGCCGAAGCCATCACCTTAGAAATTTATTCTATGACAGCCTAGGCAGAGCAAAAAGGTGTTCTTAGGTAGAACCCACCTGGTAGCACCATGGCTAGTAGGTTAAGGGACTTCATGAGGATGATTCCTCCCGTTTACACTGGATCCAAGATTGTTGAGAATATCGAGGACAAGTGTAGGGTAGCTATGCTGCATGCCAGCATAGGATTTTTCAGGCTTCTAGTTTATGTCCAATAAGTGGATGAAAGCTGGAAGAAGAAGCTTACTAGGGCAGGGAACAAGTCAAGGCAAGTTGAGAAGAATTTTTCAAGGAAGAGTAGTACTGAAATCAGGGATAATCCCAGTTTTATGAAGGGACTCTCCGACCAAGGGGAGTCAAGTTCTTCCAAGGGTCGCTATTATAGGGATTTAGAGTCTACAGTTACGACAAACATTGATGTAGATACACCTCAGGGGAGGCCACATTGTAGGAACTGTTGAAAACTTCATGTAAGAGGTTGTATGAGGGGCTCTAATGGTTTTTGCAATTGTAGCAAACTGGGTCACATGATGAAGTATTTTCCGTATATGAGAGTTTGAGAAAAAGGGAAGGATAAAGTTCAGATGAATGGTCCAAATGAAAAGGCTCCGAGGAGTCAATGATTCTTCGTACTCAAGTCTAGGGTGAAGGAGAAGACCCCTCTGGTGATGTCTCAGGTGCATGTCATAAATTAGTTTTTATGTGTATGGTTTTATGCACTAGTATGATAATATGTTGGAGTCATTATGTTGGTTGTTGATTTATATGATTTATGTGTTTATTTATTTTGTATGCTTTGATGATACTAGTTTAGGAATGAGTTCCTTAGTCTATTAATTTGAAGCTGCTAGTATGTTTCAAGGATGTGGACCAACCTACTAATACGTGAATCAAATATTCACTAACAAAAAACATTGAATAGCCTAGGTATGGATTTTCTTCGTAAGTGTTATGCTACCATAGACTATAAAACCACGACAGTGATGTTTCAGTTGCCAAATGAGATAGGGTATAAATGGCCAGGGACTGGTTCAATCCAACAAAGCCATTTAAATTCAAATCTTAAGTCCAACAATATTTTATCTAAGGTGTTAGATACTCCTCCTAAGGCTTGTTTTGTTTAAGAAAATCTATGTATTAGAGAAATAGTTGACTTGGTGTTGTAAGTCTAAAATCGTATTTGTGATAATTGTACTATGTGAGTTAAAATTATGTCATGTTTGCGTGTCATGTTGCTGTTTTTGTATAGTGCATACATGATTTTTTTTGTTTTGCATGAGTTGTGAGGTGCATCAAATTATGTGTGATTGAGAAGGAAGTTCCTCAATCTCAAATATGAACCTTAAAATAAGCTTGAGTAACATGCATTATCCAGAGTAAGTGTGAAATAGAAATTCACGAAAAGCAAAGTCTCAATTATGTTTAAATATTTTTTGAACTAACCCTCTTTATTTAATAACGATGTGTAGTGATATTGGGGGAAGAATGTTTCTAAGGGTGGACAATGTAACAACCATAAAAAATGGCTATGCTAAGTAATGCTTAATGTGTCTAGAATGCGTACGATTAGACCCGGTTCACACGGATTGATGCACGTAGAAGTAGACCTCTGAACCCTTGCAACGAAAAAGCCAACCAACTTGGTGAGTTAGTTGAGCTAGGAAAAGTTTGGTTCAGTCATGTAGGAAACCCAATTATGAAGATCTACCCGGTTAAGCCTTAACCGGGCTTAAAAAGGGGTAATCTTAAGTTTGGAAGGTCTAGGAATAAAATGGTTTTTCTAGGCTAAGGGTAGCATCGTAATTACCCTAAATATTTTATTAAATATTAAATTTGGTGAATTAATTAAATTAATCAATATTTAATTGTTGATTTACGAAAAAGGAAAATCATATTTTTTATTATTAATTATTATTTATTAACTATTATTTAAACTAATTTAACTAAGTCTTGCCTAAAAGTCCTAGTTCTAAGGGAACACTACTCACATCTCTCTCTTTCACGTTTATCTCCCTCTCTTCAAACACTCTCTCACATTTCACTTTCTTTCTGGTTACAAAACAGAAAACAAAACAAAAAACCAAAAATTCTTCAAACTTGAAGAACTTACAAAGAAATACAAACGACAGATAATTTGAAACCGTAAAGCAAAAAGGTAATTCCTCGTCGGGTAAAGTGGGGATTGGTTTATTGGTGGATTTGGCAGCACTTTGAAGGTGTTGAAAGCTAAAACAAGGTATGGGTTTCTTTCCTTGTTTCTATTCCCAAAAGACACTTAAGTCTCACATTAATCAACTCCAAAACAAGGGTTGTTCCCCATGACAGTAGCTCCTAATGATCTTAGATTGGTATTTCTGCTAGTATATTAGTGTCTGATGTGATGTTTCTGATGAATATGTTCATGAAACTTTGTTCAAAATTGTATGACTGATAATTTATGTCCTCCGAAATTATGTTAAAAATTATGTGTGTGCAATGTGTAAGTCATGACATATACTTTTGGTTTGAGTTCGAAAAAGACAAGTTTTATGGTTGTATTTAAAATGCATAAACTTGTATAAATCGTGATGTTCATATGAGGTATAATGTGGCTGATTTTATGGGAAAACTCTTACCTTAACATAACTATGAAACTACACCTAAAAAAACCTTCTAAATGATTCACGAAATTCCCTAAGAACTAATGTATATTTGTTGATAAAAATGAGCTCAAAAACGTGACCCAATTTCAAGCACCTAGTTTGTTGGTTTTCGGCCAAGCAAAGTTGTACAATATGCAATGTAAATTGAATGTAAAATAAGTGAGGAACTAAGGATTGAACCATAGACCTCACCATGTTAAAATCACTAAAAAAATTTAAGTAAGGAGGTAGGGTTAAGGGGAATCAAAATAGGGTGCCTTAGCCTATTCATATACCAGGAAAAAAAAATAACTGAGAAAAGTGGGATTCGACCCCACCACCTCTCGGTCAAACATGGGAATAAGAAGTAAGACAAAAATAAATAAAAAAAATGGGAGGAGTGGATTCGATCCCACAACCTCTTAATCGAACAAGGAGACAAGGAGAAAGTAATAAAAATAATGAGATGAGAGGAGTGGGATTTGAACCCACAGCCTCTCGGGCAAAACAAACAGAGTTAAGTAAAAATATAAATAAAGAAATGTGCTTGTGGGGGTTCGATCTCGGGTCCTCTAACGACTAAACGTTTAAGGTGAAGTGAGGGAAAGGAAAAAGGAAGGAAAAATGATGTTAGTGAGGGGATTCGAAATAGGCTCCCAAGATGAGGGTGAAGATTAGGAAAAAGGGAAAATATACAAAAATGTAAGTGTTATCAAAGGGATTCGAAATTGGGTTCCCTTGCCCAATTCCATATTGACACATAAGGTGTACATGAATAAATGTAAAAAAGAATGCTGCCAACATAGATCGAAATCGAGATCTTGGAATACATACAAGATGCATAGTCTTGTATCACACTATCTTAGGTTGATGCTAATCACTTAAAAAAACTGTGAGTGAAGCCTCATGGCTTATATGTATAGACTCATAAGTCTAGCATACATTTAAAAGTAAGTGAACCTAAGATGTATGTGATAAAATGATGTAACCCTAAAAGGGTTAAGTAAGAGTATGAAAGACACTAAAAGGCCGATTGCGTTGGCATATGATGAAATAAACATTCACGTAAAATGTGTGAGTAATTATGAAGAGCGAATGTGCTAAAGCTAATCAATGTGGTGAAAACGTGATAAGAGGCTGATGTGAAAGATGAGAGCCATCTCAAATGATCCTAAGTAAATGTTACCAAAACGTACACACATATGAGAGTGTAAAGTTAATAAAGAGACTAGTCTCTATAATCACTCTAATGAATATATTGAAGTCAATTCATACTTAATACAAATGATAAGCTGAGAAATCATCTAATGACATATGAAGTCCTCATGCTAGAAGACATCTTCCCAATTGTATGAGTTGAATGTAATGGAACTTTATATTGAGTACCGATAGGCTAGCTATGAGTTGTGATGCCTTCCTTCAGGAAGGGTGGAGGTTCAGGTAAATCTAATTAGATGAGACTGTCAAACATGAAGGGTATGGTTCTTCTTATATCTCCTAGTCTTTGAACCTATACTACCAATATAAGGATCTACCAGGGTTCGACTCTATATA
Source organism: Solanum pennellii (assembly GCF_001406875.1). NCBI lineage: Eukaryota > Viridiplantae > Streptophyta > Magnoliopsida > Solanales > Solanaceae > Solanum > Solanum pennellii. The sequence goes on from NC_028647.1 coordinate 43,111,930, forward strand.
TACTCTAGCATGTTCAGGTCACTTTGGACGTTGATTCCACCTCTTTTGGGTGTGGAGTTAAAAACTGGATTTCATGATTCTCACATGATATATGTCGGTTAAGTTTAAAGTTCCCAAAGAAAGAATAAGCCCAGCCTCAAGTAATAAACATAATGAAATATTTTATACCAAAAAGTGTTAGGATAGGATAATCAAGAGGTGACTTATACTTAAGTAATGACACTAGGTCATTTTTGGTCATTGCACATCAAACCCAATGAAAGTCTTAAACTACATCGTAGGTATGGCTGGTGTTTACACTATCTTACGAACTAATAAAAATGAATTACGTATGAATGAATTAAGCAAACTCTATGTTTTTAAAATAAGGCTCCCTAGTTGATGTCCCATATATTGAGCCCTCATTTTGGGAAGTCCTAATGTCAAGTCCTTGATTCCAAGGTCTCATGGCATATGAACGAACGAAATGAAATATGATTGTGCTATATGAAATATGTTATGTGTTATATGCAATATGTTATGTGCTGTCTGCAATATGATACGTATGATGATGCATGTTACTCTCATTGCATGATAATCCTAATCCGATTATGCATGTCCTGTTACTTGACTTTCCATGACTCATATCGTTAGGAGAGAGCTTTTCTAAATCATGCATGTCTGCGGTGTGTGCTTGCATATACCAATACTTAGTACAAGTGTGTACTCATTCCATACATTTATCTACTTTAAGGTGCAGGTATAGCTGGATTGTAGAGCTTATGAGTCGATGTTGAAGTTATTTTTACGTGGAGCTTTCATCCTGATTCGATAGACCCTCATCCTCTCGAGGACGCTTGCCCGTTATATTCTAGCTTAGATGTAGGCTTGATCTAGTTGAGTATGTTCCACTAGCGTTTATTTCTAAATTATTTTAACACACTGTATTGGTGCCATTCTGGCAACTTTATATTTTATTTTATGACTATTTCATTCAATTGAGTATCTTGGTATTGGATTGCTATTGTGAACGCTTGTGAGTTTATGTAGATAGTGTTATGCGAGCTCAATGTTTCTCACTATGATGTCTATGTAAGCAAAAAGTTTACATTTTTCTCAAAAATTAAACTAGATGAAGTAATGATGACGTATGTAGGCTTGTATGCAACCTCTGATATGTAAACGACACCTGTCTCGTCTGGGTTTTGATTCTTGTAGTCACACCATTTGAGGGTGGTGTTTCATGAACTTATAAAACATCAATTGTTTGCCAAGCATAGCAAATGTGAGTTTTGGTTGATGTTGGTGGGATTTCTTGGTCATCTAATCTCTAGTGAGGGTGTTCAGGTTGATCCAATGAAAACTGAGGCAGTAAATAATTGGCCTAGGACATTGAATCCAACCGACATTAGGATTTTCTTTGGTATAGCGGGTTATTATCGGAGGTTTGTGGTTTTTTTTGCGTCTATTGCATCTCCCTTGACTACTTTGACCCAAATTTTTATGAAATTTGAGTGGTCCGAGGCATCTGAGAAGTTTCAATATTTTTAACGATAAACTTACTTCCACTCTTGTATTGTCTTTACCGGAGGGTACAGAGGGTTTTGTTGTGTATTGTGATTCATTTCGAATTGGTTTAGGGTGTGTGCTTATGCAACATGGGAAAGTAATAGCCTATGCTTCTTGTCTACTTTAGTCGCATGAGAGAAACTATCAATCTAATGACCTTGATTTAGCTGTCGTTGTATTTTTCTTGAAAATATGGAGGGATTACTTTTACGGTGTTAATGTTGATGTGAATACCGACCATTAGAGTCTCCAACATGTGTTTAATCAAAAAGATTTGAATCTCCGACAAAGAAGGTGGTTAGAATTATTGAATGGTTACAACATGAGTGTTCTCAATCACTCCGACAATGCTAATGTTGTTGGGGATGCTCTAAGTCGTATGACCATGGGTAGTGTGTCTCACATCGAAGAAGACAAGAAAGACTACTGAGAAATGTTCATAGATTTGCAAGATTTGGTGTGGGCCTCGAAGAATTTCCGAATGGTGGTTTTACAGTCCATCATAACACCGAGTCATCATTAGTGGTTGAGGTGATGTCTAAACAACACCCTGTTCAATCATTGCTAGAGTCGAAACAATCGGTCCTTGGTAAGCTTAATGAGTCATTCTCCTTAGGGATGGATGGTATCTTGAGGTACAAAGGAAGATCGTGTGTTCCCAATGTAGATGTATTGAGGATTCAAATATTGAGTAAGCCCATGGGTCCCATTACTCCATTTATCTGATTTTGACAAAAATGTACCACCTAAGGGAAGTATTTTGGTGGTAAGGTTTGAAAAAAGACATAGCAGATTTTGTTGCAAAGTGTCAGAATTGCAAACAAGTGAAACTCGGACTTCAAAATTTAGGTGGATTACTACAAGAAATCCAAGTTCCCACTTGGATGTGGGAAGAAATCGATATGAATTTCATTATGGGTTTGCCTCGGACTCAAAGGCAATATGACTCTATATGAGTGGTTGTGGATAGGTTGACCAAGTCCGCTCATTTTATTACTATAAAGTCTACATATACGGTAGAAGATTATTCAAGGATTTTCATAGATGAGATTGTGTGTCGCGATGGTATTCCCTTAAATCTGGGATGCTCATGGACGACAAACTTATTCCTTTTTCCCCCATGTGTAGGACCTGCGTAATCACGAGGCTTAGGCCTCCTAGCATAGAGAATGACTCTCTTCATTCGTTGTCATCTACCGGCTTGACATGCACCATCAACTTGGAGAGGTCCATGTTATCGTATAGCATCGCAGACCGACACTTCTCAAAATCTTCATTGATTCCTGTGAGGAACCTGGTAAATTCATCCATACGATTAGATACAAGTGAAGTAGCAAACCTGGAAATCATAAAAATCTTCATGGAATACTCCTTGACAGACATGGATCCATTTTTAAGGTTGATGAACTTCTCAACCTTGGCTTCCATCATCTCACTGGGAAATAATTTCTCTAGAAATGTTGTCTTAAACAACTCCCAAGTGACCGAAACTTCGCCCAAAACACGGCTATCATTCCACATCTTGCACCAAGTCTGTGCTACATTCTTGAGTTGATAGGAAACCAACTCTGCTTTCTCACTATCTGTGGCCCCCATAGCCACCAAGATCTTACGCACCTCATCCAAGAACTGCTGAGGATCCTCCGAAGTATTAGACCCTGTGAAAATAGTAGGAGTCATCCTCCTGCAGTCTTTTAACCTACTAGCATTGGTGCTAGCAGGTGGGTTCTTCATGCGAACACCTTCTTGCTCTGCCTGGGTTATCATAGCCTTTTCTTGTAAGGTGATGTCTTCGGCCATCTGTACCAGGCTATCCTTACTTCTCCATCTGTCAACCCAGATTGTTTAACAGGCATCTCCATTTCAGCAGCTGGAGCCTGGAGAGGAACATGGTTGCCCCCAGCAACTACAGCTCCTCCTTGTGCTCATTTTTTTGAAAAAATAGAATTGATTGTAGATATGGTCATAACTCAAAGGAATAATACATTAGAGACGAAACAATAAGATAAGAAAGAGGGAATTTTCCTTCTCATCATGCATTCTCTTATTCAGGATAGTGGTGCACTTCACTACCATGACTTAGAAAATACTCAATTTAGTTGATGTGAACTTATTATCCTCGGAACTTAACCTAGTGCTCTAATACACACTTTGTCACGATCGGAATCTAGATATTAGATGAGAACGGCGTCTTTGACCTCTCAGAGGTCGCAAAAAAGCCTACATACAACATTCTTACTTCATCTAGGTTATTTTAAGAAAAAAATTGAACTTTTTGTTTTCTTATTTAATACAAAACATTTTAAACTTTACATCATAGGCGTTCAAAAATCAACTATATAATATAGAGATGATCGAATGAAGGAAACATTTTATAATTTCATCAAACGTATTATTGCCAAAATAACACTAACATAAGGTTTGAAATGAATTTGTAAAGAAACACTAGTGGAACATGCTCCACTAGCTAAAGCCTACATCTAAGCTTGATAATAACTGTCACGACCCAGATTCTGGAATCCGGATCTCAAATGGTGTCGTTAATCTCTTAGAGGTCGCAGACAAGCCTCATCTTGCATTCATCACATTCATATGGGTTTTTCAGCGGAAAACTAAAAACTTCTAAACGTTTGAAGTATACATAGACTTCATATAGTTATTTAATAAATTCATCATATACAAAGCTAAACTTAAATATAACAACCATCTATCATTAGAATCTATTTGAAATAGAATAAAAATATATAATAAATATGTTTGCCAAACACGGTCTTATTACAAAAGTTTCAAAATGAAAGTACGGAATAAACGCTAGGGACAACATCCGCTAGCTTTTTCTAAAACTAAGGCTGGACTAAAACTGTAGCATCCTCGAAATCAAGAGGACCTATCAAATGGTCTTGAGAAACGCTGATGTCCAAACCATTGCAAGAGTTGTCAATTTGTCCCTTAATTTGCATCTATAAAATTTTAAATAGTAGGGGTTGATACACAACTTGTACTAAGTATGGGTGTATGCACACATACACATAAGGCTATGCATGATCAAAGAAAGCTCTTCCTAAACAACATGCTATTTCAGGATGTGAATTGAGGTATGAATATGATGTATTTTAATACATTCAAAGCACAACTCATTTTCTATATGATCACAAAACATTAGTATCATCCACATAATGAATATGATGATAGTCCAAACCTGAGAGCCCTATTTTTCACATTTAGATTATTTTTCAGTTTGTTTCTTCTTCTTGATATGTAGTTTCATGATCTCCCTTAATCTTATGTTTAACTTAAAAAGTGCAATGGTTCGTTGTAGTCCCGTACCAACAATGAATCGAGAAAGAAATTCACAAGACGAAGGAAATGATTTGGCTACTCTACATTAGATTATTTATTCTTATTTCCTTTGTGTATGATTTTATGATAATATTTATTGGCTATGCCTATTTTTTAGTGGAAATATAATCCATGCTCCATTATTGGGTACTTACTTACAAGATAAATATTTCAGTTTTAAATTGGGTATCAATGTATCTTTATTGGTTATGCCCATTAATTGGTTATTAACCCTGTTCATATACATTGAGGCATCTATTCATATTTCAATATTGGCACAAGCCTTAGTTTATTTTCTGTCATTTTCTTCTTCTTGTTGTGTAGTTCAATAATTCTTTTTATCCTTTGTTTTACTTACAAGTGCAATGATTCATTGTAGTCCCATACCCAAAATTAATCAAGTAAGTAATCCAAGGACTAAGGAATGATTTCCCTACCTTATAGTGAGTCATTCTTTACACTATATATGCATTACCTTTCATAAGCAATTCTTTATTGATCATTCCATTGATTTCATTACTTTCATATTTTGTATATTATACATTTCATATACACGAATCTTTGCTATCTTTTATGTCATAATAAGACATATCAAGTTAGGGCCGAAAAAATGGGACCTCAACTCGAGGGCCTTCTTTAGCAAACACAGAGTCTTCTTCATTCATTCATTCATACTTCACATTATTCATTTCATTCATTGGTAGGCTGATGTAAACACAAGCTATACCTAGGATGAAGTTTAGGACTTCCATCGGCATCATGAAGTGAAATGACCAAGAATGACCTAATGTCATTACTTTAATCTGATTTGACCTCCTTATTGTCTAGGACAAACTCCTTAGGTATCGTTCATTTCATTATCTTTCATACTTTGAGGCTGGCCTCATTCATTCTTTGAGAACTTTAATTTCAACTGACATAGATCATGTGAGCATCATCAAATCTATGTCTTCCCTATACCGAAAAGAGGTGGAATCACCGACCAAAGTGACCCGAACATGCTAGTGTATATAAGGAGTCCAACCCCGCTAGATCCCGATAGAGTAGTATAGGTTGAAATACTAGTAGATAAAAGGAGACCCATACCCGGCATGCTGAACAGTCTCATCTCATGAGAGTTACTTGAACCTACGCCCTTCCTGAAGGAAGGCCTCACCGCTCATAGCTAGCTTATCAGTGCTCAGCATAAAGTTCCATTACATTAAAATCATACATCATGGAAGGTTTCTTGTAGCATGAGGTAGTCATAGCTCATTGGATTATTTGTCATCTCTTCTTTACGTATTAAGTGTGGATTGTCCTTACACTTACGTATAAAATGTGATTGAGTTTTATTTACACTTTTGATGACTTGTCATCCTTACTTTACATTGATTAAATGTGAATTGTCCTTAAATATCATCCTTATTTTACATTGATAAATGTGAATTGTACTTACATATCATCCTTAGGTGTAAATGAGACATGTATCACACATTCTAACACGTTCATACGTGAGTAATATTTAATTATAGTAGCTTAGGTGTAAGTGAATCTTTTCTTAGTTCCTTTAACACACCATTCTTGACAATTACTTAATTTAGACGCCTTTAATTATGTTATAACTCACATAACTTACATAGTTTAGTTTAGTTGATTCATATCATCGTTTATGGACGATGAACACTTCATTCAATGAGTTTCATGAGTTCATATGTCATTCACTTAGAGCATGTTGGGAGTTGTCCCATGAATGGTGTGCCCTTAGTTATGAATTCATTGAATTACTTTAGATGTGCTTATTCATTTGGAATTCCAAAATTTTAGTCATATAATATAGTATAGGGTATATTTGGACTTGTCCCATTGATTGACATACCCTTAGTATGGATTCATTTTGTTCTGTTGGTCACTCTTTATTTGACATTGCATTATAATGGGCACATAAGATTGGTGTAAATTTAGTATTGGCCTAGAAAATTCGGAAATGACTTCATAACAAATTTATTGGCATAAGCCAAATATTCATTCAAATATAGTTTCATGAGATTCTCATTAGCCAATTTTTCCATCATATTCAACCCATACATAGGCAGCGTGCATGGCACTTACTACAGGCCAGCATCCATGGACAGCAATGACGGGGCATGGGTCCATCAATGGATCTTTCCATGCCTTCGTAGTTTTGGTTTGAGGTTGTCATGTAAACAAGCCTTATCAAGGTTAAGTGCCCATAGACTCCCCCTCATCGAGGGGGCGTCAGTCCATTAACAGGGTGTCAGTTGAGCTCGTTGATTGACACTGCCAAGGAAGTGTGTCGACAACCCTTGTGTCCCTCTTTTAGATCCTTTTGTTGGGCCCTTGGGAGGTCGTACCCCGACGTTCCCAACATAAATACAAATTTTAAAAAGTTTTAGACCTTCCACATCATTTTAACCCGATACAAATAATCCCAACACGTCCAAACATGCAAGGTATACTAAACACACACAAGAAAGTCTAAAGGGCTAACTTTCAGACGGTTTAAACGTTCTTGGTTTTGACCTCCAAACTTCATGAAACTCCATAAACTGATTATAAATATGTTTATTAGACATTTAAGGACCTCATAAAAACATGAAAAACACATAATAACATAAAACACATAAAAGCATCCAAGGCCCCTTTGGCAAATAGTCGTCGAACGTCTTGGTCATCATTTGACGTTTCACTTCCTAATAGCCTCAAACTTTACACACTGCGTTAATACAATATTATGAACAATTTTAAAACCATAGACCTTTAGGAAAAACATGTTGGTCTCTAAACACCTAACTCAATTTTGGGGTCTTACAGTTCTACATCTGAACTCATGAAGAGTAATCATCTGAACAGGTTACCTTTGGATACTACATCTATACTTACATAAGTATTCAAACCCCAACCTATTATTCATTCATGCTAATGATCATAGAAATATTGAGGTTTCTACTAGATACAACATGTCTACTCGCAACGATTGTCCATACCAAAATACCCCATTCTTTCATTAGAGTTCTATTGAGAAAACCTTACAATAAAATCTCATTCGTGATTTTCATTAGCTTCATTTGTTCATTTATTCATTGTGTGTGTTAATGTCATAAATACTTGAGAAAAATCACAATCCTTCATGAAATTTTCTTCTAAACATGCTCATACTACATTCATCATAATCCACACAGAATCATACTTCACATTCACATTATACTTCAACTAGTCATACTATCTTCAAGATACACATTTTATAACTTCATAAGAAATCCCTATAAACAATCTTCATAAAATCACATTACATAACATTCAATTCCATGAAGGTCATATTAAAAATTCACATATAAATTAATATACATTAAGTAAACACTGCCAGCATAAGTGGACCATAACACAAAAGATCAATTAAATAAGAACTAGTCAATTTAGGTCAACTTACCCTTCATCCAAGTCTTGATCACCTTTTCTCAATTCTTCAAAAATTAAAAATAATTATGCATAAATGGCAGTAGACAACCCTAATACAACATAGTATAAACACAATTCTAGTAATATCCAATAAAATCATCAAACACACTTCATAAAAAAAATAGATATTTAGGATGTTTATTGGTCCATGGAGCTTTTTATCGTAAATCATCAATTAACATTGAAAATATCATAAGTCATTCATTAAAACTATTTATTGCAACAACCCATACTTACAAATCGAAAAATGAACTTTTAGAATTTTAAAATCAGGTGAAATGAAATTTGATTGGCTCGTTGAATAATAGAAAAATCGTGTATGAAATCACCATACCTTACTAGTAAAAGTTACACAGAATGTCATGAAGGAATCAGTCCTAGCTTCAACTTGACTTCATGCTACCATGGAGTATTGAGAGAACTTTATTCACAGGAGGGGTTTTGATATTAAAAAATGAAAGGTTATTTAAGGTCTAGGTGTTTACACTAACATAAAATACATAAATGCACCTAAAATAATCGTGTACCATTTAATTTGAACATTGGGTGAATTTATTTGTTCACCCCTAGGTTGGCCGAGACGTCGTAGAAAGTTACAGGTGACAAACAAAGGCCACCATCGAAAAAGAGTCGCTTTATCAAAGGGGCATAGGTTGTTGATTGACCTCATTTTGCAAATTCTTGGCAAACATTTGGGTCCTCCTCAAGGACCCTTCAGGTGATCCTTGGGGAGTCATACCAAGACGATACGACTCTAAACATCACCATCTATATGCTAGGGTATCTTCAACTCATTGAGACTCCAAACGACATATCAAAAAAAAAAAGAAACATGAAAAGGCACACTAGCATAAAAAAGACTATTTTCCAAACGTCTTGGTCGTTCTTTGATGTTTGACTTCAAAATTCTTTAAAACTGACTCGCTATTCTACATAGTTTTATGAAGTTATAAAATCAAGAAACAAATTTGAAGCTCTAGCTTGTCCTATTTCATTTTGAGAGTCGTCACACATGACCTACAAGAAGTCTATTAGTTGAATGGCATTAAATAGGAGATCGTACAATTTTTTGCCAAATTCCCTTATTCTAAAAAACGTAAGGTTGAGCACCAACACTTGGGAGTCTTTTCACAAGTTATTCATATTCCTACATGGAAGTGGGAAGATGTGAAAATGTATTTTTAGTAGGCTTGCCAAGTACAAAGTGGCAACATGACTCACTATAGGTAAGAGTAGACCAAATAAATGACTCCACTTATTTAATTCTTGTCACGGTGTCCTACAAAGCGAAAAAATATGGTAAAATGTAATAAAAGGAGATGCAAAGGTTACATGGAGTTACCTTGTATATCATTTTTTATTGAGGTCCCCAATTTACAGTTTGATGACCTTGTCTATGATGTAGTTACCTTGGCACAATTTTTGATGAGTGACATCATCAAAGAGACAACTTCTAATCCAAGTGTCGACGAATGCACCATAGTATAGTAACCTAACAAAGGATTGGGGTTCTTTACAAGAAGTGGTTGTGACATTAATACAAAAATAAAATTGAGTTCTAATTAGACGTACATAAGGATATTATCTAATAAAAAAATATTAACTCTAGAGGGGGTGATGCAAGCGACAATTAAAAAATTTGTTTTTTTTTTAAAAACTAAGTACAAATAACATATTAACAAATAGTTATAATCAAGAAGAGCGACATTCTTTTGATCATATATAAATACATAATAAACGACATTATTTAGAACATTCTTTTGGTAGAAAATTCATTGTTCCTCTACGACACACTCTTCCCTAATGAAGAATAAACTCCTCCCTACTCCAGTGAGTCTCTTGAACTGAGTGAGTGGGAAATAAACTAAGGTTCACTCTCTCGCGCAGAACCTAATTTCGGCCCGCTCCTACTAGCCATAAATTTAGCAGTCCTAGTCGTACCACATCTCTAGAGAGCAAGCTACAAAACATATATGAGATCATATTACAACTAAAATGTCATTAAATTCATAGGAAACTACAAAACAAAATTACATCAAAACTATGAATAAACTATCAACAAGCAAAATCCAACAACTAATTCAACCAATATTCACAAAATAACACCCCAAGAATATAATTTTAGCTAGACATGTATAAAATACAAAAATATATACCAAAATGAGAATGCATTAAAATCGTTTTTGAAGATTTAAGTCTGTTACAGACCAAGAGTGAAGAATAAAAAAGTCCCAAGTCCAAATTATTGGAAATGAGGCCCTTTGAATTTTCAAGTTTTTCAAGAAGCCCCCCCTAAACATAGAGCTCAAATATGGTGGTTCTAAAACTAAAAATCTTATAAAAACCCTATAAAATTAAATATTAAGCAATAACTCTAAACAAGTACATATAGTTTTCAAAGATAAGTGATGCAGCGGATCATTCATCCCAGTTAGTCGGAATCACTAAACAAATCATTAATTCGACTTTTGGTAACTTCATCGCTGTCTTGCGCTTAGTACAAGAATATTCTCGTGTTCGATCATTGGGAGAACAAGTACTTCTTCGAAGAACTGCTCCACAATGCTCTGACGGCTTTTTTTCGTTGCTGCTTGATCCTTTCCTTTAGGTCTCAACATTCTACAACAAAAGGCAATTTTCAGGCATATTAGTGATTCTCTAAGTGAACTCACCAAAACTCATACATAAATTTCTTTGTTTATTCAGACTTCTTTTAAAGTAGTGTCCATCCCTTATCAACCTGGAAGAAACCCCTAGAAGTTACTGGGGTACAAGAGTCCTAGAAGTCTCATACAAGCCTCTTAGATCATTCATTGCATAATATAGTCAAAATAAGTAAGAATTTAAATCTTTCCTCACACACGAAGAATACTTTCATTAAATACCAAGCAAAAAAATTCTATAAAAACATTTTACTTTACAACACTTTTGTCTTATAAATAATCTAATACTTTAGTGTACAACATTTGGGACCAAGCCTATACAAGACAAAAAGATATAAAAGGAACATGTGGGTCTTGTCCTAGAACCTATGGAACCTACAACGACCGGGGAGAACCCCCTAGAAGTAACACGACATACTTTACCTCTCAGAGGTCTTAAACAAGCCCATAAACTTCACTCATTGCATTGTTATAGAAATTTAGCAGATAATTTTAAACTTTCTATAGAATAACATAATGCTAAAACATCACTTCAAATATGCAAAGTATCATAAGTACATAGTAAGACTCTTAGTATCTTTTTCTTTATTTAGATAACAACTTCAATAGAATATAACAGGGACACGACCCTTAACAACATAAAAGTATAATCTAGATTATTACATAATTTTGATTAACATCTTTGACTTTGAAATCGTTGAACCTTAAGGGTTCCTTCTTGATTTGGGAAATACCTGTCCAAGCTCATCACTTAAGAAACATCATCTATCCATAGCCACCAACATTTTATGTAAAAAAAGAAGAAAAATGGTATTAGTAAAAGAATGCACTCACTATTAAAACCATGCAAAAACATGCTTTTAAATAGGACATTTTCTTAGAAATCATGCATCATGTCTTTTAGCAAAAATTTATGAAAAATTTATACGATTATAACATATAGTTCCCATACATTATATATACATGGACACTTTTTCATAACAACACATCAAGCCATATTTCATACGTGAGGCACATTCAACAATTTCATAGTATTACCTTTCTCTTTGACTTCACTCATCAACCCTAGAGAAACCTTTCAGTGAAACTTAGTGCAATGCATTAGTAGTGTTCCATTCCACCATTCATATCAAAGGACCACCTTTAGGTCATAAAGGTTAACATTCGTACAATCTTAATTAACTCAAGCTTATCATGAAACACGTATTTCAAATATGACCCAACATCATTCATGAATCTCATATAAGACTCATTCATTTATTACTTCTTAAATATAACCCATTTAGTCATTTTAATCATCCCAAGAGAACACGCAAGTCAATACTACCAATATCATCATAATGAGGTAATAATTAAAAATGCATATTTGAACTTCATTTGATTAATACATCCTAATACCTTACTCATAATCCCAATCTAAGAATTCTAGTGTTATGTACATGCGAAGTCGTATATCCTCACAAACACTAAGTAAACTAACCTCACACACACTAAGTAAACCCACGAAGATACCACAAGTATTGAAACTTACTTCATACATCTACATTACAAGCATAGTCCACTACATGCATTTTAAATAAGAGCTTTATTTATAGAAACAATAGGATCAATACTATGCATAATATCATAACAAGTAGACAAACCCAATAATATCATGCATGATATACATATATGTAACGACCCACAATTACCCCTTAGAAGAAGGGAGCACCCTTAGGTCGGAACAATTGCGTACTTTACCTTTCAGAGGTCTTGTACAAGGTTTAGATATTATTCATTACATAGGACACAAAAACTAGTTCGGAATGAAAAATTGTCACATATAAATTAATAAAAAGAAAAACCTTTCGTAAAAGCTAAGGAGTGATCTCGTCTTCACAAGCTAACTTAAAGACACAACATAAATATCATTGGGATACGACCCTTTACATTAAATAAAATACATAGTAAGTTCTAATACTAGAAACTATGAAATAGAAACTATAACCTTGGATATATGAGGACATACTTAGACTTGAGAGAGTAGATTTCTAAGCTTGTCTTCTAAACTTTAATTTGCCTCCAACCTATACTTATTCAGTATAGAAAAGTATGGGGTTAGTAAAAAATAATGTACTAAGTATGGCATTATACCTTCATGATTATTGAAGTAAAATATCATAAGAACCATCATTTAACAAATTATAAAGAGACTCTATAATGTTAGCTCAAAGAGTCACATTATAGTGAACTTCAAAATCTTACAGTGAAAAAATGAAACATTATAGTGAACAATTATTGCCAAGCATAGTGAACTCATTTCCTTTGTGGTTTTCATAACAAAGTTATCCTAATACTCCCTAAGGTAGGACAAGAAGGCATCACCCATACACCCCGTTGAAGACACACCAAAGCGATCGTTAAGACTATCAGCCATAGACTTACCTCTCACGGGAAACAAGTACTCATTCTTAGATATATATTTGAAAGAAATTAATACATTATGGACTTCATTTAATTACCCTTTTCCAATAGGACTTATTAATCACAATAAGTGCAATGTTAGAGTAATATCCAATTCTACTTGTAAAACTCCGAAATTCTAAGACGTGTCCTAGAGTCTAACATAGGTGTAAAAAGGTTTAGTAACTGTTTTAAGATAATATATAATGTATTTAAGTCATTTAGTAAGATTAAAAATCAAAACGACAAGAAACATCCAAGACGTCTAGTTGAACTACTGAAACGTCCTTAGGTTTTTTAAAGGTTTAGGACTTGTGTATGAGGTCTAATACTTGCAAAATTATTTTAGATAGTTAAGCCCATATGTATAGAGTAAAAGAGTTCTTGTAAGACCCCCCCAAGGGTTGCCTTAGGGGTCCACAAAAGGACCCCAAACTTGGCTTGGCGAGCTGCCAAAGCAGCAACAAAAATACACATAGAGGAAATACGTCCGCTTAGCGGACTTGTGTTGATTTTGGTGAAATATCAAGTTCACTTTGCGGGAAGGTCAGGGAATCTACTCTATCGAAAAATAGTTTAGAAATCCTTGTGGGAGCAGCTCTGCATCGCGGACTAGCTGCCGAACGAAAAACTGAATATTTTTATTTGAAGTTTTACTTTATTAAAGGGTCATCTTAAGTGAGGGGTATTTTTTGTATTTGATGGGAGGTCTATATATTTATTTCCAATAATTTTTCCCTCGCATTTACTCATTCAAATCAAATCCTCAAATTAAAACCCGAAAACTCTCACCACCCACTAGTTTCTCTCTCTATTCATCCTCTAGTGAAAAAAGAAGAAAGCTTGAATAAGAAGACCAATTTCACTAGTATTCTACACGAATTTCGTGGATTAATCTTTGTTGAGGTATCGGTTCTTAAATATTGGGTTTCTTTTCCCCAAGATGTCCTCTCTAAGTTTTTTTAAAACACCCAATTCCAAGGGTTTTTCTATTCTAATGGGTTTTCTTTTAAACTTTAAATTGACTATATATAGTGATTGCCTATGACTAAATCAGTGTATATTGTTGTTTAATTGATTTTAATTGATGCAATTACATGTAGATCATGTTTATTTTCGCCAATTCCAAAAATCTTTTATATTGCTTATGAATTGATGGGAATTGAAGAATGAATTGATTGTTAGACTTTTTTTATCTATTCGAATTTCATAGAATGCCTAGGGTAATGTATTGTTCGTATCTTATTTATTTCATGAATAATTCCTGTTGAACCCTAATCCCCTAACCCTAGGTTATAAATTGAAGTTAATTGGGATAGTGATGATGCAGTTGATCTTGTTATTCGGTTCATTACTATTATGTGATGATATTACAGCCACAGTTGGGTTGAGTTTAAGAGTTTATGTAAGACAATGGATTATGGCTTTTGAAGGAGATTGGGGAAAGTCATTATGATCCTAACCTTTTCTTCGATTGTTATTGCTTGTTCATAGTGATGAAGTTACATTGAGGTATACTTTATTATGAGATTTATAGTGTTGGTATGATGTTTAATTGAAATGTTTTTAATATGGTTTGTGAGTTTTTGGCTATGATGTAAATGTTATAAGGATTATTATAACTTACCAATGTGCCTTATTATGATGTGACTATGAAAAGGTGCTAACCTCATAAGTATGAATTGTACTGAAAGGAAAATACTGATGCAATTCTTATTGAGCTATAATGATGATGATTATATAAGGAATAGACCCTATGACATAATTAAGCTTTGATCATCAATAAAGTTATTCAATACATTTCAAAATGGACTCTATCTTTGCACCAATTAAACTTGTAGATGAGGGGTGGCACCTTACCAAGGAGGGAAGGTAGGGTTCACCATAATCCTCATATGGTGGATATCCTCACAGTCCGAAAAAGCTTAGTGTGATGTTTCAATGGCCCCACAATATCAGTAAACTATGTTGCCACCATAAGAATAGTAGATAGTGGATTCACCTAGAGGCTATGTTCATGTTTGGTACTACTTTGGCCGGTAGACCGCCTTCCAGCAGTGTAAGGTTTTTTACAACACTGAATTTAACACTTAGATCTTATGGAATAATACAATTAAGGAAAGTGTTCCCGAATGTAAAATGAAGTAATGATGTGAACTCTAACTAGGGTAACTTGAAAGGTTGGCCTAGTTTGGGTAGGTGTATGGGAATCTTCCTAGGCATTGCACTAGTTGACTTTATATGTTGATGATCTTATATGATGTTTGTTTCATTTATGAACATGCTATTGGTCCATGTCGCTAATTATGTTGATGAAAATATTGATACAATGTTATGTTGAGTTGGGCATTACTTGTATCAATTTTTTAGTTTACATGATTGAGTAAAGTAATAGGGATTTGCTTGGTCAATGCACTTGTAGGTTAAATGGTGATTTATGAGCAAGGGTCCTGATTATATTATGATATTATGAACTCTTCTATGTGTTGACTTGACTGTTACTTGTTAATGTTGGTCTTGTGTCATAAATGGGTTTGACATATGGATTATGTGACTGTTAAATTATGTGGCTTCTTGATTATGCATAAGGCTTTTCAAAGTACTTAAGCATGGTTTTAATCAAATGTCCTCTTTAGAATGATTTCAGTTGTTTTTTTGTGTAATTATCCATACTTTGTACAAGTGTGTACAAACCAATGTTTGATGTTTACTAGAAATGTAGGATCCCACCATTCATATTACAGAAGGCTTTAAAGAGTACTTGGATTCTTATTTTCTATGTTCGGTATGTCCTCAATTTTCGAGGACGATGTCATTATCTACCTATTGGATGTTGTTTAGTCTTAAAGACACGTTGTTCATTGTATTTCATTTTTGGGTTATAATTGTAAATCCTATATGTGTCTAAAATTATTGACTGAGGGATATGCCCCAAAATGCGATACTCTTCTCTAGAGTGTTTAATAAGAGACAATGTGATAGACTTCCTAACAGACTATCTCATATTATGTATGTGCAATCAAAGTAGAAGGTTATGTAATCTTCTAATACAAACGGTCTATTTATTCTCGATAAATATATATTATGTGCGAGCGAGAGGTCTAAATAAACCCCAATGTAGAAGAAACGGAAATTCCTTAAATTCTCCGCATTTTTTAACTGTGAATGTAATGATGAATTCTAAGAGTCTAGTCTTAGTCCTCTTCGAGGATGAGAACGCCGATTACGTCTAGAGGATGCTACTAGGATGTGACAAACTTGGTATCAGGGAATGAGGTTGATTATCTTTAAGAATAATGTCTCATTAAACCACGTCTATCTAAATACTTATTCATAATTATGAAGCGTGCCACACTTATTAATGAGGGACTATGTGATGTTTAGGAAACTCTCATCTTCTTGTAATCCTATCTCGTGCCTCTCGAGTCTACTTTATGTGTGCTTTCACCTAAACCTTGTATGGTGATTATAGGTATAAATTCCTAAAGAGAAGCCGCAAGAAGGGCCGAGGAAGGCGTCGCTAATGCGGGAGCACAAGACAATAAAGTGCTTCCACTTGATGAAACTTTTATTGAAGATCAATTTCCGATTGCCCCTCCACCTAAGGGGGATGGGGATATAAGGGCAGATTTTCTCTAAATTGACTAAGCCATTACTACCCAAGCATAATCCATCACCACTCAACAACAAGAAATGATTGCCCAAGCTAATCTGGATGTGGTACCCTGAGGAGACCATAAAGTTAGCACCATGGCCTCCCGTTTGAAGGATTTAACTAGGATGAATCCCCAGACTTTCTATGGGTCAAAAGTTGAGGAAGACCCAAAGATTTACCTGATGAAGCCTACTAGATTTTCCATGCTGTGGGACTGACTACTAGTGATAAATCTGAGTTAGCCACTTACAAACTCAAGGATGTGGCTCAAACTTTGTATGTCCAATAAAGGGATGATAGACCTTTAAGGGGTGGACCGATTACATGGGAGATCTTCAAGAAGGTTTCTCTTGATCTGTTTTCCCTAGAGAGAAGACGGAAGTAAAAGTGGAAGAATTCATTAACATTCATCATAAAGGTAGCAGTGTACTTGACTACACATTGAAATTTCCTAAATTGTCAAGGAAGTCTCCTTCTTTGGTTTCCGATCTTAGAGATGAAATCAGATTCTGTGTGATGGGAGTGTAGGATGACATAAAAAAAGAATGTCATTCGGCTATGCTTTATGATAATCTGAACATTTCTCTTGTGGTTCACGCTCAACAAGTGGAAGAGACTACGGTGAAGAGGAAGATTCTAGATGCAAATAGGGAAGATTCTTTTGATTGTGGTTCTTCAAAGGGTGATCTTAATATCCAAGTAAAGCTTAGGTTCAAAAAGAGGTTATCCAATCTAGTTCCTTCAAAGTTTCCTATGGCTCGGGATTGTAGGGTGTCGAACCCTAAAAAGGGACGGGGTACTAGTTCACTAAGTAAGAAGCCAACATGTGGAAAGTGTTTCAAGAAGCATTTTGGTGATTGCCTCATTGGGACAAACAAGTTCTTTAGTTGTGGTAGAAGTAGTCACAAAGTTCCATTTTGCCTAAATTTGAAGGGGCAAGACAAGGGTAGTGGTCAAGCTCAATCAAGTGGTCAAATGATGATCCTCAGAAGAATAACTTCTATGCCCTCCGCTCTACCTTTAAGCAAAAGACTTTTCCCCATATTGTTAACAGTATGTTTAAAGTCTTTTCTATTATGTATATGATTTACTTGATCCCGGTGCTAATTTTTCATTTATGAATCCTTTAGTAGTACAAAAGTTTGATATTTAGCCCGATATCTTGAATGAAACTTTTATGGTGACTAGCCCTGTGGGTGAGTCAGTTGTTGATAAGAGAGTGTATATAAATTTGCCTATAATGCTGCCCAAAAGAGTTACTCATGTGGAGTTTGTAGAAATTGATATGGTTGATTTTGATGTTATTTTGGGTATGGATTGGTTGCATTCTTTTTTTGCTTCCACTTATTATAGAAGGGGGGTTGTGAAGTTCAACATTCCTAATGAACTCGTCTTAGAGTGGAAGGGGGGAAATTTTATTCTAGAGGCTGTATTATTTCTTGTTTGGAAGCTTGTAGGATGATCTTTAAAGTAAGTTTATACATTATAGTGATAGTCTAATATTTAGACTCAAAAATTCCTCCCATTGAGTCGGTCCTCGTACTGAGTGAATTTTCGGAGGCCTTTCCTAATGATCTTCTCAGTATTCCTTCGGAATGGGAAATTTATTTTGGTGTATACTTTCTACCGAATACAAATCCCATTTCAATTACTCCTTATCGTATGTCTCTTGTTGAATTGAATGAATTTAAGGCTCAAATAAAAGACTTACTAGAAATTTGTTCGGCCTAGTATTTCTCCGCGGGGTGCTCCAGCATGGTATGTGAAAAATAAGGATGGGTCCCTTAGAAATGTGTATCAATTACCGTTAACTCAACATAGTCACAATGAAAAACAAGTATCCGCTCCCTTTGATTGATTATTTATTTGATCAACTCCAAGGTTCAAGTTACTTTTCCAATTTTGACTTGAGATCGGGATATCACAAACATAGATGAGAGGTGAAGATATTCCTGAGACAACATTTTAAACAAAATATGGTCACTATAAGTTCTTACTAATTTACTTTTGTCTCACTAATGGTCCAGTGGCGTTTATGGACCTAATGCATAGGGTGTTTCAAAGTTAGCTAGATTCATTTTTCATTGTCTTTATTGATAACATCTTGGTATATTGAAAAAAATAAGGGTGAACACATGGATCACTTGAGGGTTGTGTTACAATTGCTTAAGAAACACGAATTATTTGCGAAATATACAAAATGTGAGTTTTGGTTGAGGTAAAGACTACCAAACATGTTTATTCATTGCTGATGGAATTGAAATAATCGGTTCATCGTAAGATTAATAAGTCATTCTCCCAGGAAAGGGATGATGTTTTAATATATCAAGGTAGATTTTGTTTTCCTAATGTGTATCATTCGATAAGTAGGATTCTTGAGAAAGATCATGAAGCTCGTCACTCTACTCATACGAGTTCTACAAAGATGTACAATGGCCTAAGAGAATTTGTTTGGTGGGATGGCCTAAAAGGGGACATTGCAGAGTTTGTTGCTAAGTGTCCCAATTGCAAACAAGTGAAGGCCAAACACCAAAATCCGAGTGGTCTACATTAAGAAATCCAAATTACTACTTGGAAGTGGGAAGATGTTAATATGAATTAGTTGTTTTCGCTAATAATTAAAATAATGACTAAGAAGTTGCGTTGATTTTTGGTGAAGTTTTGACAAATAAGCTTATGTTACAGTGAAGTATGCCTTTTTTAGGCTTGAAAATTTTCAATTCTTCTTGTTGTGAGTTATTTTTAGCATTTTGATATGGCGAGTCTTGATGAAATAGTGTTCATCATATTGATAAGTAATGTTTTGGCATAGTTGACTCATATATGGTATGTTGAGCTCGTGTAGCGTGAAGGAAATTTCTCTTGTTGTGATGTTCAGATTTATGTGTAGTAATTGGGGTCTTTCTATTTGTAAATACCTTAATTGATATTATAATTCAAGTTATTATGTATTGTTGTTGGTTAGGATGCTAGTCTTGAGTCATTCCTTCCCTTCCAAAAGATTTTAGTGCCATTCGGGGACGAATGTTCCTAAGGTGGGAAAAATGTAACACTCCAAAAGTCTAAGACGTGTCCTAGATCCTAACATAGGTTTAAAAAGGCATACACATTGTTTTAATATCATATACAATATATATATGTCATTTACGAATATTAAGATTCAAAATGACAAGAAACGTCCAAGACGTCCCGAAGTTAGTCTAACTAAACTAGTAAAACGTCCTTAGGTTTTGGAAAGGTTTAGGAGTAGTGTATGAGGTCTAAAACTTTTAAAATTACTTTAAATAGGTAAAACCATTTATATAATGTAAAAATCTATAGGTCTGACACACCAAGGGTAGACTTAGGGGTCCACAAAAGGACCCCAAACATCGCTTGGCAAGTTGCCAAAGCAGTAGAAACAATACACATAGACGAAATAAGTCTGCGTAGCAGACTTGGGTGGGTTTTAATCAAATATAAAGTTCACGTCAGGGGAAGGTCGCGGACTACACTGCCTCAAAAATTATTTTACAAATTCTTGCGTGAATAGCTCCGCATCGCGGACTTGCTCCCCGACAAAAATCTAAAATTTTGATTTGAAGTTTGACTTAATTAATGGGTCAACATAAGTAAGGTGTCTTTTGGGTATTTCATGGGGGGTCTATATATAGATATATAATAGGTTTTCCCTTACATTTACTACTCAAATAAAATCCCCAAATTAAAACCCAAAAGGTCTGAGCTGTCTCTAGTTTCTCTCTCTATTAATTCTCCATTGAAGGATAAAGAAAGATTGAAAGAGAATACCAATTTCTCTAGGATTTCACATGAATTTTGTGGATTATTCATCAATAAGGTATCGGTTCTTCACTCATGGGTTTCCATTCCACAAGAGGTCCTCTGAAAACTGATTTTTAAAACACCCAATTCTAAGGGTTTTTTTATTCTAATGTGTTTTCTACTAAACGCCAAATTAATGATATATTATGATTGCCTATTACTAATTAACTTTATATTGTTTGATAATTGATGTTAATTGATGCAATTTAATGTAGATCATGTTCCTTTACCCAATTACTAATATCATGGATCTTGCTTATGAATTGAAGGGAATTGAAGTATATATTGATTGTTAGACATGTTTTATCTATTCTAATTCATTCATTGACTGCCTAGGGTAATGTTATGCTTGTATTGGATACATTTCTTGAAGAATTCATTATGACCCCTATTCCCCAAACCCTAGGTTATTAGTTGAAGTTCATTGGGATATTAATGATGCAATTTATGTTGTTATTGTGTTAATTATTATTGTATGATGATATTACACTGATGGTTGGGTTGAGTTTGATGGTTTATGGTAAGAATATGGATAATGGCTTGTTGAGGAGATTGGCGTAAGTCTTTATGATCCTAACCTTTGCTTCAATTATGATTACTTCGGCTTAGTGATAAATTTACATTAAAGTATGCTTTATTATGAGATTGATAGGGTTGCTATGATGTTGCATTGAAATTTATTGACTATGGTTTCTGAGTTTTTAGCTAAGAGGTAAATGTTCTAAGGATCGTGATAACATACCAATGTGTCTTATTATGATGTTACTATGAACAGGCGCTAACCTCATTAGTATGAATTATAATTAAAGGACAATACTGATGCAATTCTTATTGAGATATAATGATGATGAATATATAAGGGATACATCCTCTGACCTAATTATTCTATGACCATTATTAAATGTATTAAAGATATTTCAAAACAGACTCTAGCTTAGCAATGAGTAAATTTGTAGATGAGGGGTTGCACTTTCCCAAGGAGGGAAGGTAGGTTTCACCCTAATACTCATAAGGTGGATGACCTCTTAGTCCAAAAAGGGCATAGAGTGATGTTTCCATGATAGTACCCAAGCTCCATAAACTATGTTGCCACCATTGTAATACTAACTAATGGATCCACCTAGAGGCTATGTTGATGTTTGGTACTACTTTGGCCAGTAGTCCGCCTTCCATCGGTTTAAGGTTTAAAAAAAACCTGATTCAACACGTTGCTCTTGTGGTCTATGTTAGTTAAGGAAATTTTTCCTAAAAGTAAAATGAAGTAATGATGTGAACTTTAACTAGGGTGACTTGAGAGGTTGGCTTAGTCTTGGTAGGGGTATGAGACTATACCTAGGCATTGCAATAGTTGGCTTTGATGGAAGTCCTAGGAAGATATTCTTATGTTATAATGATCTTATGAATGTTAATATGATGCTTATGTTTACTTTACATGTTGATTATCCTTTATGATGTAATTTTCATTGATGAACATGCTTTTGGTCCATGTTACTAAATATGATGATGACTACAATTGATGCTATGTTGTGTTGAATTGGGTATCACCTAATATCCTTTGTTTGGTTTAATCGATTGAGTAATGGCTATGGGTCTTTATTTGTTCATTGCATTTGTAGGCTAAATGGTGGGTTATGATCAAGGATCTTTCCTATATAATGATGTTATGAACTATTGTATATGTTGACTAGATTATTACTTCGTAATGTTTGTCTTGTGTCGTACATGGGTTTGACTTATAGATTATGTTATAAATGGCTTATGTGATTTCTTTATTGTATATAAGGCTTTTAAAAGTACTTTAGAATAGTTTTGATCAAATGTCCTCCTTAGGTTTTTATATGTGCATATACCAATACTTAGTACAAATGTGTACTAACCCATGTTTGATGTTTACTAAAAATGTAGGATCCAAACATTGATATTATAGAAGGCTTTGAACAATACTTGGATTCTTATCTTTAATTTTTTGTAGGTCCTCAATTTTCGAGGACGATGCCACTACCTACCTCTTGGATGATGTTTAGTCTTAAAGACACTTTATTCATTCTCTTTCATTTTCATATTATTATTGTAAAGCCTATATGTGGCTATAATTTTTTACGGAAAGGCTATGCGCAAATTCTAATACTCTTGTCTAGATGGTTTAATATGAACCAATGTTATAGACATCCTATGATACTATATTTTTATTATGTATGTGCAATAAAAGTAGTAGGCTATGTAATATTCTTATACGAGGGGTCTACGTATCTTCGATAAATATATATTATGTGTAAGCGATAGGTCTACTTAAACCTCAATGTAGAAGTAATGTAAAAATTGTAAATTTTACGCATTTTTAACCTATGAATGTAACAATGAATGCTAAGAGGCTAGTCTTAGTTCTCTTTGAGGATGACGACATCTGTTACGTCTAGGGCGTCCTCCCCGGATTTGACACTACTACCCCACTTTGTACTCCTTGAGGATTCCCTTGGATTAAGAACTCTACATAAGTCATTCATAACCTCATCACATGAAACATAGATTTAACTTGCTTCTTTTTTCATTATACGTTAGGTCTTCTAACTTGATTTACAACTCATTATAACTCATTCGTTTACTTCATATAAAGCACACCAATACTCCCCCTTTCGGAAGGTCTAGTTTGTGCAATGGATAGATAGCGTCTCATACCAACACCTACGCTAAGTAAAAGGTTTTTTTAGGAGACTTAGTTCATGCACTTCATATACAACACACGAAGACTCCACTTTCGGAAGGTCTACTTAGTGCATTTGATATATAGCGTCACATACCACCACTTGCCCTAAGTAGTACATTTTTTAGTTAGTTATTTCATTATTTTATGGGGAAATAGCTTTAACAACATAGATCATTAGAGATAAACATGAAATCCCGATAACAACCTTATCGGATGAGGGTTCCCCACTTATATAGTGTGGGGTCTTTCACTTAGCTTTTACATGGCTTTTCCAATCGTTACACTTATTGTCACATCCGTGGAGCACCCCATAGAAGTAAATGGCGTACTTGACCTCTCAGAGGTCTTATACAAGCATATAGTTATAACATTCATCCCATTGTCATAGTAATATGCTAGAAACATCACTTCATATACATACATATATATATATATATATATATATATATATATATACATATATATAAAATATATGTTATAATACATTTTTAGAACCTAAGTATCTTTTCAATCTTAGACTGTAACGACCTGTTTAGTCGTTTTGAGCAGCAGATTTTATTTCTGGAAAAACTGTGTGAGTCGACGGAACCCACGACGGACCGTCATGGGCAGGACAGGCCGTCGAGGGGGTCTCCTTCCAAAAGACTTAGACTTCTGAAATTTGGGTACTGAAATCGACTCTCTGAACTTGACGACTGACCTGCAGGATGAACCGTCGTGGGCACGACGGACCGTCGCAGGTGTCTCGTTCCAGAACACTTAG